>NC_140591.1:591462379-591801258 GCF_964204655.1 Triturus cristatus | reverse complement strand
AGAGAGAGAGGGACACAGAGAGAGGGGACGGAGAGAGAGAGCAAGAGAGAGAAAGTGAGAGGGAGAGGAAAAGAGAAAGAGGGAGAGATAAAGAAGGAGATATAGAATGAAAGAGGGAGGGAGCGAGAGAGAGAGAACGAGAGGGAACGAGAGGGAGAGAGGGAACGAGAGGGAGAGAGAGAACGAGCGAGAGAGAGAGAGAGCGAAAAGGTAGAAAGAGGGCAGTTGCAAAAAGAGAGAGAGGGAAGGGAGAGGGGTACAGAGAAATTAAGAGAGATGCCAGTCGGGCTCCTAGCCTGGACGGATTCTGAGTTCTAGAAATGACACAATTGAGTCTGATACTCAACTTTGCATCAACCCATCAACAAAGAATTGTTTGTGGAGTGCCCCAAATAGTAAACAGATTCAGGGGGTCCGACCCCACTGTAGCTCACTGTGTGCAGCTGGTAACTCCGCCCCAAGGGGATGCGGTGTTTTGCCAGTGTGGTGTTACCACGCTATGCCTAGTTTCAGGTATTAAAATGGGAGACATCGCGATAACAGCAGGTGTTTCTCCCGTTCCAGGGGGCATGATTTCGGAATGTGCAGCCCTGGCCCCCTGCCCACGTGGTTCACAGCAGTTCTGAATAGCTAATAGACTCCTGACCTTTACTCCGTGCCCCTGAGCAGAGTTCAGACTCCTGTTCCTCGCTCGCTATTTCAGTCAGACCGCGGGCTGCTACTTCCTATTTGTTGTAGGCTTGTCTTTAGGTTTTTAAGGATCCAGGAAAAATTACGTTTATGTCTGGTGGCACGAGCACCTGACTCAAAGTATGAAAACATCATCCTAGATTTTATACAGCATCTGCTGCCCTATAGTGGTATTTTGAGCTCCCTCATCATTAATAATATACAAATTGATGAGGAGGAGCCTAGCGCGCAACCAAGATGGCCGCGTAGGTGCGAGGCTCCCGAGGACCTCCGCGACCTCCTACGACTATCCTTCAATTATCCTGTCCTAGATGAGGGGACTGTGTTGGTGAGCCTGAGCTGAGGTGGCATCCGTTTTCCGCTTCCAAATCGGACCTCGGACACCGGCGTGAGCACCGATCGAGGGTTGCGGCCTTCTCCTCGCCGAACCCCGGATTTGCGCTGTGGGGCGATCCAGGGACAAAGTGAACAACAGCGGCGGGCAGGGCTTGGCGACTCGCGTGCCCTGCACTTTCACTTTCGCACCCCCCTTGCTGTTTCGGCGAGGTTGGGTCGCGGGGCTTTGTGTGTTGGTGTGGCCTCGCTGGGATAACCTGCCTGCCTGCCGGCTGTGATCTGCCCCGCAGCCTTGTGGTGGCCCCCCCCCGGGTCCCGTGAACCGGCTTGCCTGCCCCTCACAACGTGGCTGGTGCGACCGGGGGACTGGGACCATGTCCACGAAGCAAGATGGCGATCGGGCAAAGATAAAATCGACCCGGCGTGGCACAGCCCAGCAGTCCAACAGCATGGACCGCTATACCCTCCAGAAGGGGTCTCCCGAGGTGCCACGCAGATCCCCTGAGGGCCCTGCTGATGCTCCTGATCTGCCCACGGACCTGACTCTGCGGGATGTCATGGGCGCCATTGCTGAGATGAAGGCCTCGGTGGGCCAGCGTTTTGATACACTGGCGCAGAAGATTGACTCGGTCCTCGTGGATGTTGGCCTGGTGAGGGCCGATCTTTCCAAGACCAATGACCGAGTCGATTCTTTGGCCCACACCGCATCGGGCCTTGTGACGGATGTGGCGGCCTTACAAACGGAGGTGCGCCGCCTTACTCAGGCAAGCGCGCTGATGGATCGTCGCCTGGAGGACTCCGAGAGTCGGGCCCGGAGGAACAACATTCGCATCATCGGGGTGCCTGAGGGACGTGAGGAGGCGGCGGCGGACCTCTTCGTGGAAGACCTGATCGTCACCCATCTCCAGCCAAAGGGGCTGAGTAAATTTTTCGCGGTGGAGAGGGCCCACAGGGTTCCCGGGGGAAGGCCTAAGGTCGGAGCCCCTCCGAGACCTCTCATTGCCCGGATTTTCAACTTTCGGGACAGAGACGCCATCCTGCAATCCTCCAGACTGCAGGGACCGGTTAGACTTGACAATATGGATGTTAATTTTTATCCTGACTTCACCCCAGCGGTCCAAAAACAGAGATTGAGCTTTCTCGGTGTCAAACGCCGTCTTCGGGACCTTAACCTCAAATACGCCATGCTTTTCCCAGCTAAGCTGCGAGTGGAGGTAGAGGGTCGCACGCACTTTTTTGATCGTCCCGAAGCGGCCGGGGACTGGCTGGACACTCTGTCTGGGGATCGGGATCGGGGGGGCGGGGGGGGAGCGGTTGGGGGAGAGGGCACGCCGGATCAGGACTGAGGGACTCATATTAGGCCTCGCTCGGGACGATAATGATGCCATGTTTGACCATGCGTTTGTTTGTGTAAGTTCCCCTCCTATGGAGGTTGAGTAGGGTCTCTTGGGGGTTCTCCCTCCTCCTCTGGGGGTCTAGTTAGTTTAACTATCTATGGGGCGACAGGCACACTGCACGTTGGGGGGGCTGTTCGGGCTCATGCAGGGGTGCAGGGAGGGGGGAGTTTTGTTGGGGTGGGTGGGTAGGGATGGGGTGTTGTTCGTTTTTCTCACAAGGCAAACTTATTTTTGTGCTGGTTCTCAGGTGCTCTCGGGGGGACGAATGATGGCTTCTGTGTATGATGGGGGGTAGGGAATTAACTTTGTTATCTTGGAACGTAAATGGACTGGGGGACAGGATCAAACGAGGTGTGGTCCTGCAGTTTCTGAAGCGACTTTCGCCCGATGTAGTCTTTCTGCAGGAGACACACCTTATAGGTAATTCCTTTTGTGCCATGAATCGACGTGGCTACCGCCTAGTGGCCCATTCGGGCTTCACGTCGGGCTCTAGGGGTGTGGGCATCATGGTGAAGAATTCACTCCCGTTGGAAATTGATGAGGTGCTCCACGATGATAGGGGACGCTACACTGTCTTGGTGGGGAGAATGGAGGGCAAAGTGGTCGTCTTAGTGTCAGTGTACGTCCCACCGGGGCTGCAGTCGACCACCTATGCAGACCTGGGGCGCCTCCTCCTTGGCCTTCCGGGGGGGCTCCTGATAGTGGGGGGAGATTTCAATGCGGTGGTTTCGGGGACTGTAGATCGTCACCCTCCTAGGGACCTCCCCCGGGCACAGGCGTGGCTCTCCGGCCTCTTGGACACACTGGGATTGGTGGACTGCTGGCGCTTAAAACATCCCACGCAGCTGCAGTACACTTTCCACTCCGGGGCCCATGGTAGTCTCTCACGGCTTGATTATGTCCTTGTCCCGGCGGCCCATGTTGGGAGGGTGGGAGAGATTCGCCACTTGGCACGGGGTATCTCGGACCACTCCCCGCTCCTGCTACATTTCGATGTCTTTCCGAGGGGTGAGGGTAGGATAGCCCCAATCAATTCCTGGTATCTGCGTGACCCCACCATTCGTGCTGACTTGATTAAATCCCTGCAGCGATACTTTGATGAGAATGTGGGGTCTGTGCCTTCGGCTGTCTCCCTGTGGGAGGCCTTCAAGACAGTGCTTAGAGGGGAGGCCCTATCCCTTATTTCCCATGCCCGGAGGCGCGAGCGGGAGGAGGTGACCCGGGTGGAGGCGGAAATAGCCGAGTTGGAGGGTGATCTAGACGGTGGGGTGACGGATGCTGCACTACATGTCCTCCAACTCAAGCAAGCGGCCTATAGAGCCCTCGTCACGGAGGCGGCCAAGGGCCTCAGTAGAGAACAACAGGGGCGACTGTATGATGTGGGTGATAAGGCTGGTAAATTGATAGCGTGGTTGGACAAAAAGGAGAGAGCGAATCGTGTGGTCCCGCTGATTGAGAGAGAGGATGGTGTGTGTGTAACTGAGCCAGAAGAAATTGTCTCCTGTTTCGCGGATTATTTCCGCGAGGTGTATTCCCCGGTCTCTTCCTGTTCGGAAGAGGATTCCCGTGCTCTGCTCAGAGATATCGCGCTGCCGTCCCTTTCCGGGGAGGACAGGGTGTCGCTGGACGCTGCCCCCACCTCCGACGAAATCGCCCTCGCCATACGCTCGGTCGCTTCTGGCAAGGCCATGGGCCCGAATGGTATCCCTATCGAGTTGTACAAGTTGCGACCGGATACCCTTGCGCCCCACCTTCGTGCAATGTTCCTGGCGGCCCACTCGTTGGGCTCCCTCCCGCTGGACCAGCGTCTGGCTACAATCGTGGTGATCCACAAGGAAGGGAGACCTCGGGACCGGGTAACATCCTATCGTCCCATCTCGCTACTGAATGCGGAGCCCAAAATTCTCGCCAAGGTACTGGCCAATCGACTGGTCGGCGTGGTGGGCGATTTGGTTCATCAGGACCAGTCCGGCTTTATTCCCCATCGCAATACGGCCCTTAATTTGCGGCGTTTGCATGGGGTGCTCGCACGTGTCCCATTCATACGTGAGCCGGCCATTTTGGCGTCCTTAGACGCCACCATGGCGTTTGATACGCTTGAGTGGCCATACATTTGGGCGATGCTAGCGAAGTTTGGATTTGGCCCGGGGTTCATCAGTTGGGTCAAATTGTTATATTCGGGCCCATTGGCGCAGGTGGTGGTGAACGGGAGAGTGTCGGCCCCGTTCGAGCTGGGCCGGGGCACGCGACAGGGCTGTCCCTTGTCGCCGCTCCTGTTTGCGCTTGCCTTGGAGCCCCTGGCGGAGTGGCTGCGGTGGCACCCTTCTATCCGGGGTCTCCGCTGGACCCCCGAGTATGAGGACCGCGTGTCCCTGTACGCTGACGACATCCTCTTGTACCTAGCCTCCCCGCGTAAATCACTGATCGTCCTGGTTGATGTTTTACATTCATTCGGTCGCAACTCTGGCCTTGTCATCAACTGGGCTAAATCATGTGTGTATGTGCTCTCTGGGGAGGCTCCCATTCTCCTGCGGGGCTGTCCGATTCAGATCGCCTCGCGGGGGTTCAGGTACTTGGGCGTCTTCATTACTCTGGACCCGGAGGCCCGCTACGAACGGAACTTGCTTCCCCCCCTCCAGCGCCTGAAGGAGGACGTCGCGCGCTGGCGGCGCCTGCCGCTCTCGCCGCTCGGCCGGGCGGCATTGTTCAAGATGATGTCGTTGCCACGCTTCCTGTATGCTTTGCAGAACACAATGGACTTAGTCCCGGCGCGCTACTTTCGTGAGGTGGAGAGTCTGCAACGCCGTCTGTTCTGGGACGGGAGGCCGCGTATTGCCCTGGCGAAGTTGACGCTCCCGTGGTATGACGGGGGGATTGCCCTCCCGGACATTAAACGGTACTATTGGGCCTCCCAGCTAGCTGCAATTAACCATGGCTTATATGGGCCCGCCTTGAACCCGGCATTCGAAATGGACAAGACGCTCCTGCCAGGTGGCGACTATAATCGAGCGCTCTATTCTAGCGCGCCCGACGCCCGTCTGACGGGGCCTACGCGTGTCATGGTGCAAGTGTGGCACGCGGCCAATGCTGCGATGGGGTGGAAAGACCGTCTGACCCGGGCGTCACCACTATACGCGTCTGAGCGGTTGGGCTCCTTATGGACCTCAAAGGGCTTTGAGAAATGGGACCTCATAGGCATTAGTAAAGTGGGGGATCTCTGGACGAGGGGAGGATTTAAAACGTTTGCAACGCTGCAGACGGAGTTTAAGTTGCAGGGCAGCGAATACTTTCGGTATTTGCAGGTCCGTCATGCGCTGGGCTCCGTCTTTTCGGAAGTTGCCTCCATCCCGGAATCTTCCCCCCTAGAGGATAGAATGCTGGATGGGCACGTCCCGGACAGTACGATCTCCCTGATATACAAAAAGCTGATTAACGACCGCTCGGGCCTGTTGACTCCCCTTCGTGCGGCTTGGGTTGCCGACGGGCTGGAGTTGGACGACGAGGACTGGACCTACGCGGTAGCCTCCCCGAAGGAGGTGGCCATACCGGCTCGCCTTCGATTCGTCCAACTCAAGATACTCCACCGGGTTTACATGACGGGGCCGAAGCTTCTGCGTATGGGCTATGCTGAAGATGGGTTGTGTAAGCGTGGGTGTGGTGCTTTGGGGACCTTTCTGCATATCTTGTGGGAATGCCCGGAGGTGGAGCGATTCTGGCGTGGTGTGCATGAGGTCCTGCGAGTGGTTACGCATGTGGCGCTGCTGCCTGAAGCGAGGAGATGCCTGTTGAATGTGTGGGAACCGACTGATTATTCGGTGCCGCAGACGTGGTGGGTGACTCTGGGATATATGATAGCCAAGCGTGATATTGCTCAATTGTGGGGATCCCAGAGACCCCCGACGGTCTCGGCCTGGAAAGAACACATGGACTGGTGTATGTTTCGAGAAAAGGTGGTGTATGTGGCGAGGGGTAAGCCTGGGACATGGGTGAAAGTATGGGGCCCTTGGAACGCCTACCGCGGGGGCATCTGTGCACCACCGTTGCTGCCTGCTGCCTCCCCAGCCCCGTCCCCTTAACCGACTCATCCCCCCGGTGCCGGGTATTGGGTTCCCCCAGTCCTTGTTCTGCTCTCTTCCCCCTCTTTAGACTCCGCTGGATGGCTGGGATCCCCCCGCCAGGGGAGCACGTGCTGCTATTCCCGATTGTGGGTTGCCTTGTGGGTGTGGTGTTCTTTGTTGTTCGTACTTAAAAATGAAACCGTATAGTGGGGTCTGGCTGATGCGGCATTTGACGTTGTTCCCTCCTGAGCATGCTCCACTACAGCATCACGTTTATTATAATTGTATGTCGTATGCTCATGTCATTCCTAGCGGCCGGCCGGAAGGTTGTAGGCCCATACTTGTATATTCTTGAGATTTGTAATAAACGGTTTCAAAAAAAAAATAATATACAAATTAGGCCCCCGCTTTATAAATCTATAATTAGATTTTGAAGCAAGTGACTATGGAAAAGCTTGGGGGCGGATGGATAATGCTGCCCTGACTCTTCCCTGTGATGGCCCTGCCCAGCTACAATCTTCACTCAGCATTCGCAAATCAGACACTGGGTTCATAGACAATAACTCACTGTGCAGAGCTATGCTTTGCCCCTACATTTCCCTCAATGCACCAGAGCAAAGTTTGGCTTCCTCCCCGCATGTTGTGACTCCGAGCAGAGTGCCTACTCCTCACTCCCTGTTAAAGAGCCAGCCCTGGCTCCGACCCGTCATTCACCCAGGAGCAGAGCTCAGCCTCTGTCTCCCTACTCACCCCAGAGCTCATGGCTACCAAGAGACAGCAGAGTGTGTAAACCCTCTTCTCAATCACTGCTCCAAAGCAGAGCTGAATTCCTACTCCTCACCCATGTGTACACTGAGAAGGGGCCTGTCCCCTCTGAGGAGCCGCTCAAAGGCTGAGACTGCCTCGCCGAGCAGCCGGCCAGGCAGGCAGCTGCTTTCACCGGAGGAGAGACGCTGTCCTCACCGACGCTCGAGGAGGTCAGAGAGTGGGGTTAGGGTGTCACTCAGACTCAGGCGCACAACAGAGCTCAGCTCCTCCCTCCTGCTAGTGACAGGCTTTATAAGAGCTGCAAAAGAGGTGTGAGGCAGGGCAGAGGCGGAGCCACAAACAGCCGGCATCCCCCCTGGTGCTCCCCAGGACCCAGGTATGTGTATATCCATGCAAGAGTGTTCTACTGAGCACTTAACCTGTGCTCATGAAGACTAGAATGGAATGATCTAGACCTGGCCATTGTCACGGTGCCGCTACAGCTCAAAGAAGCTCCGGTTTCACCATTAGGCACCCTCGCCCTTCCTTAACCCCCCATCAGAGCCACTGTGAACGCATTAGACGAAACCCTACCCTTCCAAATAACGCACCTACAAGTTCACAAATGTGTATATATACGTTTTCTGGGAGAAAAAATGCTAACGCCGGGACACTTCTTTCTAAAGTAGCTGCTGCGCTCTACAAGCGGTCTCATTCATGAATGGGGAAAGAAGTGCAGTAGCTGATAATTAAAGGAGTGTGTGAACTGCCGTCAGTAAAAGATCAAATCCCACAGGGCGTGGATAAAAGGAGACAGGGTGGCAACAATCAGTGAGTGACATGCCTTCGGTGTAATCATTACACTGCCTTTGGCATAATTCGTGATGCAAAACGTCACGCACGAATCAAAACCTAAGGCGGAGCTGGGACGAGGCTTCTGGAATCGTATCGATTCCAAGAAGCCTCTGCATGGCAGAGCAGCGCATGCGCTGCTTTCCCCAGGCCGAGACGTAAAAATACCAGAGACTATGATAAGGGAGAATGAAAGTCCCAAAATGCATGGGGACTCACTAGGGAGCAAGCCTACTTATTACAAATGCTGATGCTGCTTTGTCTGACCTTGACCACACCTCCTTTTCAAACATTTTATTATCTAAGTGTGATCGTTACAAAGAAGGTAAGTGTTGAGTGGTGCAGAGAATGAAGCTATTTTCTAGCTGAAGAAATTTGACCAGGAAATTGTGCAGAATGAATGGGCGCTCACTTTCTGCTTCTTTCTCCAAATCGCATTTGATTTCCTGCGAAGAGGGATGAAATATTATGTGGACCTGAAGCTGGCACTACTCACCCATCAAATATTCCTGCTTCTATATGTCCATTAATCTATCCTCTTTTCTGCTTGTCCATGCCACCAGTAATATTTGACTGCATGTGCATTTTTTGTCAGTGTCTGTGCTGGTCCTGTAATTGTGTATGTTTACACGTGTATTGGTATCAATAGGTCTTTTGGTCAGTTTGCAAGCGTGCTTCTGTATTTTTCTCTGTGTGCATGCCTTTCTGTGTGCCTGTTGTCTGTGTGCATTGCTGTTAGTATGTCTTTCAGTTTGTGAACTTGAATCATCATCATCCTCATATACCTACTAGAAATCCACAGACTATCACACTGCAAATCAGGCTGACGCAAACTCTGCGTACTGTGGAACGCCATCGAACACATCCACAGAACAGAGCGTAATCTCTTAAGTTTTTAGAAGAAACTGAGAGATAATGTATAGTGGGCCTGACACCTCGCGTCCCATTGAAATACAACTACCCTCATTCTGTCATGAGGACTTGCACACTATGCTGGCCAGTTCATCTTTCTGCTTGACCATGAGGTGTCTTGATGATCTTTATCAGAATAAATGGGTACCTATATTTGTGGAAAGTTTAACAAGTATACCCCTTCTAGGCTGCTTCATTCTGCCTCCGTTTATTGTACCCAAGTACCGGAGGTCTAGACTGGGGGGACACTCCTTTTCTGTAGTCACAGCAAAGGTGTGCCACAAACTACTAAACTACATTGGGAAACCAATGTCCTGGTTCTAAAGACTTCATTTTTTTATCACTATCATAAATAGATCTTGAATAATTCTTTCTTTTCTATTTAGATTTTATGTACTAATAGGCAAAGCTGAAACCTTAACGTACCTCCAGATCACCCTTGGGTAATCACATGCTCTACAAAATGAACGATAATAATAAATTAGTAGATTGGTATATATCATTCTAGAGCCATGGTGTGTAGGGCCAGTGGTTCAATAGTACTAACCAACGAAGCATTCCATGTTCTTCTCCTCTCAAAGCGATGTGGGTTATTCTTAGCAAGTAGCATTACATATTTCTGTTTAGTTAAGCATTTTTTGCTGCCCACATCATAAATAATCAATGTATTTTTTTTAGTTTTTCTTATGTTCTTGATATTTTTCTTGTAGATTTTGACGGCACGTTTGATAAAATAAGATCCGCACCACCTGATTTGTTTGCAGAGCTCGTAAGTACATACATACGTATACATTGTATACATACATTTTACATCCATTTTAAAGGTTGTTTGTGCCAATCTGTTTGCGAAGCATACAAGCGAATGCATTTTTTAAAAAAAAAAATGATAACACTGTGTGCAATGGTTTCCTTGATTTGTCAACATAATACTAAGGCATCTTATTAGTTTGATTTCCCTGTGTGAACGGTTGCGCCTCAGAGAGCCAATTCAACTGATAGAGATGGCTGTAAAGATTATGGGTTAGGTTAGTTTACAATCCCTGTGTTAAAAATGAAAAAAGTAAAAAAAAACAAAAAAATACTGGCAACACAAGCTGGTAGTATCTTGCTTGGCAAAAGATACTGAATTTTGTGAAGCTAACAAATATTTTTAAATTTATTTATTTGTTGACAGCAATACAAATTTTTAAAAGTAAAGCAATATGGTCAGAATAAGCAATATGGTCAGAATAATACATACTATAATAAACGAAAATCAGCAATAGCCACAGATGCATCTGCATTTGTTTGTTTGACCTTACTTGTAGATGCCATGTTTACAAAACGATTAGTGTATACCCAGGGCAATACTCATACAAGCAATGGGTCTCAAGGTCCGTAGTGCTCTATTAAAGATTTAAGCACAAGACGTAATGCTGCTACCTCATTATTACATTTCGACCATGTGGTGTATGATGGTTTGTCATCACAGGCATTTAACCCCTTCCATGCTGCGCAGATTCCGCCGCTGTGCTGACGGAATCTTGCGCGGGCGTGGTCATGACGGAACGGTTCCGTCATGAGCACAGCTCAACCGTGGCTCATGACGGAACCGTTCCGTCATGAGCACCGAAGGGGTTAAAAAAAGAGCTGAGCAGTACCCAATTCTGAATGTATCTGTGCCTTCATGCCCTTAGGTTGTAACAGAACATCTAGTGCCGCTATGGTCCAGGAAACCGGCCATTAGTCAAGCCCTGTAAAGATGGCCATACCACCGTCTTCTACTTCATTCCAGTTTGCCTCCTTGTAGTGACCCAGGCCCAACCTAGGAAGACTCCTAGGAAGTGGAACGCGCTGCTCACCTGATCTGAGAACGGCTTCTTGACTACGCTATAGCACGCTTTCTCGCCGTGGCGAGTGTTAGGTACAAGCAGATTTTAAATTTGATTTTTAAACCTGCACAAACTGTTGTTGGAATTGTTTTAAAAAGTGTTGCCCAAATTTACTCTGCCCTCATACTTGCACTATAAAAATCAAACAGCATCTTACCTCGCTGCTTTAGCGAGACAGCAAAACACGGACTCCCTGATTTCCTGGTTGATCTCCACCCACTGAGCACTATCTTAGCTAGCGCTCTAATGATTGGCTGGAGCTTGGGACAACCCTATTTAGGGGAGGAAATGCTAGCGCGCAGCGCGGGCGCGCCAGAGGCATGCCCGTCTGCACCACCGGCCGCGCCCAGCGCCAGCCATGCTGCTCGTCTGCATACTGGTAGGATCTGCTACTCCAGGGATACTCTATTGAGTCTTAACAAGAGGGTACGGGAGGGAGACCAAACAACTCTAATGTGTGGGCTAATTAATAGTAGATCATTGGTAAAACATTACCAAGAGACTTTCAGTATGTTGGAGGACTTGGACCTGGATCTGTTGTTTATTACGGAGACCTGGATTAATTCAGACTCCTCAGTGGAGCTTGGTCCGGCATGCCCGATAGGTTACAAAATCATCTATAAAACAAGGCCTATAGGGAGAGGAGGGGGGTTGGGATTATCTTTAAAGAAAAATGGAGCTGTGCACCCCTACAGATAAAAGAGATTGAAGGATACAAACTCCTGGGTTTTATGCTGCAGGAATCCAAGGGGAGATTACTGACAGGCCTGGTGTGCTATAGGCCTCCAGGGCCAGCCCCTCAGCATTAGATATTACTTGATACCATAGCTGCCTTGGCACTAACACACTCCAGGCTGTTATTCCTGGGTGATTTCAACCTCTGGGATATTGGGAGCCCAGGGAATCATCTGCAGTATTTAACCCAAATATGTGAGAACCTTGGTTTACATCAGCTAATACAGGAGCCAACTCACCAGGGAGGTCACACGTTGGATTTGGTGTTTGCTAATCAGACTGAGACTAAGGTGCTTAACATCACGCCTTTAAACTGGACCGACCACTTCCTGATACATTTTAAGATATCCATTCCAAAGACCACACAGTATAGGAAAGCTCAGTCTACCTATCGGTGGGGATGAGATTGGAGGAAATTGCCAAGGGACAGCCAAGCCCCTCTCTTTCAAAGGCAGACCCTCTATAACCATGATGAGTCGATAAGAACTATAACAACTATAGTAATTACATAACTAGCGTTCTTGATGGCTATGCTCCGCTAAAAAAGATCAAGACCAGAGGGAAACCCTCGGCACCATGGTTTAATGAGGAGCTACAACTGATTCGTACGGCCCGCCGTCCGGCTGAGAGGAGGTGGCGCAAGTCATATTCAGATACTGATAGGAGAGCATTGAGATTAGTACAGGGCCAATATAAACAGGCCATTGTGGGGGCCAAATCACAATTTTATGCCAGCTCAATCTTACAGGCGCCTAATGGCACAAAGGCCCTTTTTAAGATCGTGAGGGACCTTTCTAACCCTGGATGCCTGACCAATAAAACGCAGGCATCACAAAAACTGTGTGATGAAGTCGCCTCGTTTTTTGATGACAAGGTTGCAAAAATTGTGGGAAGGCTTAATCAGGGTGTCACCTATACCCAGGCAGGTGACGAAGAAATGCGAACCGACATATCCCTTGAGCACTTTCAACCTCTCACGGAAACACTCTTTAATTCCATCGCTCAGGAGATATCCTCTGGGTCAACTCTTGACCCCCTCCCACATAAGATCTGGAAGGAATATGGTCCCGACCTGTTCCCCGGTTTGCAGCAAATCTGCTGCCAATCCTTGAGGGAAGGAGTAGTACCTGTGGCCTGGAAGCAGGCTGTGGTAACCCCCTTGCTGAAGAAGCCATCTTTAGATCCTTCAATACCAGCCAATTTCCGCCCAATATCCCTCCTGCCATTTCCCATTAAGATCTTGGAGAAAACGGTCAGCAAGGCTCTGTCATGTTACCTGGAAGAAAACCATCTTCTAGACAGGGACCAGTTCGGATTCCGACCAGGACACGGAACGGAGACTGCCCTGACAACTGTGTTGGACAAGTTAAGAACGCGTGCCGATAACAGTGACCTCTTTGTGTTGGTGTTACTGGATATGTCGGCTGCTTTCGACACAGTTAATCATGCAGTACTGATCGCGAGGCTAGAGAGGTTGGGGGTGAGGGGCTGTGCTTTGAAATGGCTTCAGTCCTATCTATCAAATAGACAACAGTTGGTAACCATGGCACCATTTGCCTCCTCAAAGTCTCCGGTCCATCATGGAGTACCTCAGGGATCGGCAATCAGCCCGATCCTCTTTAACATCTACCTACGCCCTCTGATACCTATTATAAAATCCTATGGGATCGACCTGGTCAATTACGCCGATGACACCCAATTATTCTTCTCTTAGGAAGGAAAACATGCGGTGCCTTTGAACATCTTCCAGGCGTGTATGGGCCAGGTCTCGGACTGGCTGAAGGCCAACTCCTTACAGTTTAACGGGGGGAAGACAGAGCTGCTGTACTACTCTGCAGCAGGAAGATCCAAATCCCTATTGGGTGAATTCAGGCTCAGGCCAGAGGAGGATGGTATGGTGGCCACAAAGACGGTTCGTAACCTGGTGGTGCTGGTGGATGAGGACTTGCAGATGCAATCGCAGGCAAATAAAACAATTAGCACCTGCTTTGGTCTGGCAAGAGCCCTTCGACTAATTTTACCTCTCCTGCCTAGTGAGGCCAGACCCTTGGTGGTCAGAAGTATAGTCCTGGGTAGACTGGACTATTGCAACTCCCTGTATTTGGGTGCTCCCCAATATATTCTGCAGGGGTTGCAAAGAGCCCAGTCCATGGCGGCCAAACTGGCCCTTGATAGACAGCGAGGCTCGTCTGCTACTCTGGCTCTCATGGACCTTCATTGGCTACCCATCAGACACAGGGTCAGCTTCAAGTCGCTATGCATGGTATATAGGGCTCTACACAATATGGGACCAATAGCTCTGCGGGAGAGATTCTCCTGGTACGTGCCCAGTAGATCTCTTCGATCCGCCAGTCAAAGTCTGGTCTCTGTTGGAAGAGTTAGGAAGGCTAGGATGGGAGGAAGGGCCTTTGGTATAGCAGCGGCATGTCTGTGGAACAGACTACCGCAAAACATCAGGCAAGCCGACTCCCTGATGGGCTTCAGAAAGGACCTTAAGACCTGGCTATTTGCCAGGACTATGAAGTAAGCCTCCTGATTAAGAGCTCAGTCGTTCTCCGCTGTCCTAATTTTTTTCCATTCATCAGGTCTCTAAGCTTCAGGATACCCGTTGGGTGACAGCCGCGCTATATAAGCATTCCATACAATACAATACAATACCATTAAATCACCTATCCTTATGTTTTCAGAGCACCTAGCCCCAACATAGTATGCAGGTCAAAATATGTCCTATCTGTAAGGCTCTAAATACGTTTTGTAACAGCTTCCCAAGACTTATGTAGATAGCTGCAGCTCACTACAGGCAGGCCACCATTACTTATCTGCCAAATACCGGCTGCCAGATGAATTTTATAAATCTTATGCTACATTGCTTGCACCGCAGTTGAAGCTCTAGTATGAGGAAGGTCTTTTGGCTTCCACCCTTTCAGAATCCCAACGCAAGGCCCTACTCGTCTCCCTCCCAAAACCTGATAGGGATCCGACGGAACTGGAGTCTTACAGACCGTTTGCACTGCTCACAATGGATTACAAAATCCTGAAAAGAGTTCTGGCGGCCCTGCCTAGCCCCTTTAGTTCTGACCCTGGTACACCCGGATCGAAACGGATTTGTGCCCACACGTAACACCTCCTTAAATCTCTGGCGTTTTTTCTGAATTCTGGCTTATGCACCACATTTCTGGGCTTGAGCTGGATGCCTAGTACTGACCTTGCGAAGGCCTTTGATTCACTGGAATGGCCATTTCTGTTTGTGACACTACATCAATACGGTCTTGGAGCGCATATCATACACATGGTAAAATTACTATACGCACAGCCCCTTACTAGGGTAAGGACTGGTCCGCTAATATCTGAATAGATACCAATTGGCCGTGGCACCTGGCAGGGATGCCCCCTCTCACCTCTACTATTTTCTGTGGCAATTGAACCGCTAGCTGCGGAACTTCGCAGGAGGGGCATGGATTGGGGCATATGGCTGGGCGATGCCCTGCTCATAGTATCTCTGTATGCAGATGATTTGCTGTTGTACCTCCGGGATGTCCACAATGTACCGGGTGCGATAGCTGAAATACTGCACCACTCCGCAGACTGTCAGGCCTTCGGGTAAATTGGAGGAAGTCCAGCCTGTTTCCTTTTGTGTCGGACTTCAGGATCCAGGCCTAGTCTTTAATGAAGTAGCGGTACCCTGGCAGCCCACCACGTTCCGCTACCTGGGCCTTGTGCATATATAGCTCCTCAGACGATTTACTTGACGGAATCCCCATGCGGGTGTTGTCCTCCATTCGATCTCAAATGGTGTTCTGGAAGAAGTTACCATTATCTGTGTTGGGTCGGATCGCATTATTAAAGATGGTGATCCTTCCTAGATTGATGTACTATTTTTAAAATCTGCCCATTGAGTATAAGTATAAAGTATAAAGAAATTTCTAAAGCGCTCTAATACCGGAGGTGTCTTGGCGCTGTGGTGTATGTAGTGAGGCAGGAAAACAAATCAGATTATGATTGGGTCTTAAATAGGTGATGCTTTAGCTTTTTCCTAAAGAGGGCATGATCGGATTGAAGTCGTAGCTCCAGAGGCTGGAGGTTCCACAATCTTGCTGCACGCCTGCCAAAAGAGCGACCACCCCATCTAGCCAATTTAAATCTCGAAGTACAGATAAGGCCTTGATTAGCAGACCGCAAGGCACGGGGCGGGAGATAGGTTTTAAATCTCTCTCTTCCATCATTGGCGCCACCCCCAAAACGGACCCGGTGAACCAAACAGAGAGCCTTAAACTCAATCCTCCGCTGGACCGGAAGCCAATGCAGGGATTTCCTCCCTTCAGAGGTAGGGCAGCCCCTAGGTAGGTTCAGGATAACACGAACTGCAGCATTCTGTAGGGACTGGATTTTTCCCACCTGAAACTTGTCCATCCCCAAAAACATGGCGTTGCAGTAATCCAGTCTAGACATAAACAGAGCGGCCATCACAGTCTTCTGGAGCGCCTGAGGGATGTAAGGGAGAATTTTCCGGAGAGTTTTTAAGAGATAAAAACTCGATGACGTTAAGCTATTGATCTGGGCAGACCTATCCAGTTTGTCGTCCAAAATCACACCCAGATTCCTTACCTTCGTGACCGGGAGGGGGCATTGCCCAGCCGCCGCTGGCCACCAAAGGGAGTTCCAGATAGAAGGACCCTTTCCAAACTCCATCACTTCCGTCTTCTCGGTGTTAATTTTTAAAAAGCTCAGGCGCATTCAGTCCATCACGTCAATCAAGCAGGCATGAAACTTGGCCGCTGTTTGGTCGGGGTGATCCACAGTTGATATTACTAACTGCGAATCATCCGCATAGGAAACCAGCGTGAAACCATGACGTCGTACCAAACTAGCCAGAGGTCTAACATAGATATTAAAAAGGGTCGGGGACAACGCTGACCCCTGCGGAACTCCGCACGGGAGGGAGAAATTAGTCGAACGTAACCCGGACCATTGTAGGCTTTGTGTGCGATTATCTAGGAAGGACGCCAATAGTGCCCACACACGATCCACAATCCCAACTCCCTTCAGACGCTGAAGCAATACCTCATGGTTGACGGTATCGAATGCAGCGGACAGGTCCAGGAGGACAAGCACCGCTCGCCCCCCTCCGTCCACTGCATCCCTAATCCCCTCGGCTGTGGTAATAAGAGCCGATTCTGTGGAATGTCTAGGCCGGAAACCGTGCTGGGACCCATCCAGTATATCGTTCCTGTCAAGATATTCCATCAGACTCTGATTTATGGCCTTCTCTGCGATTTTCGCTACTAGAGGAAGGCCGGAAATAGGACGATAACTGAAAAATTCCGCAAGGTCACGTGAAGATTTTTTTAAAAGGGGTTTTACACTCGCCGTTTTCCACCTGCTTGGATAGTGTCCAGCGGCTAGTACTTGGTTGATCAGAGCCGTAAGAGTAGGTATAATCTTGTCAGCGGCCTGGAGTAAAATATAAGGCGAACAGGGGTCTGATGCGGCTCCCGATTTTATGGAGCCCAATAGAGTCCCAACCTGATCGCAAGACAAGGGAGGGATAGTTGACAGGCTGCAACTGGATATCTCATGAGGGGGAGACGGGGGACCTACAGTGTTAAGGAGATCATCATAGATGGTAGTAACCTTGTTTTTGAAGAAATCGGCTAGCTGATCGCAGAACAACTGATCCGGTCTAAACTGGCTCGTCTGTTGGGAATTCGCCAAGAAAGATACTGTTTTAAACAGTTCCCTGGACTAATTGCCAGCCTCCGTGATTTTCCGAGAGAAGTAATCCCTCTTAGCATTTTGAATGGCGAGTTTGTAGTTAGTCAATGCCAGACCATAAGCTTGCTTACAGATCCTGTCATAGTTTACTCTCCACAACCGTTCCTGCCGCCTACATTCCACCTTGAGTCGTTTCAGCTCTGGGCCATACCAAGGGGCACCAGACGGACGTCTGTTCTGAGTGGCGACCTGAAGAGGGGCGACCTGATTAATGGCATTCGTGATCCAATCAGTAAACTGCGCAGCAGCTATGTCATTGTCAGAGTCCAGGATGGGGGGGGGTACCCAGTGTCTCAAGAAGGGAAGAATGAGTGATTCTACTCCATCTCCTAAACATAATTCTGGCAGGTCTCTGCCAGAATTGATGTCCCAGCTAAAATTGTCCGTGACTTTGAACAAAAAATGTGCAAATTTATCTGGAACACTGGGCACTGTAGGGTAGCATTGAAGAAACTGTATGCGCCTCTGGATCAGAGAGGGTTGGCAGCACCAAACATGGAACTATACTACCTGGTGGCTCAGCTGCAATGGGTGGCCAAATGGCTCTCAAGCCTACAGTTGTCAGACACAGCCACTACGTTGCCGCCCTGGATGATGCCTAATATACACCACCTATTTCACCCGATCACTAGAACCGCAGCACCGGGACCCCTATTAATAGATGTTGCGCACCGCTGCTACCAACGGAGCCTATACTTGATGCTTTCGGTGATCGCATATGCCCCTCCGCTGCCCCTTCTAGGCACACCAAGACATCGTGCCATCACATCTGGGGTGGGGCTTACCACCTGGCATGCGTCTGGGCTGTATACACTGAGCGACATGTGTGGCGATGGTGGCTTGCTGTCCTATGAGGTCTTGGCGGGAGGCGCAGACTTACCCCGGGGCAATTTTTGCTACATAATTTGTTACTAGCAACACTGACATGTGCATAGGGCGATCTGGCAACTGAACCAAAATCACACAAAATTTAAAGGTTATGTGGACGGGTAGTCACATTGTGCATTTGTTAACTGCATCGTTACTGACACACACAACGCCTCCACTGACATGCTTACGAGCAAAATGGGAGGAAGACCACGATCGTCTCTGGACAGACAGGGAAGAGGACATTGATTTTAGCAGGACCCACACACATCCCCCGGAATGCAAAATTCCAGCTCATACCATTTTTTATCACACACAGAGCATACCTAACACTCCGCAAAATAAATCAATATTTTCATCGGACAGATGCTGCTTGCCCCGATGTGTGATAGTTGGGGTGGATCTGCCCACATGTTATGGCACTGCCCTGCTTTACACACCTACTGGCAGGATATCACATCCCAATTATCCTCTAGCACGGAACGCCCAGCATTTCTCGCATGGGAGGCATGTGTGCTGGGTCTGTTCCCCAGACCCAAGAGTCATAGGGTTACCCCTGATTCCACGACCTGGGCTTTATAACAGCTAAGCGACTTATTACCCGCTGGTGGAAGACCCCAGGTCCTCCGCAATTAAGTCCTGGATACAATCAATCCTTGTGTGGGCGCAGGGGGAGAGTGCAGCACTACATAGGGAGGATACCTTAGGAGTGCGCAAATACTCAGTGGCACAAAATTGTGATGCAATATTAGTGGATTTCCAGCTATCGACACAGTCACCAGAGTAGGGCACACATGATTGAGGTAAGGGCAGGAAATTGGGGGTTGGGAAGATTACCCAACTATTGCAAAGGTGTTAGGAACTAGTACTAATGTGTTACGGATAGCGGATGTATGGGTGTGTGGCGCCGCTCAGATGTCTATGATCACATACAAGCGACGGCGTTGCTGGTTGTGGGTGGAGGAATGACAAAGTTGTATATTATTATGTCTGTAAACTCAAGATGGTTACGCTGGTTGAAGTTGAAGTTTTCCTTTTCACATAATCAAGAATCTTACAATGTACACCTTGCCAAGCTGTTGTTTTTGATGCCTGCACAGTATACATGTAAAATGCCCTGATGATCCCGACGACACAGTGGGCAAATTGCCTTCAGTAATCCTGGCTCATTTATATACTGAAATGATCATTTGTCAAATTCCACGTTGGAGATGTATACCTTTTGTAATCCGAAGCAGATGATGATTATTTGCCTACTGTAATGTCATTCGAGCTGTTAATGTAGGAGATGACCACAAAATGCAATAAAGAGATTCAAACAAATAAATTACATATCTGCCCAATCCAGACTGACTGCTTGGTACCATCTCTCAGTACTGTTTGATGGCTGGAACTTACTAAAGTCCAGCAGTAGTTTGTGTAATATATATATAGGATTTACCTCTAGGGGCCCGGTGCACTGCTCACACAAACTGGTCATAGTTTGCGACCAGTGTGGAATTATGCGAAGTGACCTCTGTACTAGTAGGTTGGATTGCAACATTTTGAATTGCAGTGGGTCGCAATCAGACCTGCCTCATGGGGTAGGTCCCAAACTGCAACTCACGCTGATTGGCCACAATCACAGGAATGGTGGCCTGCATGGGTAAGCAGACCACATGTCTATGATTGTGATTAAATATAGGAAGTTTTTTAAAAAAAAATGCATCCCATTTCCTTAAAGATAACTGGACTGCGTTTAGAGTTGTCAGTTGTCCTCAGGACCACTGCCTACTTTCCCTGAAATTGTATTTAACAATCACAAATTGCCAGCGATCCAAAAGGGTTCCCTTCCATTATGCAAATCGGATCCCCACCCCAACGTGGGAGTCTGTAACTTTTCAATGGTTTGTGATGGGAGTTTGGTATTCAGACGGAACTCCTACAACACGCCCCTTCAAGTAGTAAATTGGTTTCCAGTCACAATCCCATTTTAAGAGCCAGTAAAGATTTACTGGCTCCTAAAATTACATGTGTTTATTGGAAAATCCATTTGTCTAATTGCAAAGTCCAATAAAGAGTGCTTGTGACCACTAAATCGGATAGTACACCTAGGTTCTCAATTTTATCAAGTGCAGCAGGAAGGGAAACACAGATGGAGCAAGTGGAAACTTAGCCCACTGGTCCATACCAACTATATTAATCCTAGAACATTCGAGAAATTTGGTGGAGGCAATTCCAACTATGGATTGTCTCCAGCGGCGGCTCCTCCGCTATGGCAGAGAAGCGTCGCCTCTCCCCCCCCCCCCCCCACTGCCTCTGCACTGTCAAACACTGGAAAAAGAAAACAATAATAAAGCTGTTGTAAAATCTGTTTTATTATCGTTTTATTTTTCTTCTAAGTGACTGCGTGCCAAATTTTGGCTGGCAGAACCAGGGGTATGACAGTACTAGAGGGGGGAGTGATGGGCACTATTCTCAGTGCGCATGACGGTTTGGCTGGCCGTCTTAGGACGGCCAAACCATCATGCGCACTGAAGCTCTCTCCAACCTCAGCTGCGTTGCCAGGTTGGATATACCAGGCACAGGATCCCAGTCTGTCTGGGAGTGCAAATGCACAGCGCTCAGGCCTATCCTGAAGCTGGTCTCAGGCATGAGAGCAGCCTCAGGATTGGCCGCCGGGCAGTCTGGCAGCCTGTGCCTGCAGTGGAGAGGAGCAGAAGGGCATAATGTTGGAGGACGGCAGGTAAGTTCTTTTTTTATTTTCCTCCATTGTCCCCATCCACCCCTGCCCCCAACCCTCTCCCCCCTTCTTTTCCCTGACACGAGCCGCTTCTGGTTGTCTCTTTGCCCGAGCGTTAATCACAAATAGGGGAGGCAATAGGCTCACAAGCAAGGGAACCTCTAAATGGGAAGATTGACTTCCAGACCCCAGCCTTGATTCTGGGGGAAATTAATAACACATGAGGCACAATGGCAATATTCCATGCTGACAAACTAGAGGTACAATTCACCATTTAACATAAAATAACCACTTTAATATCAAAAACTGATGGAAAACTGTATCGTTTGAACAACTTAATTGTAAAAGCACAGGAATCAGTACATGCGGATGAAGTTCTAAAACTGTGCATATGCAGCCCCTTAGGAGAAAAGCTCTCAAGCTTTCTGGAAATAATGACTATGTTGATTTAAGATCTGAAAAAAGGAGTCAACAAAGCGAAGAACTCTAAGTGGATTTATCCAATGCCAAGGGCACACTAAGGAGGCACCTCAAGTACTGGGAATGTCCGGAGCCCTTGAAGCACCGGTTGTGACCAACTCGAAGTGTGTAACCTGGGACGGGGGGAGGGCAGGGGGAGCAGACAATCTGTCTACAAAATGGAAGCCAACAAGGCTAGTTGAAAAGGAAATGCTAAGTCACCAAGTTTCAGACCCAAGTACTTTATAGCTGACCCACCCCCGAAACGAGCCACAGAAGGGAGGTGACAGCCTTATAGCGGCAGCAGTGACACCGCTGTTGAGGAGAAACAAGAAAAATCTGAACAAAAGCAAAAGACTAAATCTTCTAACCTGGCAGCAGCAAGAAACGCAAGGGATACAAATTGTACTACGCTCCTGAAATTAGTAGAAGGCAGGGATCGAGGGGGGTGGGGGGGGGGGGGGGAGAAGGGTGGGACAGTTTAATAACTATGTTAGAAACGGTCTGAATTCCAATTAATGTATGTACGAACCTTCATCTCTAACAAAATATTATGATTGAATTGAAGTAAATGTACAGAGATTGTAGCATTTTTTATTATAACTTGGTCCTTGGCTCGAACTGTACAGTTTATCATTGTTATAAAGCAATAAAATGTGTTAAAAAAAAAAGAAAGAAATTCAAGAGATCAGAACATCTGAAATAACCGTGATGCCTAATCCCAAAGTTAATGGGGATCTCGAGCCAAACCCACAGGAAGCCCCAAAGACCGGCGACTCAGCCTACTAAACCCCATACGCTTTTGTCAGCGTATGCGGAAACATTACTGCTACTAGAAATCTAAACAAAGGCACTGTGACTGAACTCATATTGACCCCACAAAAGGAACCAATCTCACCAACGGAGTGCATCAGCGGTATTACTAATAAAAAAAGAGTAGGTAAACATAGTGTGGGTACCCAAACAGCGCCCACTTTCCCAAACCTCGAATAGCCGCTCAGGAACCCAGCGACCAGCTGCTACATGCGGGCCCAGTACCAGAAAGAGGTCACCCCAACAGGGACGCAAAAAACCCAACTAAATTACACCCCTGAACTCGGAACTTGCCTTAACCATGGAGAATAAAAGTGACAAATCCAACAGTGATAAAATATCTACTGATTTTCTTACCTAAGTAGCCAATTATCTGTGAAAATCAGGCTACGGATTGGAAGGACAAAACAGACCAAAGAAAACACAGGAATGCGTACTAAAGGGCACCAAAAATTGGAACAGACATCCTGAAATCTCAGAAGGCATGCTAATAATACACATAGGCCACTGAGGGGAAGGGCGATCCTGCATCACACAGCAAATAATAATCACGGATTGGGCATGGTTACTAAAACATCAAGTACCCGGCCTTAGCACACTGAATCATACCATGTTGCCCACTCTAGGAGTAAGCTCATGGAATATAAGAGGCCTAATTGACTCTGAAATAAAGAAGAAGGTAATGGGTCAACTTAGGGATGCTGAAAACATTTCATTACAAGAAACATGGGCCCTTCACTCATCCTTCTGGGGGGCATGCTTCAGGAAGAGTTTCAATCCATGTGAAAAATGAGCTGGTTGTGAGAGAATAACAGTAGCTGCAAAGGGGAAGGGAGACTTTGTTATCCTTTTGGTAACCCAAGTTAACAAACCAAATCGGAGTGCTATACCTTCACTCATTATAGGGAGTATTTACCTTTACCCAGCTACGGCAGAAGGGAGTTAACATTCACATCACTCCTCCCAATATTAACAGGACTAAAGCGATCTCATCCAGAAGCAATGTGAGACTTTAATTCCAACCTAATGTGCTCAGGGCTAAACGGAAAGCTCCAGGACCTTGAAGATGAAATCTGGGCTATACCATTGATCCAGAAACAATACCAAAGGCTCAACAAACGGGGGACAGTACTAGGTAACACCATAAATCAAATGTGCCAACCTATTCTAAATGTCAGGTTTGAATCCGGCACACTGGCTGCTTACACCCACTTTTTGTGTTTCAGGATGGCTACCCTGGTTTACATCTGGGTATCTTTAGCCCACTTCCAGTAGATAAGTAAGTTTGAAGTAGTTTCAACTCTGGCAATGACGCTACTGACCGAAAGTAAGCCACATCGGAAGGCAAGGGGATTTGGAATCTATCAAAAGAATAAAATGGAATACGTATGTCCAAGCAGCCCTGGGAGCCCGCTGGGAGCAGTTCTTAGAAGAAATATCGAGAAGGAATATTGACAAAAAATTGAATTTAAATGTTTGGGTTGTTTCTTCCCCCCTTTTTAATGGAGAAGGATGGAGCCAGGATGAACAAGGTTAACAGTGATGAGATAGCACAGTATAAGATCATGGCCAACAGCTGCAACCTCAAGAGGTAGACAGCCAGCCTAAAAACAGAATTAAATTAAGTCTTTAAAGCCCAGAGCCAAGACAAGGATGGAAACATATGGCAGTGGTGTAAGGTTTCAACGTTAAGTTCAAGATTTAGGGAAGCCATATACGCTGGAAAAAAGGCGGAGGAAACAAAAAAAAGGTGGGTTCAATCACACAAGATAATGAAATCAAAAGATCCGAGGAAATTCTGGATATAGATAAACAGTATCTCGGCCCCAAAACGTCAGCAGGAAGCACCTAATATTTCCCCTGCCGAATGGGAGAGCCACATTAGAAGTTTATATGTAGACCCATTTGCAGCTGGTCCCCTGGTTCTAGGACTTCAGTCCAAAAAAGTCACGAGCACGGCACGAATAACACCAGTCCAAGTGGAAAAAGTAAACAACGCAATGCACACAAATGGAACACCAGGACCAAGTGGCATCCCACACCCAATATTTAAATGGGCCTCCAAATGGGGCTACTGTATTATCCCCAATATTTCAAGCACATATACTAGGGGCATTCATTCTGGATACCAATATGCAAGAAAGGGTCCCACTCCTGCCTGGGGGATTACCAGCTGAGTGCACTCCTGGATACAGGGGGGAAGTTCTATGCAAGCGTCCTCAGTAAGAATTTGCAGAAATGGGCGACCAAGAAGAAATTGATTACTCCAAGCCAAACAGGATTCCAGCAGGGTTGCCATATTGAAGATAATTATATTTGCATCTCCGCTCTGAGTGAATGGACGATGGCGACCAAGAGAAAGGCCCTATATTTAGGGTTCATAGACTTCAAAAATAACATTTTATTGCAGCTCATGACTGCGGTATTCCTCCTCGCCTATTAAGGGCTAAAATATTGCTGTACTCCAATACATGGGTAAGATAAAAGTAATCTCTGGATGGCCTACAACTGAAGTATCACAGGTGCTGGTTGGGATCGCTTGCAGGGCAGGTTTGAGGCTCTAGCAGGCTGGCAAGTGCCTGGTAAGTGGCTTTCTGCTGTGCTGTCCTGCTCTAGTGCTGCTCTGCCTCCCCCGCTGCTGCCCACAGTAGTTTTCTTAAGTTGTCCCTCCCGCCAGTGGCTATCACATTACAGGGCAGCTGGTGGGACGGGTGTGGCAGCAGTTGCTCAATAATTTAAATAATCAGTTCTTGATCCTTGAAGGCTGTACAGTACTCGTGATGCATTGCCCAATCACTCTGCTTATGCTGTCCTTAATAACCATTATTATCCCATCATCATGAGAGTGAGTGGCACATCATGCCAACAATGTAACAACTTTAGCTCCTTCTCTTTGTACGGTACCTGGTAGGCAAGCCTTTTCAGTCCCTTTAGAGAATCTTCATACTCTGCTTTTAAACCTCTTCCTCATAAATTCTTCAATGCATCGACATTTTTTGATTTTGCTATCTGTTCAGCCATCCTTCTTTCTAATCCTGACTGAATTTCTTACCTAACTCCCTAAGTGGCATTGATGCATGCTCCCCTTACCACTGCCTTAGACCCCCCTCTCCTTGCCTGGTGCTGGAATAATGTTCAGGCTGGGGTTGCTGACATCAATGTTGCATTTCTATACTCATAGGGATTCTGAAAAATCAAAGGTTCGCACAAAGACCGAGTGTCACAAATTCGCTATGACCATTTAGCAAAAGAGTGGTAAGGTTGTAGTATGTAGCTAGTGTTGAATCTATGAGCACATTGTCACAAATATATTGCTAAAGCATGGTGTGGTAGCACACTGTAATTTGCGGACTGCATAGTTTTCAATTCATGAAATTTGAAAGACGAGGCAAGTCATAAAATCTTTGGCAATACTCAACATGAGAAATGCACAGATAGTATTGCACTGAAAATAAGTTTATTGGCTTGAAATGAGGTGCCAATTGCATTATATTTTTGTTTTTAAAAAAAGTCAAACGTGAAAGGCCCGTGAGTAGTGCCTGCATGGTTTTTTTTTATTCAGCGAAAGTTTATTGATTATTTTATGCCAAGTTTATTTTTTCTTTGCTTAGAAACTGTGAAAATAATTTGTACGCATAGGCATTAATTATTAAGCCTAGTCTTTTCTATCAGCTTAGCCAAAAATAAGGTTTTTCTGCTTGTTTTTCAGTGCTGTCAAGTTATTCAACATCTCCAGCATCACATCCCAGGTGTTGATGTCGCCCAACTATGCCAGGTCAGTTTCAACATAAATTGCTGATGAATAACAACACAGATGGCAAGACCATTATTGTTTAAGGTTGTTGTCACTCATGTGGCAACTTTAAAATGCATGCAAAAAGAACAATTGATGGACTGAATGCTGAACAATCCCAAGCATTCACCCCCAGTACAGAGATCTGGGCCTAAATCCATCGTTTTTTGCTCACCATGCCATTCCGGTTTGGACCCAGCCATATGCAAATCAGTCTTGACCCTGCTCCCCTTGAGAACAGTCTAGCCCGAACTGGCAGGCCAGGTCCTCCCTGGACCAGAAACAAGCATCTAGGGACTGGTTTCAGGGTATCGCCCTTCATCAGCCAGGCTAGCTTGACTCTAGTGGCACAGTGAGCATGTCTAGTCATACCCTTCCCACTTAGGGCAACAAAAGCAAAAAGAACAAATAATGGAATGCTGAACACATGAAACATTCACCCCCAGTCAGAGATCTGGGTTTAATCCATTGTTTTCCTTTTGCCTTCAGTTTATGGAAAATACAGGGGAGGCATCCTGTACATATGAACAGCATTGCTCTGGGCACAGATGAGCCAGAGAAAAATGTGCACTCACGTTAGTGTGTAGACTGATAGGGATTATTGGAAATAAATTACATGCAATGCACCAAAAGAGCACCATACTCGTTTTGGCGTTTGAAACACCTTGCTTGCTTCGTTGGATGTAATTTATTTGCAATAAACCCAATCAGTCTACACACCACCGTGAGTGTGCATTTTTCTCTGGCTCATCTGCGCCCTAAGCTTTTGTGTGTCACTGTGCCCTGTATGTTGCTCTATGCGAGTAGAAACTCAAAGCGTACATGACAATATGTTTTTAAGCAGCCAAACTTACCATAGAGGTACAGTTATGTTTGGCAGTATGCTTTTGGGCAGCTCTTACAATAATATATAATGTTGGAAAATTAACTAGTGGCAAGTTATGCATACCAAGTCACAGCTGCATTGATATCCCCTGATAACATGGATGCTTGTAGAGAGCAGCTACATCCCTACGTAGTGCATTATATTTAAACAAATGACTGGAGTGCAGCATTTAAAAAGTAATTTTTTTGCAGAAAAACAGCTAATTGCCCTACCACTATGTGAAAAAATACTTAAATATTAATGCAAATGGAACATTGCAACAATAAATTAGGTTGATATTACGTTAACTAGCACAATAAAAATGACGTATCATGCGGGCTAATGAAATAAATGAGATTGCTGTTATTGTTTATCACTTTGTTTTACTCTGAGAAAAAGCTTCTCTCATCAAGTATCTGTACTGGTTATTGTGGGTCTTGATCGCCTGCACAACCTCACAAAAAAGTGCTAATGTGCTATGTACTCATGGGTTGGGTCACAAAATAGCGAATCACAGTGGGCGTAATACGATTAATGTGCTCAATAATGAGGTGGTCGCAAACAGTGACCCATTATGATTTGCTGTCATCACAGGGATGGTGGCCTGCTGAGGTCAGCAGACCCATCATGTCTGTGATTGATTTTAAATAAAGCAATCTTCTTTTTTTTAATGTCTTTAAAAAAAAAAAGTTTTACAACCTTTTTGTAGGACTAAGCAGTGGTCCTTGGGACCGGTGTCTACTCCTAAAAAATGCTTTGTCAACATTAACAAGGGGATTGGGCCCTTCAATTTGCGAATAGGTTACCTGTTCCTTTATATAGTCTGTAAAATATTAATATTTTGTGACCGGATTTCAGTCTAAAAACATTAATAGATCCTATAGTGAATTGCTATTTGCATCGGGCACCCTAAACACGCTCCTTCCAAACAGTAATTCGGTATGTACTTGAAAACCCAAATTGTGTTTTATTTACATATTACCGAATCATAATTTGGGTTTTGTACTTGCCAAAAGATCCTATAAAAGCCGCAAAGACTCGACTTTGCCACTCGGAGCCTCTGCAAGAACAACATCCCATTATATATCTGGAGCATAATTTGTTTTTCCTAAGACAGGTGAATTGATGACTTGTGTGCGCTGGGATTTCAGTCTTGAAGTGCAGGTTTCTCAGACCTTTAATTTTTGTTGTTTTAAATTCTTTGAAGCAATGGTTGGGGACTCAATGGTTGTCACTTGGGAATGTTGCTCGTGGGCTCATGTCTACTAGGGAATCAGCCACCGGTTACATGTTGGTGTCCCAGAGGAGCAGGACACAGGGAACAGCAGTGCAGAATTCAGCTCCTTCACTGTCAACATTCCCACCACTCACCCATGCCTACAGCTCAATTTCTCCCACCCCTTGGGCTACACCATCCTCCCTGTCCACACACCGCTTTGTACCAACATTTGTGTCCCTCGTGCCCTGCTCTGCCGTGCCCACAATGCTGCCTGACACTTGTGCCCTCTTCACCTCCATGCCAGAGTTTCCCTTCTGTTCCCGTGTGCCTCCTGGGCCTCCTTTCCTACCTGCTCCTTGTACCTGTTCTGTCAGTGGTGGAAGCTTGCACTGCTGACGTTCCGTGTATCCTATTTAAGCTTCAGAAAATCTTTTCACTTCCGTTTATCTACTCTGTATTATTGTGTATGCCTTTCTGTTTGTTCATTTAGTCCATCCTGTGCAGTGTTTTTCAATTGGGAGATTGCGTCTGCCCCTCTTTTTGGCTTAGGTTATCCATAATTTCAATCTTCCAGTGTTGGGCGGTTTGCCATGAGTGGCAGCTGTAACAGCCTTGCGAGGCACTTGAATGAAACCTACACAATACTATTAATGTATTTCCTCCTGCAACATTACATGGTGTAGTAAAAGCGCTGAGGAACCTTGACGGGGAATGGTGCTATGCATATACTTTTAACTAATACATACACTATGCAGCTCTAAAACGTAACCAAAACCGGAGCACAATTTACCTTTCATTTGATATTGTTTTGCTATAAAGTCTTGTTAATAAACCTTTTTTTCTCCCTACAACGTTCTTACCAGAGGTTTCAAACAGCAGGCCTGGATATCACTGTGGGAGAGTTGGGGAAAGTAGTTCACGCTGTGCATTATCTATACAGGTATGAAAGCCAATAAGTCTTTTTTTCTTCTAAACATTATTTATATATTATCGGTGAGTAAATACAGTTAATAAATCATGATGTACATTAAAAGAGAAATGGAAGCATAGAGAAACGAAAAACGAGCCACCTTTTCATTAAGTGCAATAAAAAAAGATGTTTCAGTCAGCAGTCGTATCCTGAATCTTTTTGCACCCTGAGGTGAGGAGGTGGGTGCAGTAAGCGACGGGGGTTCCGAAGGGGCCCCATATGTTTTTGAATTTATTTATAAGCACTGCAGGTATCTTCTCCGTGACATGTGGGAATCAAGAGACCTCCACATCTATGCCACTGTGTGGCACACCGCTTGTAGACAATAGGATATAATTTTTGCCTCTACATGCCTTTTGTCGCAATAGCATATGTTTTTGGCCCCTACTGGCAGTCTAATTATGCAGCTCAATTCTTAACTGAAAGAGCTGGAGGCCCATTCAGCCACTTCTAGACTGAGCGCCTATCTCCGCTGTTAATGCCCTAACTTTAGTATACCTTGAAAAAGAGAATGGAAATAAGTTCCTTCCAAGTATCACTTTATTATTCATTTTTATTTAAAGTACATCAAGGGTTGGTGCCGGACTCTGCTTGGGAAACCACAGGGCAGAACGTGGCTACTAGGCCCCAACTGTGATTGTTGAGGTCATTTGTCACTGGTGTCCTGGGTTCTGTCCTATTATTACAATGCAAACTGAATCAAGTACACCCTTTTTGAAATTTCAGGGTAGCACAGGCGAGCAGTCAAAAGCTTCCCATGGAGGTAGCGGGGAGACAAAAGCTCTACTCCACAGTCAATGTGACACAGTAAGGCATTGTTCAGCCTTGTGCTTATCTTAGTAAAAGGCATGTACTGTAAATACATATCAAAACATAATACAACACAATTCAGTGGACTCACCTATGTGGTTTGGATTCCAACTACTGTTCCTAGGTAAACATTTACATACTCTATGGCACCACCCGCACGTTCTAGGAGTTCCCCTAGTGCATATAGGACTTTTGCAGAAGCGTAGGCTTAGATTTGGTACCGCTGCAGTTCTCTAGGTCTTCACTTATGTGGATTGAGTTGTAGTTCAGCATAACAGTTTATACACAAAATGGAATTGCATAAGTAACTGTCACTGTTTCTTCTGCTGAACACTAGAATGTGTGTCTAATTCAGACTTTTGTGTGTGAAGCCCCATTATCTGCTCAAGTTGCTTCGGCTGTTCTGTTGTACCGCGCTTTCATTGCTGACACTGGGCCACTGCGGCAGCTTCATTTGGGATTCACGCTACATCGGTTGAGCAGCACAGAAGACCTGCGCTATAGGAGGCCGTCCCGATGGATGTGGCCAGGATCTGACGGGTGCTTGTTAGGGGCAGTTGCAGCCAGGTGCTCATCTGGCATGTGCAGCCTCTGGGCAAGAACCAGGCTTCTGCTTTGGTGATGGAAGCTCCTCCACTGAATTTGCTTGGAGTCGAGCAGCAGCACCAGGCCGGCAGGAGTGCCAGATATGACACTCACTCTCGACAGTATGTAGCACAGAGTCCAAGATTGTGCTGCCGCACGATGTCCTGGACTGTTACAAGTCTTCGGGGAAAGACCGCGCTGACCAGGCCTCAGCTATACATGACCTATCTTCACAATGGTGACTAATGCCTGCAGAGACAGTCTAGTAGTATGCCTATGGCCTATTGTCTGTGGCCCCAGCCCTGTAGTAAGAGGCCCTGCCTGCCCAGCACTTCTGTTGAGGTGTGGTGCAATGTGATCGGGCCATGCTATGCAGTAATATTACTGCTGATTTGGTGTCTTCAAAGCAGGTAGGTGGGCTGTGTGCTCATTGTGATTGCTGCACCAGCTTAATTCTGCCAGAACCAGACAGCCTAGGGTCGGGGGAATGTTATAAAGCAGAGTCACCTTGTCTGACTTGATGGAATTGAGGGAGGCACGAGACTTACATTCAGTCCTGACTTTATAATAGCAAACAAAAAACCACAACTCCCTGAATGCACAAGTAAACACCAGGACGTGATCTGCTGCTACTGCGGCTCTTGGACAGCCTGAAAGATCTGCTGATGTCAAAAGGTCCTCGAGGTGGGATTAAGGGCTTGATGTACATAAATTAGTAATAGCGATTACCAAATAGCGTTTTTTTTGTGGCTTTTTTTTAATCGCTATTTGGTAATCGTTATTACCAATGTACAAAAGTAATATCTGGCCCATTAGCGATTCGTAGAGACCTACCTCATGAATATTAATGAGGTAGGTCGCAGTTTGTGACCCACTAGGATTCACTTCCATCACCATGTCTGTGATTTCTTTTAAATAAAGCAATTTTTTTTTAATGCAGCAATTTTTCCTTAAAGGGAAACGGGATGCGTTTAAAAATATAAAAATGAAAAGTGTTTTTTTTTTTAAAAAGTAGTCAGCGGTTCGTGGGACCACTAGGACCACTGCCTGCTCTTAAAAATATATTTTAAGCATTCTCAAAGGGGAAGGGGGTCCCTTGGGGACCCATTATCATTTGCGAATGGGTTACCGGCAACTTTGAGTTGTTGGTATAATGTGGATGTTTTGCAACCGCATTTTCCTAGATGAAGGCTCTTTTTCCCAGAGCACCCCCCCCCCCCTTTGCATCTCCTTCACAGCTGCTATTACCTCTAAGCATTTCTGCTGGTTTTAGCCCACCCAGCAGATTTTCCCTCTTTTGCCCTGTTTAACTTATGATCTGTCTGTCTTACCTTGACATTCGCATTGCAAAGCCTTCATTTCAGCCTGCCCGGGGACTTTTCTTGTGATATTGGGCTTTTAATACACCTTGCACTGTCTTGTGATAGGATATTTTAATTCCGTATGTTCATTATTGCCCTTGTGCATGAACAGTGCTTGTATTCCGAAAGTGTTAATAAAAATTTCAGTTTCAATTACGCTTAGACCTTACGGGTTTTTCTTAAATATGCTAGAAATATTGTGACAAACTTTTGCGAATCACCACTTAGTTCCTCATTGCTAGTTGTATTATTTTACCCAGAATGGTAACTCCAGGAGAACTAACGCAATGCATGATTACGGGTTTCAGGGTACAGAATGACCAAGTCCCAAGAGAGGCACAAACCAAGCCTATTCCGCAACCCCTCCAGCTGTCCTGCTGACATTTTCGGCTTGCTCATAGCAGGGGGGAAATTGTTCTGCTATTTTTAGCTGTAAAAGCACTTGGTAAAGCCAAGTACGAGCAGCGGCGGCTCCTCTTCTAAGGCGGAGGAGCGTTACCCCACTGCTCTCCGAGCAATGCAAAGGTAAAATAAAAAGATAATAACAGAACGTTATTATCATTTTATTTTTACTATGGAGCTTGCAGCCAGGTTAGGGTGGGGCAGGGCTAGGCTTACGTGACGTGAGGGAGGAGGAGTGGTTGGTGCTCTATAAGTGAGCATGAATGACAGTTTGGCCAGCCGTCTTGGGGTGGCCAAACTGTCATGCGCACTTAGCATGTTCTCCACCAGGTTGTATTACACAGCCCGGGTGGAGAACATGCACAGGCTCACACACCCTGTCTGAGCACCGAACCACCGTGCTTAGACTAATCACGACACTGCTTTCATGCTAACGATGGATTTAGGCCCAGATCTCTGTACTGGGGTGAATGTATGACATTGTTCTGCATTCTGTTCATCAATAGTTCTTTTTGCATTTGTCACCCCGAGTGGGACGGGTATGCTCAGACGTGAGTCCCGTGCTCTCCATGCCACTGGAATCAGGCTATCCTGGCTGAAGAGGAGTGAAACCCCGAAACTGGTCCTAGGATGCTTGTTTCCAGTCCAGGGAGGACCTGGCCTGGCAGTTCGGGCTGGACTGTTCCTATGAGGCACAGGGTCAAGACTGATTTGCATATGGCTGGGTCCACACTGGAATGGCATGGTGAGCAAAAAAACGATGGATTTAGGCCCAGATCTCTGTACTGGGGTGAATGTATGACATTGTTCTGCATTCTGTCCATCAATTGTTGTTTATGCTAGTGACAGCAGCGTCATGATTGGCATGGGGAGTCTGTGAGCCTGAATGCTGCCGGGAGCCAGGAGAACAGCAAGGATGGAGGAGAGGTGGCGGCTGGTGACCGGCGACGAGCAGGTACGTTTTTTAACCCTCCCCCGGCATCCTCCCGCCACCTTTCCCTGCCAGCCGCCACTGAGTACAAGCAGGTATCCTCCTTCTGGTTGAAAAACCTCATAATGGCCGGACTTTGCTGCGGAGCTAGCGGCCTTGTAAATTTAATTTCGGCCTACCGGTTTCTCCACCGCAAATCCGACCAATCGTAATGAAGTCCTAAATGTGGAGTGCTTAAGTATTGCATTCATTTACACCCGTTTAGCTCTTTTTTTAAGTTGAGTACTAATTGTACATGTGCAAGTTAAAATATTTTTAAGTAGATTCACACCTATGTGAATCAGGCCGAGACCCTACGCTCACTCCTGCAGCATTGCTGCTATGCGACATAGAGTGCACCTCAACACTGAACTGCAGCATCCCTGCTTTGAAAGTACATGCAAGTGCTTAAATATGTAAAGCAGGGGCGCAGGCATGCACGTTTGAGCCTGCAGATGTGCTCATTCGTAATGGAAACAAGCCCCGGTGACAAAGCCAGTAGCAGCGCACAGCTGCTCTTTCCAACGATCCCTGACAGTAAAGGTGAGTTGAACAAGCAGCACATATCTCACAAAATGTCATCTGTAGCTTGTGCACACACTCTGGCATTTAGCACTCTGCACATCCGACCACCTAATGAAAGGCAATAACTTGTGACATCTCACTGCTCAGGACAGAATTACCCGAGTAGGCCCTGTGCCAGTTGGGTGCTCAGCTCACTGAGAAATCTTACCTGTCACTGCGATTGGAATATAAAAGCACAGCTTGTGACCATGAGGAAAACGCCCATCCCAAACGTGAAGGCATTAGGAGACTGAGCCACGAGTCCTAACTTCAAAAGCATTCTCGTCCATTTGGAGCGATCTGTGATAAGGCTGAATTACAAAAACAACAGGGTAATCAGAAATAAAGTGGATTTAAAAGGTGAGAGATGGAGAAAAAAAAGTAAAAGTCATGCAGAGAGACAACGCATGGAGGGAGGGCGGAGGAGGAGGAACAATTGAAGCGAGAGGGAGGCAGAAACAATGAGTTCCTTGGTGAGAAATCGCAGAATTGAAACCTAAATGAGTCTTAGAAATCGGCGGGACGAGAAAGTGAGCCAGGCAGGGAGTCGCAAGCTCTCGGCACCTTTGCCTAAAGCTGGCCAAGCATGCAGGAACATGGAGATGAACCACTAAGCGATATCAATGCAGTGTTATAGGTCCTTGATGGATAGAGGGTTTTTGGAACAAAAGAGTGTGCACATTGCGCCTGCCATGGCACCCCCAAAGAGCTCTGTGGGTACCGCAAGATGTACCGAAAATACCAAGAAAAAGACCAGGACAGAGGGTGTGGTGGAACGGCCAGAACTGCTGACCTTGGAGCTGGGAAGCCATGTTCAAGTCTCGGCGTCGACTCAACATTCTGTGATCCTGCGCCTACAAAAAACTAGGTTAACTTGTATAATAGCAGGATTAAAGTACATTTAGTTTCCCTCTTGCCCCCTTTAGGCTTACTTGATGTGTCTACTGGCCTTTGATCACCCTTGCATGTTGCTGGTTATCTCAGGACACAGCAGTCACCGAGCAGAAACTGTGAAATTATTTGAAGTTGTTAGGGACTGGCTGCAGACATGTCTAAGAGTTAAAACACAGTCGAGAGTGGAAGGAGGTCAGGAGTGCAGATGCCATGCTCACTCGTAAAATAAAATAACAAAGAAGTTCCAAGCAAATGAAAAGGAGTCCTTCAGCCAAGGGCCACTGATAAGAAAAACACACAATGAACAACAATAAATAGCATGCTACAACCAATAGAAACAGAGTAAAAGTTATTGGCAAGCATACAAACTAATGGAAAGTAGGGGTGGGATGTAAGCACCTTTTAAGATTTATATTAAAAAGAATATATTAAAAAGAATATGTTTCAGGCATCAGGCCCCAATGGCATACCGATCGAGCTGTACAAACGGAAGGTGGAGACGCTCACACGCCACTTGCTCAACATGTTTGTAGACAGCCTGCAGAAAGGCGAACTCCCGCCCGATCAGCGTACAGCCACCATAGTGGTGATACCAAAACCGGGCAAGCCGGCGGATCAGTGTACGTCCTACCGCCCCATCTCCCTACTCAATGCGGAGGCGAAGATCCTGGCCAAACTACTGGCGACTCGGCTCACACCGTATCTGGCAGATATCGTACATCCAGATCAGTCCGGTTTCATGCCCGGCAGAAGTACGTCCCATAACCTGAGGCGGTTGCACAGTGTGCTGGCACAGGCGGATCGAGTGGAGGAGCCAGCGGTGCTTCTGTCACTGGACGCTCACATGGCGTTTGACATGGTCGAATGGCCCTTTCTCTTCGCAGTGCTGCAGCACTTGGGATTTGGGCCCAAGTTCTGTGCCTGGATCCGGCTTCTGTACACCAAGCCGGTGGCTCATGTCATTGCCAACGGGCATATGTCAGAGGATTTCCACCTGACGCGGGGTACGCGCCAGGGCTGTCCTCTATCGCCGTTGTTATTTGCCCTGGTACTTGAGCCGCTGGCGGCATGGATACGCTGGGAACCCATGATACGGGGACTCCAATGGGCGATCGATTGGGAAGACCGAGTTTCTCTCTACGCGGACGATGTATTGCTGTATCTGGCCTCCCCGCGCCGCTCCATATTAACGCTGCTTAACATCTGTGCCGTCTTCGGTAAAGCATCCGGATATACCATAAATTGGACCAAGTCGGTCATGTATGTGTTGCGCGGCCCTCCACCACTGCTGCCGGCAGATTGCCCGCTTAGATTGGCGGAGGGGTCCTTTAAATACTTGGGTATCCATGTCACAGTAGATCCGGCGGACTTTCTCCCAAAAAATCTTCGGCCCCCATTGGACCGCCTCAAGCGAGATGCCCGTCACTGGGGAGCGCTACCGCTGACCCTGTTGGGGAAGGCGGCGCTCTTTAAAATGATGGCCTTGCCCCGTTTCGTATACGTGCTGGAAAACACGCCGTACCCAATACCGCCGGCGTACTTTCGCTCAGTCGCGGCACAGGTGACTTGTCTCCTGTGGAATAATGGGCCGGCACGTATTGCACAGTCCAAACTGACCCGCGGTTGGTATGACGGAGGGATAGCGCTTCCCGACATCCAGCTTTATTACTGGGAAGCGCAGTTGAAGGTTGTCAACCAATGGCTCCATGTCCCACACTCCGACCCTGCCTTCAAGGCGGACAGGGATATACTAGGAACGCGGGGTATGCTAGCGCCCTTGTACGACGGGAGGCTGACCCCAGAATTGTTCGGCCCCCTGAGGCAGACTGTGGCCATATGGCACGCGGCCCAGGCTAGGCTGGGGTTTAGAGGAGTCTTGACTCGGCTCACGCCCTTGTGGGACACGAAGCGGCTTGGGAGGCTTAGGGGCTGCAAGGGCTTCGATAAATGGGACGATATCGGAATATCCACGGTGGGCGACATGTGGCAGGGGGGTGCGGTGGTTCCCTTCACGCTCCTGCAACAACAATATCAGCTGCCGCCCTCGGAATGGTTCCGTTACACGCAAATTAAGCATGCCTTACTGTCAACAATAGACCCCGGCGCTGCTGTTCCGGAAGCGTCGCCCATGGAGGACAGATTGCTGACAGATTACATGTACAAAAAGGCTACCTCCCTCACATACCGTAAGCTCATAAATAATCTGCCGGACCCTATGAGACCCTTGCGTGCGAAATGGTCCAGCGATGTAGGGGAGTTTGACGATCCGGACTGGAGGGATGCATTGGCGTCGCCACGGGAGGCGGGGATCCCCTCCAGGCTTAGGTTGGAGCAGCTACGGATTCTCCACCGCTCATATTACACCAGACACACCCTGCACAGAATAGGTAGGGCACCACACCCATTCTGCCTGCGCGGCTGCGGGAAGGAGGGTACCTTCTTTCACACCATATGGGAGTGCCCCAAGATCCAAGAATACTGGAGGCGGGTGATGAGGACACTGTCCCAGTCGGGGGGAGTCTCGCTGGTACCAGAGCCTAGGCGATGCCTGCTAAATGTGTGGGAACCCAATGACCTTAGCCGCCAGGCTCAGAGCTGGGCTACGCTGGGGATTGTGCTAGCCAAGCGGAACATAGCCCAAAAATGGGGTACGGGGGAGGTGCCTTTGTTGTCTGTCTGGAGAGGGGACATGTACAGAGCTATGCTGGCTGAGCGATCAGTGTTCATCAGGCGGGATAAAGTGTGGGGGCCGTGGAATAAATATAGAGGGGACATATGCGAACCACCACCGCTGCAAGAGGACGAGGCCTCGGACTCAGACTTAAGCGAGAGGCTTTGAGACATACTCTTGGGGTGTGGCTGTCAAAACTAGAACAATGCGTAGCAGTCCTGCCGAGGGGTGGGATATAGTGACCAATGCGCAAAGGTTTTCTGCTGTGGCATTAATGTGTACACGAATACTAATGCTTTGTACTGTTGTAAATCAAAATAATAAAAATTGTTTTAAAAAAAAAAAAAAAAAAAGAATATGTTTCATAAGCACAGCGCAGGCGCTTTACAGGCGAAACCTAAAAAGCGGGGGAGATGAAACACGTATTTAATTATTTATTCTTTTTCTAAATTTCAAAATATCTGCTATTGCTCTTATTTTGTTAGGCTCTGCCATCACTAGCGAAACATCTGAACCAAAGAACATACAAAAAGCTTTTTGGCAATGAACTCTGTTGTTCTGGTAACTTAGAGCTCAAACTGTTTTCTTATGCCCAAGAGGCACACACAGGAAAGCAGCGCCTAATTTTGTTTAGGTGGCTGGCACGGGCAGGCATTTGTCATCATCAGACTCTGAGCAAGAGAGAGAAAGGCGCAAAAATGAATAAGACTGTAGAACAGCAACTAGTGCAACTTTTGCACTGTAAAAGAAAGTATTTGCGGATGCTCTTGTTGCACAGCATTATATTTTCTTTGATCTATTTACAAGTATATTACATGGGCTTAAGGGTTGGAGTTTACATGGAGTTAGTTTGGAAATCAAGTCTTGCATAGACTACACAGACTCAATGCAGCCTATGATTTAACTTTAGGTAGTAATAGCAATTTTCATGAGCTTATTAACATAGTATAATTAGACTGTGAGTGGGCTGGTATCACCACCAAAGGCTTAACTGTGACTTTTGTGTAGAGGTGGGGCTAACTCACACATTTTTTATGTAGAGGAATTCCGTGAAATTACAGCACAATTATGCAGAATTATGCGAGAAGCATAACACTGCATTTAGTGCTATTTTCCTTGCACAAAAAGCACCCATGCTTGTAAAATGACCCAGGCAATAGTGTTAAATGCAACTGAAGAGGCATAGCAGCAACCAGCAGCCAGCACCAGAGACCTGCAGGTATTAAGCGCTCTACAAGTCAAAATTAACAATAACAATTTGCACTCTGTTCCTGTGCTCTTGGGTAGGCATTTTCTTCCCCAAATTACTGCAACTTACACTAACCGGCATATTCACATAATTTTCTGTAATTTTGTATTGGGAGAGTTGGAAAATTACTCTGATTACTCCAGTGTAATTCAAATTTCTCCAAGGCATAGTTACGTGGAAAGATCATTGCTCCTTCTGTATTAAAGGCTTTGTGTAATGATACTTATTGGGCCTGCAATCGTCAACTCTGTCTTGCTCTAAGTGAGAGTAAGCCAGTTGGCATTCCAGTAAACTGCGATGGCATTGCAGCCAATTGCATGTGGTCAACTTTGAAAGTGGTGTGAGATAAATATCAGATTTAAACTGGGCCAGTCCAGCGAAGCGGCAATATGTTGTCTGCAGAACCATAGGCTTTACAGGCAGTTCCTAAGGGGCATTCATAAAATTATATTAATTGAGGGCTATGCTGGTATGCTTACTTTAAAAAAACAAGCATTTGCAATGCAATAGGTCTCGCAATTACGCGATTTTGAGCTATTGGCACTGTAAATGACAATGCCTTTTTTTGTTTTGCTTATTAAAACATAAATAAAAGGCATTGTCATTTACAATGCAACAGCTTAAACTTGCGTAACTGCGCGACCTATTGCATTGCAAATGCTTGTTCTTCTACTTGCCCACTGTGTAGACACTAAGTGATATTAATGGTTTATCTACGGAATTGATTTGGGGACCCCAAAGACCATATGGGCTGCAGGAGATGGATGGAAAGGCGCCTGCCCATTTAGCAGCACTAGGAATTTGAATATTGTTTGATAGTGTTGCACCAAGGCTGGGAAGTGTAATGATTCTATAAACATTTTTCGTCTTACATGCTCACGATTTCGGGTACATTATTATAATGTACACAAGTCTCATATAGAAACCTGTTTTGTAACGGCGGTTGCCCTAGCTGCTAGACTGCCTTCGAAATTGATAAAAACAGCACAGGTGATGCAAGACAAGAACGCATCCGGTGGGCATTTTGTTTTTGTGCCCAGGAATACGCCCAAAAGTGTAAACAAAAGAAGGGAAGCGCCATGACAGTGCATCTTGACCACTTGTGTGTAAAGCTACATTTATTGTGTAAAGTTGCTAAATGATGAAAACGCAGGCAATTGTTTTTTCTTACAAATTACCCACTTAAAAAGCAACTGTAGCTACGTGCTTAAAGCTACACACAAATAAAAGTAGTACCGTTAAAAATCAATAATGGTTTTCTTTGTAATACGCTTTAAACTTTCTTTTAAAATATATTTGCTTACACATTGGTTTCGTAAGTGTATTCATATATTGTAATGTACTGGCATTTGTTTAGGAAAAAAAGGAGACTGCAAGTCTGCTATAGTGTGAAACATTAGCACGTTTCGCCACTTGCGAAAGGAAACCAGGACAAGCTAATTCAGTTCCAATAAGCCTTGTAGTAAAGATCGTAATCTTTTGTTCTGCAGCATCTGTGAGATGTAAATCAGCACACAGCAGGATACTAAGCTTGTAAAACAAACTGTAGGTCACTGCTGAAGTAAGGGGTAAAAGGAAAATAAATAAATAGTTAAGGATAACTAAACAAAAGTCTCGTAAGTTTAACATATATCCTGTCATCGAAGTTGGATCATTGTCAACCAAAAGATAATAACGTGAATCATTTTAGTTCTGTTAAATAATTCAAAAATATTATCTTGTGTTTAATGATGACGCCATACATATTCACATAGCTCTTGTGAGCTTATCCCTCACCATGATGCAGGTTCGCGCCAGGCACAAACATCTGTTTTGCATTAGGAGAATGTCCTGTAATCTCCTCGACTATACAGATGAAGACCCCTTTACATTCTATATAGTATGCCTGTCTTGAAGGCCTTACAATGTTTTGTGGAATAAAAGGAGCGCATCTTTTATTTGTTTCCTGACGTTTGACTGACTCTGCCATGTGGTGGACTATCATTACAGCCTGTGCTGACAATTAAGTGCTGGCGCTGAACAACAGAAACCACCTACTCAAATTAAGCACTGGATCAAAGCTGACCAAGCTCTGCAGCTTCCATATGCATACTATATAACGACTGAGGCGTCCGAATGTCAGCAGACTCCTTCCCAGGGCGCCCGTTTTCATTGGCCTCGAAGCCCGGAGCCTGAATTTCCAGTTTTACCCCCGTGTGATGCTTTCCCAGGCACTTGATACAAGTGCCTGCCCTGTTTACACTTTGTGTGCCTGGCGGACCTGCTATTACAAAAAACCTGCACAGAAAAAGGCAGACCTTTTCGTTTGGTTGTTTTCGTTTCTGTCTTGTTTTTGAATAGAGGCGCTTTAGCTTCCTGGGTGAGACTAAGTTTAGCGTCCTTGTATTTTAAAGGAGTAGATTGTCAAACTGAAAGGGGCTGGTTGTGTCCTGAAATTGGTTTCAAGAACACGAAATTGGTTTCAAGAACTTGCAGGCAGCTGGGCCTCGCTTTAAGCCCCGGGCTATGGAAGGCGACCAGCAGTCCTCCTCTGCCCTGCCATTAACTCGGATGTACCATTTTGTTTTCTTGCTGCCTCGCAGAAAAGTGACATTTCGAGTTCCCCAGCAGTGCATTCGCCAGTCAGAATAATTTACCGTAGTTAAATGAAAGGAATTCACATTGTGTCATGTATTCCATTTTCAAGTGTTCCCGATGTTTTTTGCAATAAAAGCGCTGCAAATGAACCTCAGATGTTCGCGGTTTGTTGGATTCGAGTTACATGGAGGGCAGGAGCATGTGTGGAATGGTAAGACCCAAGTTAGCCTGCATTTGGAACGGAGCAACGCGACCAGAAGTTGCAGTGCCAAGTAAACAAGCATTGGCCGCACGCGCGCCTCGCGCTTAAAGTTAAAAAAAAAAAAAAGACAAGCCCGGCGGAGCGTGGCGCGCGCGCTAGGGGGCGGGGGAGCAAACCCTTTGAAGTGCTCCCAAAAAGCGGAATGCATGGCGGCACCAAGCGCGTGATTGTGCGCGTGCTAGCAATGCAATCCGCTTTTTGGGAGCATTTTAAAATGCCCTTTTACAATAGTCTCGCTTTGCGATTGCTTACGCGATAGCAAGGCGAGACCTAATCAGTAAACACAGTAACATTTAGCCAATGCACAGAAGGGATCAGTATATTTTTTGTTAACATGTTTTTATTTTTTTTCTCCAATAAAAAAACAAACAATACTACAGCATCATGATCAACATTAGTACAATCATAGCAGACCTTGTCATTACGTCCCACTTGACAGGTGAGCCATGTATTTTCCCCCTCCCACATATATGCAAGACATGACCACAGTACTTGGATCCACCAGGAGGCTCCTCATTGTATCTGTCTCCCATCATCGCCGACCACTTCATCCCTCCTGTGAAACTGACCGTTGTGTTTCCACATTCTCTTCCTCCCGCTCCCCATTCATGTCCTGTGTGTTCACCCCTAGCACCTGTCCCCTCCCTATTGGACCCAACTGTACCCCCTCCTCCATCTCTTGAAAGCCTTCCAATAGTGCTGCCAAAATCTCCAAATCCTCTCCCACCTTATTGTCCACCATGGTCAATCGAATTCTTTGTCTCCTATGCCAGTGCCCATTGTACCATATTCCTGCTCCCAGGGTCACCGAGGTGTGGGGGGGGGGGCGCTGCCCCTGCCATCCCATTGTCACCCACCGCTTAGCAATGACCAAAGCCAGCTGTAAACATTTCCATTGTATTGTCGCCTCCCCGACTCCTGGGGTTTCTTAACCATACCCAGAAGACACTGTCCAAGGGTCTCCTCCAACGCAATATCAGTCGCCCTGCCCAGTCTCCCGTCACCTTTGTCCAGTATGTGCGCACCGTGGAACTCATCCAGGCTGTGTGCAAGGAGGTTCCCGCTGCCCTACATTTAGGACAGTCCGCCTACCTATTATCATACATTCTACTCGGCTTAATTGGTGTCAAATAGGTACGGTGTACATAATTGAAGTGAATCAAATCAAACTGGGAATTACATGACCCCATTCGAACAAGTGTCTCAGTCCATACTATGTCCGTGACAGGTTCCTCCATGTCATCCACCCAAACCTCCTATGCCCTGCAGGTTCCCTTTGGCCCTATCTCTCATAAGTGCTTCCTAGAACATAGACAACCTTCCGCTTGTGTTGCCCACTTTTTTTTTCTTTTCTTTATATATTTTTTATTAAAAAAAACATTTTTTAACAGTTTTATATAGCGCAAACTTGACCCTAAGGTTTTGGGTATCTGAGCGCTTTACACCACCACCAGTTGCGTTACATGAGGACACATTCGACATTAAGTGATTTGTCCAGAACCACAGGCTGTTGCACGTCCTTGCCGAGACTCGAACCCGGTTCGCCAGATTTGAGGTTGACCGCCCTAGCCGTTTGCCAACTCCTTCCACCCACTGTCAACAGCAGCTGCAACATTTCCCATCGTTGGGGGCGGCCTGCAGGAACCCCTCTCTGGCAATTTTTGCATATTGTAAAAATTGTCCTGCCCCTATTGCAAACTCACCACATGAATCCTCAAAGGTAACAAACCACTCTTCAGGGTATATGTCCCTCAACATCTCACAGACTCCTTCTTGCCAATGAGCTATGGGCATAGTCTCGCTAATACTTTTAAAGGCCACCATATACTCAACTCATCAGCTCCCCCTCTCTCGTTTTTCCTGCCCAATATACCCTCCAATTGCACCAATACCCTCCGCGTGAGTCGCTCTCCCTTGACCCGATCGCGCAACTCTAACCAAGCCCACACCGCCTCTGGTTCTCAAAGAAATGCACCTTCCCATTGGCGACCACTCAGGATACATCAGTGTGCTGTGTATGCGAGGTTCATCACTTGAATTTTTTGTTTAACTTCCATGAAGGTTTTTCTCTGGGCCTGTACACTTCGTGTATAGGCTAGGAAGATAGAAATGTTGTGGTTTTCATAGCGATACTCACCCTCCAGACGGGCAGCCCTAGGGAAGATGTCTCCATCCCAGAAGTTAAAGACCCTGGTAATGATCGCTGTCAGGGGCGCCCCTGGTGGAGGCTTTGCCTTCTCAATTGCAAACATGGGTGATAGGTCTTTTGAAGTCATCAGTGTTTTTAGCTATTCCTCATGGAAGCTTTTAGTTGAGGCACCCTCCACTTGTTACGGAAAACTCCGATATCTGAGGTTGTTCCTCCGGGAACAGCCCCTTACATCCTCCGCTCTGTTCTCCAAAGTCTCAGTTGTACCCACCACGGGGGGTCGCCTGTGCCTTCAGCACTGTTGCCTCCGTCTGCAGGTCTGCTATAGTGTGTTCAGCAGTGGTGACTCTGTCCGCCACTTTGCGGAGTTCTGCATGAGGTAGACACCGCATCATTCTTCCCTTCCAGTGCAGTGTGTGAGCCCTGTATGGCCTCCAGCAGAGCAGTACGTGTTGGCTCTCCTCCAGGGCCGGTGCCCTTGCCCCCAGCAGTTCAGCGTCCCTCGTGGCTGGGCCTTGCAGTGTAGTGTGCTGCACAATGGCGTTGCCCTGGGGGCCCTTGGCGGGCTTATCCTTCCCCATTGCCAGAGGCCCATGATGAAATATTAGGGAGGATGGGCAGGGATACGATCCCCTCCACTTCGTTCTCACCACTTTTCCCCCCCACGCCAAGAGGGCGCCTCTCCAGACCAGTATAGCTCAGCGTTGAGGCAGCACTCCACAGCTCCAAACATCTAATGGGCAAGATCCGTCCTATAGGCTCCAGCCGCCGCAGTGTTGTTCTCCCCGTGGCACGGTATACAACCACAACTTCTTGCTACTGTTTATGCCTGGTTCCGCTGTGGGTAGAGGGGGGCAGTTGCTCCCGAACACCCAGACACCGCTGATCAGCCCACAGTTAGGGGAGAACAGGCAGCAGGTATGTATGTGGCAGGATTGTCCACGGGTGTGACTTCCCACTCCAGGATACAGGATTTTTTAACCTTTTGACCAGGGCAGCGGAGCGCTCTAGCCGTGATTCCGATCGGCCATCTTGCTAGGCCACGCCTCAGGGATCAGTATTTTATTATATGGACAATTTTTTGTTTTTAGTGATCTTTATCCAAAGCACTTTCGATAGAACCCTATGTACACAAATCTTTCTCACTCAAGTTAGACATTAATGTTCAGAGAAATAGCCATCTTTGAAGTGCTCACAACAAAAGGCAAGTGGCATGAATGACTAGAAAATAATTGTTATTCCCAGAGTTAAACAAGATGTAGAGTTCATGCATGTTCCTGCCTTTGGAGAGCCTGCCTGCTACCCAAGAATAGCACACTACACCTCAACAATAGCTTGCCTGCACATTAGAAATTGTTTGCCTACTTCCCTTAGAAGAGCTCACCTTTATGATGATAACAGGCAGCATCCTATCAAGCTTTAGCTTGCACTACAAGAAGACATTCCCCAGCTTGTGTTGCAGCCAAGCTTGCCTGAAGACTAAAATTAAGCTTGTCTGCACTCCTCAGAGCACATCTTCCACTCCTGCACGAGTCAGTTAATGACAAAGAGCACATGTGTACTCAAATGATACCATGTATTTGCCAAAGTAGAGTTAACATGTGGAAAGGGAGCATTGCCCTGTAGGTGACAGGGCCAGAGTGAAGGGATAAGAGATGAAAAAGAAAAGTATTAGCGGTCTTAGGAGGTCAACAGCTTTAGACAAAAGGACAGGGAAAGAAAAGAAGGTGAACGGGTCACGAGATAAGGGATACTTCTTATTAGAATATACAAATAAAGTATTTTCCGCTGTACACACTGAATGCTTTAAACGCCCCATTCCGTGCTCTGAGCCATGATCCCTGCATTTTGATGTCATCAAATTCCCCTAAAGCATTTTTCATTCTGATTGTAGACAGTCAATACGGCATTACTCCCATTTCATATTTCAGATTATCATTTTAGATATATTTTTATATAACAAAAAGGCTTTCTGCACTGCTATGGAGAAGCATCAAGGTGGAAAAGGGCCATAATGTAGACTCTGCTGGGCAGGGTACTCCATCGCAAACATGACGCAGTACCCTGTCCCCAAACCCTCAGTCTGCCCGCCTCATGTATAGACAGTTTGATGTTGGGTATTCCGTCGACGGAGCACCTGTTGACTCCATAGACTGAACACTTCCTCTGATGGCCTTGTGGAGTAGGGGCGGTCGTAGGAAGGCCATTACACCACCCGCTCTATTTAGGGTGGACTGTGTAATGTCTTTTTTGGACTGTCTGTCCCTGCCAGGAAAAGCCTGGCGCTGAGGGACAGGAAAAAATATATAATGCCCCCACATCCTGGGTAAAAAATCTTTGGTGTTGAGGTAATTGGTTGTTTGTTTTTCAAAAACAGACTCTTGCTTTTGGAATATGTTTTTGAGAAGAGAAAAAAATTGGTGAATGTCTGTCAAAACCCACAGCGCCCGTTCACCACACTTTTGGTACATTGAAAGGAACTGCTGTGACTGCAATTCCTTTCAATGTACAGAGATGACTGCTGGGTCAGCAGTCATCCCTACATTTCATGGATGGTAGTGTGCTTCGCCACCCTAAACGTCTGTACTGTGTCCTTCAAACTCTCAATCAGGCTCAAAATCTTTAAAACACCCACCAGCTGAATCCAAGCCATAGGCATTAAGCTTACTTGGACTTCACTGTTATTATCTCATCTTACAGGAAGGTGGTTTCAAAAGTGTGGAAGGTCTGTTTTCTTTGGAGTGCTTTATGTAGAGATTTAGGAACTATCTCTCTGCAAGCGTACCAGTCAAGGAAGTATACCACCACAATCTGAAGGTTTCTTACCAAAGCAACTAAAAAGCTGTCCCCATTCATCAACAATATTAGCTCCATCTCTACAATTGTCACTTTGACCATTACTGCAGATTCTCATCTGCTTTCCCAAAAAAAAACCACACTCCTATTTATCTTCCTGTTGAAACCCTATCTCCTTTTTCCATCGTGTTTTGTAGCAAGCTGTGGTGGACAATAGCACTGTACTGTGACACAGACATACACTGTGCCACACACAGGTACATACTTGACCAAACGAACATACAAACATACAGCACACAACATATGCACAGGGACGGGAACACACACATGTATACCTACACAGCTGACAGAATCCACTCTCTTGACAACCAACTTACCTTACTGAAGGTTCAGACAGCTTCTCTGCTCTGTTCACCTGACAGTTTCTCTGGTGGGAAACTGTCATGGGTGGTAATAGAGATGTGAGGGTTTTTGGGACCACATAGATAAGCACTGGCTAGGGCTGGCTGAGTCTGGAGAAAGCCATAACAACTACATGGGACCATCTTCTCCCCTCATTGGACAACTGATCAGTAGCAGCCATATCTTCGGGTTGTCTTTCTGCGAGGGTTAGAGATAGGGGTGATATCTGCCCTTAAGGGCTTACACTTAAAACTTCTTATGATAAGATAAACTGCCTTGATTTTACATGTACACGATGCATGCATAGGAGGGTAACCAACTCAGAACCTATGACACCAATTCTCACTCGAAGCATCATGCATTTAAAATCCAGTAACCAAGGTCATGGCCTGAATATTGCTGAGACCATCACTTGATTGCTCACAGTGCGACTGGAACAAGTGGCGAGGATTGTCCCCAATACCCTAGGGGGACAGCCGCCACTGATTTTAGTGCCCTTTCATTGTTTTGGTACCTTGTTGGAAGAAAAGTAAAAACAGCTTAAAGTCATCCATATAGCTGCCAAAAAAAACTGCTGTTATTGTCTTCTATGTCAGTTTGAAGATTTTAAACCAATCAAGTTTCATATTTGAGTTGGAAGTCTTAGTCTATAATTGTACAGATTATGATAACAACATTTCTGCTTTGTATTGACTTAATCTAAAATAGAACAAGTGCAATACTGTAAATGTGTATCATTCATTTGTAAAGTTTTTTAAAAGCAATTACTAAAACTGTAATTTAAAAGAAACAAAGAGGAACTGTAATTTTAAACACAGATCTTTATTTAGTGAACTGTCCAACTGGTGGAAAATTAAAAAAAAGTGTATTGATTTTGTTTATTGGGGGAGGGGGGGTCAAATGTGTGTCAAATGTGTGTGATAGTATTCGACCCCAGTCACCAACGTTTTCTACAAAAATGTAATTTAAGTATGTTCACTGTTTAATTTGATTTATTGAAAACTGATCGGGAGAAATTATTAACTCAAGCATTAGAAGTTAGATGTAAAGTAGGTCTATTAGTAGATAAGGGACTTCCTGTTTGCAAGGTTTCAACTGTATTTTGAAGAGGGTTACTGTGGGCATTCCACATACTTTAAATCGAGAATGTAATTTTGATTTTCTCTTTTAAATTTACATCGATATAGGTAGTTCATATAGGTTCAAACGGTATTATTTATTTAAATGTATATTAAAAACTGGTGAATGGAAATCCACAGGTTCATGCTTCTGTAGCCGAGCCAGTAGTTGGTGAATTGGACTGAATTAATCTGTACCTCGACAAGTAGTTGGTACTGCATAAGTGCCCAAATAAACCATTAAAAGCAATAGAATAAAAACTGTAGGAATTTGCTAAGATTTTCCTTGGAATACTTTGAAAAGTTATATGTTCTAAACAAATTAACCTTCACAATTTTCCTAACCTTTGTGAAGGTTTGCAAAGTATGCTAAGTTGTACTTGTTGGGTGGGACCTGCAAAATCTTACATTTAGAAATGGAGTTCCCCATCCGAAATGATTTGAGACGCACTTGTTCAGCAATGTCATTTTTTGCTGAAAATTTTAGTCACAGGTCAACCTTTCTGACATTGACAAACTTTGCAGTCTACACAAAACTTCTCGGCCAATATTTACATTTCACATAGACATTGGTATAGTCAAAGAATATAATAACATTTTCTCAGACTCCCTTGTTTTTCTTTTCATTTTTTAACTTATTTTGCAGCTAGTGTGTCTTTAGTCTGACGAAGGCACATGATCTACTTTAATTCCCAGAAAACATTTTCTACAAAGAACAGTTTTTAAGGGTATTTCTTTAGAACTGTGTTTGTAAATAAATTGTAGCAAAAAAGTACATTATTACAAATGTAATTAAATATTTAATCTATTTTTCCAATGTTGTTGCTGCTAAACACACGATCTACTACTAATTGTATTCTTCGGATTTATTTTCAGCTTAGCAGCAAAGCACAGTCTTTCTGCAGAAGAACTGTCGGCGGTTTTGGTTGAAGCCAAAAGTCCATTGCCAAAACAAACTTTGCAGGTCCTACATAGCGTGTGGAATGAGCAGGGTAAATCTTTGTCGGTGTCGGAAGAGGCTAGAAACGTAGTCGCAGGCGGTCAGGTGAGAATTAATTCCTTATTTTTAGTCTCCTTGCAGATGAGGTAGCATTTAAGTTTCTGTTCCTACTTATCTCCCATTATCTCATTCTTGGTTTCCTTTCTGTCCCTTCTTTCTATTTTCTCCTAACGGATAGTCCTAGATTTTTTTCGTTCTGTTGCCTAAATGATACAGGTTGCAATATAGAATTTCAGTTTCAATAAGGACTTTTTTGTATGCTTTACCGATTTCTACAGTACATGCATTTAAATGATTAAACTGCAGCACATTTGTCGTTCTCTGATTTTCTGGCATTCATACATTCTCAGATTCACACTGTAAAAGATATCACAGCGTAAGTGATTAGTTTTCTCTTTTTGAGGGTAAATCAAGTTTAAAGTGATGATAAGGCGGGTTTGAGAGAGCTGCATGCTAAAAATGACATTAAGCCTCAACTTATCTGTCTTGCACCGTAAGGGCCTCACTATGGAATATGACTTACTCTATTTCCCATGACAGAGAGCTTCTATGTGTGAAAGGCGTGTCAGAATGATTGATTATGGATGCTGAGATGCTTATGTACAGGAAGTTAGATAAATGTGCACAATATATAAAATACAATAATAAATTTCAGGGTAATTGAAATATATATCAAAACCAATAAGGGCTGGGCATCAAGAGGAATCGCATTTGAACTCAAGGACCTCCACTACTATCGGAATACCTATCTCCCCCCAATCTCTGGCATCACGTCCAAATTAGTGAAGTCCTGGGCCTCTTAAATTTCAGTTAAAAAGACCTGCAACAATGCCCTCCGTTACCTAACAATATTTTCCACACAAAGTAGATCACCAAAACTCAGAAAAGTAATCAGAGAAATAGATGTGAAAAGTGAGAAGGCACCTCACGTACGCAACACCAGGGAGGCTACCAGCTGGTTCTCGCTAGTACGCCCACGTTTTTTCATCATTGGTTGCCAACTCACAAGAATCAGAAAACTAGTGCCCAGGGGAGAAAAAGTAGACAGACAAAGAAAAGAAATTTCAAAAAGAGACGTTGCTGTCCCCATAAACAGAAAGAGAGAAAGAGAAACCCAGTGTATTGCAAAGAACGAGTGTTCCGAGCAATATTAAAATTGAGTTGAAGACTCACTATAGGTCACCCTCTTTATTCAAACCGGTGAGTTCACTCAAAATAAAATCACTATATGTTGCTAACCTTTGTAAGGAAGGCCAACATGTTTCATTGCCATTTATCCTTATTGTGGCAATTTCATCAGGGCATAGGGTTTCAATCACTCGCCTCACTGGACATATACTTTTGTATTGCGGGAGGGCTGTAAAAAGCAGGAAAAAGGAGAGAAGAATAATAGCAACTTTCTATTCAATGCTCAATAAAAGTATGGACCAACCATTTATACTTATAATCAAGTCTACACCAAATATTCATTCCAATGAGTGTATTTACCAGGTAAAGGCCGAGGGCATTCGTACCAGCCTTCACCATACCAAACGGGGTTGTATTAAATACTCTTTTCCCCGATTTTCGGAAGTGCGCTGTAGCTAGCGCGTGTTCCACCTGTGGAAAAAAGGTTTGCAACTTCTCATCAAGTGGCAAGGCATATTCTAATTGGTATTTTCCACAAGCATGCATTCGCTACGTATCCTCAAATCTCGTTTTACATATTTCAATAAATACCCGCTATACTCAAGCAGCGACAGTGTTTTGTTCACGTATCCTTTTTAACGTATCCTTTTTAATCACCAGCCAACAGAGGATTGCTCAACGAACACCCGACTGAGACTAATCCAGTCACGTAATTTCAGTCGCCCTGCCCCAACCATACCTAGTTACGGCAGCGCATATGTTCACCGTAATTACACGTGACAATGCCCGGCACACCATAATGCCCCCGCAATGTTTCGCAACCTTTGTACCGTGGTTTAAGAAATCTCACCACAACCAGTATCGGAGGGATCCGTATCTCGTCACCGCCTCAATTCAAATCCGCTTCACAGCCTCCAATGCTATGTCTCTGGACCACGCCCCCTGCTTCCGCCTCACATATTAAGGGGCCAGTGTTAGAACTTACTCGGGTCTCCACCGCCAGCGGCGGCCATCTTGGAACAGCCACTATCGCGCATAAAAAGCTCTTAGTCAGATGTTCAATTGTTTGATAATCCAACGCAGCATAACAATGTAAAGGCAATGCACAGGATTCACATACATGTTCCTCGAATCTGTGTAAACAGATATTAGAACTAAATCAGTTTACGTCATTATTACAAGGAGCTCTCCCCTCACAGTAGACCACGGATTCCTGCAAATGCTCAGCGTACATCAATCATTTACTTCCCAAAAATTCTGCACTCATTCAAAATGGGAATTCAGCAATTTTCATCTTACACTGCTGCGCTACTCATAATCATTTCTTTAATCAACTCCCGTCCGGTCATAACTATACCCTATGGGATCATTGATGTGATGTTACTATCTATTAAGTTTATTCCACTCAATATGATCATTTAGGCCTGTTAGATCCGCCTTCTCAGTAAAAATCCAACAAGCTTCTCTGGTTGCCAGCACTTTCTCTATGCTATCATTGCTGGCCACCGCCCTCTCCAGGACAATCCATTTCAGGGCCTGCAGATCATGTTTGGATTCGCAAAAGTGTTGTACCAAGCGTGTGGTGAGTTTGCCGGCTTTGATGGTACTCAAATGCTCTTGAATCCGTACCTTTATTTTTCTGGTAGTTAGACCTATGTACTGTAGCCCACACTGACAGGTGAGTCTATAAATAACATTTGTTGTATTACAATTTGAAAATGTGTTCAAATGCCATTTTCTACCACTGTTAAGGTTAACACAGTTTGTCTTCTCCGTCAGCTTACAGGCTGAACACCCACCACAAGGATAATGTCCAGCCGGCATTGATGAAGTCCTTTGTTTAACTTGAGGTCGCGTATGCACTAGCTTGTCCTTTAAATTCGTTGCACGCCTAAATGCAAATCTAGGTTGTGGCATTTTGAAATCTGCAGTGGACAACAATGACCAGTGTCTCCTCATCAGTTGCCTAATCTTAGAGGCTAAGAGGTCATAAGTCATAACCACCGTCAGGCAATCACTTGTCTCTCTTTTATTCCTTTCTAAGAGAGCCTCCCGTGGTGTATTACGTGCTCTTTTACACGCTCTGTTAATAATTTTCTTGGGGTATGCTCTTTGTATCAATTTGCTAGAAAGCTCATCTGCTTGCTGAGCAAAAGTCTCCACAGTGGAGCAATTACGTCGGTGCCTAAAAAATTGGCCTACCGGCAAGTTGTCCCGTAAGGCTCTCGGATGATATGAATGGTAGTGTAGGAGTGAATTCCGATCTTACCCCTTTTGATGAACCATTGTGTTCAAGGTATTACCCTGTACCTTAATATCAAGATCCAAATATACCGCACACTCATTATTGAATGTCCAAGTAAATTTTAGACACGGGTCGAGACTGTTGAGCCAATTCAAAAATTCCAGAAGGGTGTTCTTATTCCCTTTCCAAATGCACAAAACATCGTCAATGTACCTCTTCCAGAGACAAATATGTCTCTGGAAGGGGTTTGATGTATGATACAAAAAATGTTCCTCAAACTGGCCTACATAAATACAGGCCAGACTGGGCGCAAAAGTTGCGCCCATCGATGTTCCGGACACCTGTAGATACAGGTCATCCTTATAACCAAAATAGTTACGTGTGAGGGCAAGCTCGATACATTGGAGCACAAATGATTGGGGCGTGTCGTAAAACCATTCCTGATCCCCCCAGGGCCTTCGCTGATGCCACCAGTGTGGCCTCCTGGGGGATACTGGTATAAAGTGACTCAATGTCGATTGTGAACAAGAACTGCTGCGAAGAAACAAATTCCAACTCATTAAGAGTATTCAAGATATCTGTCGTGTCCTGGACATATGATTGTTGTCTCAGGACTGACTTTCTTAAGAAAAAGTCTGCAAATTGAGAAAGTGGCTCAAGAATAAAGGAAATTCCCGAGACTATCGGGCGCCCAGGGGTACTTTATGTACCTTCAGGAGTATATAGAAGGCTGGTGTTCTCGGCTTGTTGTTAACTAAAAACTCTGCCTCCTTACTCGTAATCCAGTTCTTGCTCCTAGCTTCCGCCACCATCTTAGTAATCAAATCCTGTAATTCATGAACAGGATCTCTAGGGAGGGGATGGTAATTTTTCCGCTCACCTAGCAGTCTTGACACCTCCTGATCGTAATCTTAGGTATTCATCACCACTATGGCCCCGCCCTTATCAGCGCTCTTTATAGTTAATTCAGCATTGTTCTGGAGGGTCTTCACAGCTTCCCAATCCTCATGGCTCATGTTATTAAAAGACCGCCCCTGCTGGCCAAGTTGTTCCAATTTAGAGATCTCATACAACATCTTTTGTTCAAACACCATGACTTCTGGACCCATAGTTGAGTTCAGTGGACAAAACTGAGATGGGCGTCGTAAATTTGTTGAGAAAAGCGACTGTGGTTCTAATTCTTTATTAGGAAAAAGCTCCCAGTTGAAAAGAGTAATTGAAATATATGCCTGTTTTTTCACAAATAGGAGCAAAATGAAATAGCATCATATCATGCAGACATTTATATACCATATGTATGCATATATGTTCTGGATTTATCCTAAGATTATTTGGTCTGGTCGTACATCGAGTTAATCCATGTATGGATGAAGTGAAATCATTTTGTTAAATTCCGTTTGTGTTAATGGACTACAAAGACCAGAATACGAAGGTGCACACTGGGAATTTATGCGGCTTTTTAAGATTTTCTCTTGCACCCTGAGCAAGCCTGCAAGGCTAAAAGTGCTTTCTGTTTATTGTAGTCCACTTGACACCTACTTAGGGGGTCTGGCGACTCTCGAGTCCATTGAATAATATTAGCACAGTAATAAAGTATACATACATAAAAACAACAAGTAAAATTGAAACATTTTAAATGCTGTGAAAATGTAAAGGAATTTAAAATTGGAGGCTAAAAATTAAGAACCCTACTCTCTAATTGCTTTTTTGTAGTAATTTAGTACTTTTATTAAAGTACTAGAAAATGCTATTCACAAATTTGAGTGGCGATCTATTCCATCTCTCCGATATTTTCTGAGGAAATCTTCACACTTATAAGTTTACACCTTAGTAGTACATGTGGGAAGGTCCAATGACAGTGGTTGAGAAATGGGGTGTTTTTACTAAAAATTGGTGGGCTTTGGGGAGGAGAAGTCGGGGTCAAGAGAGGATTAAGGGGTGGGATTTAGGGAAAGACAGGCACGCACTAATTGCTAGTCATGAACTGCATTTCCAAATCTAATATAGCCAAAAATGTCACAAAATAGTAGTAAATGTAATCCAGGTCAGACCTGGAGTAAGTCCAGCACCACATTTGGCCACCCACAGTTACTGCAACACCCTCCCACAAAAAGTAATGGAGGCAGGAATTAAACATGTCCAATGTAGTTGTAGGCGTACTGAAGGAACAAACACTTGGGCATTTTTATCCCAGATGTCTCAAGGCACTCCCATACCACATGACAGAAGTCTGCTGCTGCTGTTCGGCATCTTGATATCGCACTCCTTACAAGAATACCTGTGCAGTAGCCATGATTCCCTAATGCCTGTTGCAAATAAAGCAGGAACCTGTTGGTCTGGCACCATTTGTCCTGGAGCTGCTGCACTATGATTCACTATGGAAGTAATGGGCTCAGAATCACACACTCCTTGACTGGATTTCCCCTACAGTGGAAGCAGAGTCCTACTCCTTATACTTCCTGAGTAAAAAGCCACTCCTGTGAGAATACCTCTCAAACCATCATCCCCTTCCTACATGCAGTCTATACACTGCCTGATTTTGACATTAAGTCCAGGCTTCTCCTGGTGCAGTTGTTCCTGTTGTAGCTGGTTGAGTGGCACCCTTAGTAGGTAATAGCTTGAGATAAGCCTTCTACTACCCAAACGATATTGCAACAGAAGCTTTTTCTATTAGGGGTTAACTGGAGAATGGGAAGATAGACAGGCAAACAGGTCTTCATGCTCAACATCAATGGGGTACTGAATTTAACAGATTACCACTTTGATATAAGGTATAACTTCAAACACATGATTATGTATGCTTGGTTTCAAATGAAAATCCTTGCTTATACATTTCTTGTATTAATATCTTTCCATTCCAGTGATCTGAATTCAAATAGAAATAAGCTAAGCCTGCATACTCATTTTTAAGGGCCTTAGCAGTACCCATCCAGTTCTGATTTTAGATCTCTGGAGTATGGAGGATATGAGTCTACAACCTTGACAGTTGCCTGATCTTCAAACCCAGAAGAATCATTAAACTTCTCATCCCTCAGTACCAGTCTGTGTGTAAAAACCTGATTCTTGCTCAACAATTCTTTCGGCATTCTCAGTGAGATCTGAGTATGGTTGTGGCTCTGCTGGACAAACCTCTCTTGAACTATTACTTACTGTTATTTAAGACTGTTTGCCTTGAAACTGGACTAGTGACCATCATCTAGGGGCAGTGAGATGGTCAAGTTCATTCTATTTCTTCGTAAGAATCTTATTCACTCAGACATGTTGGTAATCTGCAGCCCCTTCTTTTGAACCCTAAGGTAAGATAAGAATTCAATATGAAAGAGGAGTTCTCCGGCATGGGCTAGCTCAGCAATTTACATGCTGACATGCTTATATATTTGGAATGCTTTCAAGACTGTCTTCTTTTTTAAACTGTCTTTGTGGTTGTTTGGAGAATAATTGCTGAAAAATAATGTTCCTTGGTTTCAAAAGTCCCAAGTATCCAACACAGATCCTTGCAGCTTCTGTTCCTGCAACTTCCATGGCACCCTTTTTTTGGAGATGGTATGTGCACACCGCCTCAGAACTGAACCAGACTACATTTCTTTCCAAAAGCAAGATTTTATTTCTCAAATCTTGTGAGCAGTTTCCATTCATTTTGTAATTCTAAATCTTTTTATATATGTATTTTATTTGAAAAAGGTGATTACAACAAAACAGAACATGCTGTTCTTTCTATCCATACAAAAAAGACACATGCCATGTTAATTACACTCCCAGCAATAATTAATCAATGCAGCATAATATAAGATCTCCAATTTAATCTTCAACCACCCCACGTCCTATCTTATGCCAAATCCATAAAGCCCATAAAAATGAAGCGCACACAGCCCTCCCCATCTCCCACCAACCCGACACTCCCCCTAAAGTGACAATGCAACACCCTCCTGCCTTCACCCAAGAAAGACCCTTGTCCTGGCCAACTCCTTCTTACCTCCTACTTATAAAGTGCCTATAAATACCCTCCAACCACCTCTACTTAACAAGGCCAATCTCTGTAATATGTGGAGCACCTGTTCACCCTAGCATGAAACCAGGCTTCCCATTGGCTAACTTTCCTAATTTTTGTAGCCCTATCCTCAAAACTGGGATGACTGGAGACTTCCAATAGGTAGTGATTAAAGACCGAGCCATTAACATTCCAATAAAAACAAAATTCCAAACCTGAGAATATTTTTGATAGTGAGATTTCAACAAACACAATAGGGCTGCTTTTGGCAAAGGGAAAATGTTCTCTTGTGCAGTCCTGCTAGCCGCCCGGAATAAAGCAAACACAACAAGATGATGAATGGAGTGCTAAAACTTTTCGACCACTCACACCCAGTCAAGATATGTAGGTTTAATCCATCATTCTTTTGCTCACTATGCCACCCCAGATTGGACCCAGCCATATGCAAATCAGTCTTGACTCTGCTCCTCATGGGAACAGTCCAGCCTGAACTGCCAGGCCAGGTCCTCCCTGGATGGGAAACAAGCATCCTAGGACTGGTTTAGGGGTATCGCCCCTCATCAGCCTGGCTAGCTTGAATCCTGTGGCACAGCAAGCAAGGCACCCACATCTGGGCATACTCTTGTCCACTTAGGGCAAGCATAGCAAACACAACGTGATGATGGAGGGAGTGCTGAAACTTTTCAACCACTCACCCGAGTCAAGAGATCCGGGTTTAATCCAACCGCCTGGAATATCCCTTCCTAAAAAAACGTAAGGGAATTGCAGGATCTAAACATGTGTAACCAATCACCCCTAGAATTTGGGCACATCCCGGGTACTGAAGAAAACATTTTATTCTTAACCAATGGTGGTACGCCATGCACTGAACATTTGCGACCCCTAAAACAAGTGTAGCTCAATCCATAATACCTCTCTCAATGTCAATTCTCTAAACTATCCCTGTGTTCTGCTTCCATTTATTTCTCATTTCTTCTACAAATTTCTCTGATTTGAAACTCCGGACCTGATGCCAGAAACTTTGGGAAAGACCCTGTCCTCCCTGAACATATCCTTTACCACCTTCCTGGCTGACTCCATGTTGACCCCATTAAGATTAGCAAGGACTGCTTTTATGTCTACGTACATGAAGAAGTGGTGCTGGCAATGGAGCGCCTTGCCAGAGAACAACATCTGAGAGGGACTTAAATCTGGAACCCGCAAAAAAATCTCCTTATCATCATTATTCTAAGAATTGCTCATTTCCAAAATATCCCCTTGGTCAGACAGGGAGACAAGAAACTACAAAAAGCTAGCGTATTTTCAGAATTTATGGTGTGAATAGCCCGACTTAAAAAGATCTTCTTCCAATGTACCCACATTTATGTTAGTGTTTTGTATCTCGGTAGAGTCCTCACACCAGTAATGGGGAAAATCCAGTGCACATTTCACTGTAGCTTCAGTGAGTGGAAAGAGTGCTGATCTGGCCCAGTTGACAGTGAGACTAGAAAGGGTACCGAATCAAATAATTTCTCATATGAGAGATGGTAGGTTATCCGCAGGGTGCCGTACGAAGAGCAAGATGTTGTCTGCTAACATAGATAGCAAGAGGGGGCCCCTACCAAATCATAAGCAATTGTGTAAATTGCGCTCCTGTAGTGGTCTAACTAGGGGGTCCATAGCAATAATAACAAGCATTTGCAATGCAATAGGTCTCGCATTAGGAAAGTTTGAGCTATTGGTATTGTAAATGCCAAATTTTGTATTTATGTGTTGGTTTTGAAAATAGCTAAATTAATAGCTTTGTCATTTACAATTCCAATAGTTGTAACTTTCGCAAATGTGACAAATTCAAGAACAGAAGTGAAATATTAACATCTTTTTGTGACATTTGTAATAAAGCTTGAAACATTGAGAGAACATATTTGAACCAGTTGTTGTTGAATGGTTGCACAGATTGATGCTGTGGTGGCGCTGAGTGATGTTGTGGTGGCGACGAGTGATGCTGTGGCGTTCATTGATGCTGTGGTAGCGCATAGTGATGTTGTTGTGCCCCTGAGTGATGCTGTGGTGGTGCTGAGTGGTGCTGTGGTGATGCAATAGATAGAGTGAGTGCGATAGATAGAGGGAGGGAGGGCGATAGATAGATAGAGGGAGGGAGGGCGATAGATAGATAGAGGGAGGGCGATAGAGGGAGGGCGATAGATAGAGGGGGAAAGGTGATAGATAGAAGGAGGGAGGGCGAGAGATAGAGTGAGGGAGGGCGATAGAGTGAGGGCGATAGATAGATAGAGGGAGGGCGATAGATAGATAAAGGGAGGGCGATAGATAGATAGAAGGAGGGCGATAGATAGAGGGCGATAGAGTGAGGACGATAGATAGATAGATCGATAGATATATAGATAGATAGATAGAGTGAGGTTGATATCTAGATAGAGAGATAGAGTGAGTGTGAACGATAGATAGAGTGAGTCCGATAGCTAGATAGATAGATAGAGTGATAGATAGATAGAGAGTGAGGGCGATAGATAGATAGAGTGAGGGCAATAGATAGATAGATCGAGTGAGTGCGATAGATAGATAGTGTGAGGGCGATAGATAGATTTTGTGTGATAGATAAGTATTTAGAGTGATGGTGATAGATAGCTAGCTAGAGGGCGATCGATAGATAGAGTGCGATAGATAGATAGCTAGAGGGCGATAGATAGATAGTTAGATAGCTAGATAGATAGATGTGTGGTCTGTGTGAGAGGGGGACAGTGTTTGTGGTCTGTGTGAGAGGGGGGCAGTGTGAACTTTGTTCATTTGTTAACTAAAGTTATAGAATCATTCTAATTTAAGCTAAAAACACCTAGCACCAATAGACATCAACCGACGAAAAAAAACAAAAATCTACTGATGCGTTTTAGAAAGTGTGTGTGGTCTATGTGCGAGGGGCCAGTGTATGTGAAGGACCAGTTGCAGGCGACTTACGAGGGCAGACCTCAAGATACAGAGAGGCGCAACAGAATAAAAGTGCTGTTAGTGGAGAGAGTGATCTTCATCAGAATGTAAGCAGGAAAGCAAAGAATGAAAGTCATACAAAAGCATACGTGTTTGGGTGTGTAAAGTAAAATAATGAAACACACATTCAAAAGTAAATAAATATAAGAGATGAATGCAAAGCACAGAGGCAGGAGGTCAAGTAGTAAGTCACACAGAGCCGAGATTCCGGAAAAGTTGCGAGAAAGAGAAGGCGGGGCGGAACTACACGGAAGGGGAGAGACGCATGGGCGGAGAGGAGCCTGTGAGAACGCGCTGCGGAGATCAAAGAAAAGGTTTGCGACCATATGGAGAGTGAGGGGGTGTGCAGCCTGGTGAGCTGAATGCGTGTGGCAACAGAGGGAGAGTGCTCTGCGCGCGCGCCACAACATTTTCAGACCGCAACGTCCACGTGAACTTTGTTCATTTGTTAAATAAAGTTAAACAATAATTCTAATTTAAGCACAAAACACCTAGCACCAATAGACATTAACCAACGGAAAAAAAAAGAAATCTACTGATGCGGTTTACAAACGCTTTGATCCTGTAACGTTTTTGTTTTTGTTAAAATTTAGAAAAAGCACCTACTGACATTGTACGAACTAGGGGGCAGTGTGTAAGAGGGCAGTGTGTGAGGGAGAATTGTATGAGGGCACAGTGTGAGTGTGTAAGGGTGCGGGCTGTGTGTGTGTGCGGGGTGTAAGGGTGCAGTGTGTGTGACCTAAAGTACTGTGAGTGAGTAATGTGTGAGAGCAGTGTATGTGGGGGCAGTGTGTCAAGGGGTCAGTGTGTGAGGAGGGGTCAGTGTGTGTAGTTTGTGTGAGAGGGGGGCAGTGTGTGTGGTCTGTGTGAGGGGGCAGTGTGTGTGGTCTGTGTGAGGGGGGCAGTGTGTGTGGTCTGTGTGGAGGGGTAAGTGTGAGTGGTCTTTGTGGAGGGGTAAGTGTGAGTGGTATGTGTGAGGGGGCAGTGTTTGTGGTCTGTGTGAGAGGGGGCAGTGTGTGTGGTCTGTGTGAGGGGGCATTGTGTGTGGTCTGTGTGAGAGGGGGCAGTGTTGGTTAGTGACTTGTCAGTAAACTGTATTTCTATTTTCTTTAAAGGCTGTATTAGTATTGAAAAAAAATACACAATCTGACAGTGGCTCACGTAAATGACTGCAGTGGCTTGGAAGTAAACTGTATTCTTATTTATTTGAGGGTGAGGGGGTGCAGAGTGTGAGGGGACTAATGTGTGTAGGGCAGTGTGTGAGTTGGCATTTTGTGGGCTCTAATGTGTGTAGGGTAGTGTGTGAGGTGGCAGTTTGGGGGGTCTAATGTGTGTAGGGCAGGGTGTGAGGTGGCATTTTGTGTGGTCTAATGTGTGTAGGGCATTGTGTGAGGCAAAACAGAATAAAAGGATAAAAGTGCTGCTTGTAGAGAGAGTGATTTTTTGTTTTGCATGAGAATGTAAGCAGGAAACTCAGACAAAAGCATACGTGTTTGGATGCGTAAAGCAGAACACAGAGGCTGGAAACTATTGAAGACGAGGACAGACAGCAAAACACAGAGAGGCGAGACAGGATAAAAGTGCTGTTTGTGGAGAGAGTGATTTTTTTTTCTCATAAGAATGTAAGAAGGAAAGGAAACAATGAACGTGTTTGGGTGCGTAAAGTTAAAAAAACAAAAAAAAACATTCAAAGTAAATAAATATAATAGACGCATGCAAAACTCATAGGCACGAGGTCAAGTAGTCAGTCGCACAAAGCCGAAAATCAGAAAAAGATGCGAGAAAGAAAAGGCGGAGGGGGAACTACATGGAAAAGGAGAGACGCGTGGGCGGTAAAAAATAAAATAAAAATCAAAGTAAATAAATATAATAGACGCATGCAAAACTCATAGGCATGAGGTCAAGTAGTCAGTCACACAAAGCCCCCCCCCCCCCCAACAAAAACATGCGAGAAAGAGAAGGCGGGGCGGAACTACACGGAAGGAGAGAGACGCGTGGGCGGAGAGGAGCCTGTGAGAACGCGCAGCGGAGATCAAAGAAAAGGCGTGCGACCATATGGAGAGTGAGGGGTGTGCAGCCTGGTGAGCTGAATGCGTGTGGAAAACAGAGGGAGAGCGCGCGCGCACGAAGTGTCTGGTAGAAAATGGAAGCTGTAAAGAATGCGCGTGGTTGTGGCAGTTATTGACAATGCGCGTGATTGTGTTCACATGAACTGTACGCGATCCGCAGCTAGGTAGACTTTTCGGACTGCTTACTATAATCTCGCCTATCCATCCCTGCGGGATAGAATAGGCGAGACCTAAAAAGCAACAGTGAAAGAGGGCAACCCTGTCGAGTTACACTAGTCACTGGGAACAGACCAGTAAGAGAGCCATTAAGTGTCAGGTGAGCCACCGGGTTAGAGTGTGGTAGCATAATGACAGCAGTATAGCCACGCGGTAGCCATAGTATATCCAATGTCTCTTTCAGGAAGGACCACTACAGTGAATCAAAAGCCATTTCGACATCAAGAAGGGCAACCGCCGCTGGGATTTTGGGGAATATCCCGTTCAGGACTGCAAATATTGTACGCAGATAAATAGCAGTGGATCTGTGTGGTTCAAAACCCATTTGGATTGGCGATATGATTTGCTCCTTTAATAGAGTGAGATGGGTAGAGAGATACCTTTGGCCAGGATTTTATTGCCATGATTGAGGAGCGAGAGGAGGCAGTAGGATGTGCAGAGATTAGGCGATTTACCAAGCTTCAAAAGCAGTGTGTTCACACCTTCTCGAAGCGTGGGGGGGGGTGAGTCCCAGCATTAAGTGCTTCAGCTTAGACCTCCAGAACGTGAGGGCGAGTAAGTGCTTACATACCAAGTAAAAGGTGCCTGTGAGGCCGTTCAACCCCGGGGCTTTAGAGCCATCCAAAGCATCCATCGCCATCACAATTTCTTCGCAAGAGATAGGTTCTCCTAAGCATTGCCTCTGTTCCTCCATCATCCAGACCATCGCAATCTCAGGAACATATTCTGCAATTGCTACAGTGCCATCTGTTGACCGGATGGTATACAACCACTCATAATAGTGTTGGAGCACATTGATGATGCTATCGCTATCCGTTGCTCATTATTAATTCAATGATCTATCCGGTCTGCCTTTTAGGACGCAGCAGTCGGGCCATTGTACGACGAGGGTGTTTCCCCTCCCCATATATCTGCATCTGTGTGTATTTCCCCAGGTATGTCACTTCTCTATCTGCCAAGTCCCTAATTTCATCCATCAAGACTGAGCGCTGAAACAGTTTGGTTTGTGCGCCTTAGTAGCTTGTCCTCCTGGTCTATACTAAGCAACTCGACCTCAAGGTGACCAAGGCGGGCGCAAATGTCTCGTAATATACCCACGTGTTTAGCAATGGATACCCTATGAACGTATGCCTTAACGGCCTCCCAGAGGGTGGCTTTTGTGTCAGTTGAGCCAGAGTTGAGTGTGAAATATTCTGTAATGGAGAGTCATGCAGCTCAGAGCAGAAAACTGCTGCTCCAGACCTCCCTTATAAGGAACTGCAGTACCATTTTAACAGGAGCTTGGTCCGACTGAGTATGAGGGAGATGCACCACATCTGCCAACCTTAGCGCTTCACCTGCTGAGATGAGCCAATAGTCTGTCTGCATCTATACACCATGGGACACAGAATAAAACGTGTATGTCGAAGTCATGGCATTGAACAGCTGCCTTGCATCAGCTAGTGTGAAATTATCTATGATATCCCGAATGACGTGCAAGGAGCGCGGTTTACTGCATAAGTTGGAACCGGTGGCATGAACTGTCGGAGTGTAAGCCATATTGAAATCCCAAAGTGCTGAGATCTCTTGATGCCTGAGATAGCCACATATCTCCCTGCAGCATCTGTAAAACTGGCTGCATTGGTAAAGGAAATACTCTTATGTATCAAGATGCATACCCCTCGTGAGTAGGAGCTGTAATAAGAGAAATACCAACCGTCTCCCCATGTCAAAGCGAATGTACAGGTGGTCCTGGGTAAAAGATGCATGTCCTGCAGGAACGCCACCTTGACACTGTGTTGTGTTAAATATGCTAATGCTTACCCTTGCGTGGATTGTTGAGCCCGCTAATATTCCATGTCATGCAGAATAGCTCTGCCACATGTCCTTCTCTAGTTTGGGCCCCCATCATCAAAGAGCATAATAGGTTTCATCCCCTGATGTATAGTCAGAAATAATGTAGTGCAGCCCGAGACAGGTAATCAAAAGAAGAATGACAAAACATTCTGAGAACACTCCACCCCCCACACACGCCAGATTGTAGAATCTCTGGCGAATCCCGAAACAACTTTAACAAAACCTCAATTGTGAGTGATACGTTATATTAGTGATATGGTATACACCAGGGAGGTGGACAACGCCACGGCAGGCGGTGCTCTCATGAAAGGTGATACCTGTACAAAAGGCAATATCAGGTTTCAGTTTTAGAATTGCTCATAGTCCTATCAAGGGAGGCCATACCCCAACAAAGTTTGAACTACCAACTGTAAGAGAATCGAAGCGGGCATCTAAGGATCTAAATCCAGCATAAAGCTCTGTTGTGATTGTCGTGGCACCATCAACAGGTCCTGTCACAGCGTCTCTGGCTAAGCCCTCCTTGGTATACATGAGGGATTGCTGTTGCCGCGTGTTCTCATGGTGGTCACACATGAGTTTATGCTGTTTAGGATCTCCCCGCCCCACTGCGGTGCCGGTGAGGAGGGGTGGAACGTGAGCAGGAGATTTATATGCCAGTAGCAGCACCAACCTTGCACGACAGATACAATGCAGCAGGTCCGCTGGTCTGGTTTATGACATTACCATTCAGTTCATGGAGTAGCGACGGACCCCAATGGTAGCACAGGCAGTCTGCAGGGATAATGAGGGAGGGCGTCTCGGGTACCCCTAGTGCTGTGGGTGCCGCTGCACACACGTGGCTGGAGGAGGGTTGGAGGGCAGGCAGAAAACTGAGGGCGTTTGCTCAAAACCTGAGGTAACGCATCCCCCCCACGCACAGATCACTGAAGGCCGCTCTCATCAGCCGCCTCCAGTGCCCCTCCCAGTGACTCTGTATCCTCAATCAGAAGGCACAACCGGGACTGCCAGTGCTCAGGGTACGGTTCCCACTGACCCCGATGGGTCTTGGATGCAGATGGGTGGTGAAACCCGGCATTTCAGAGCAGCCATTGCTGGAGCTTCACAGTCAGGCGGCCATCTGCCATAAACTGAGTGCAAACAAACTACAATCTCTATTAAAGCTGGTTTCGCCAGAGGAAATCAAGGCGGGGGTCACAATGTTGAAACGGTTAGCTGGGAGTTTGGTGTATAATTTATAATCTACTTTTAATAAAGTAATCGGTCGATAAGACAGGGGGTCTGAAGAAGGTTTCCTTTTTTGATGAATATTGATCAAGACTCCTCTGAGAAAAGAATCTGGTGCCTGCCCTCCGCCCATAAGGTTGTTGAACAAGATAGTGAAAGGTCCTGGCAGGACTGGAGAAAAAGCTGTATAAAACTGTGCATAATCCATCTCCCCTTGGCGCCTTACCACAGGAAAGCTGTGCTATTACCTCCAAGACTCTCTTTCTCTGAGATTGGGTTTATTAACCTTACAGAGGCTTCAGGTGTCAAAAAAGGCAAATCCAGGCCTGTAAGAAAATCCTCTGTTTGTTGCTCTGAGACCCCCTCTACCCCATCAACCTTCCTCTCTGTGATAAAGAGTAGAGTAATGATGGTAAAAAAACTTGTTTGATTTTCTCTGCCTCATCCGAGAGTCGAACCGTACAAGGATTCATAATTTGCAAGATCAGCTTTTGATTCTTACTCTTTGGCTCGCCATGTTAGGAAATGGTCTATGTATTCCCCACTTCATAGACCTGGCTCTTGAAAGTTTGAAAATGCCATTTGGAGATACAAATCTCTAACCCTCTACTTTATTTCCTGTCAACTATCTCTCGGATGGCTGTCGGAGCTATCAGAAAGTGCTGCTTGGTAAGCTCTGTCTACCTCGTCCTGTAAGGAACGGATTTCTTTTCTGTCCTTCTTAACTCTGTATGCTTTAAGAGAGATAATAATGAAGGTTCAAAGTGTGCTAGAAAGGTATCCGTTGAGAGTTTACGCCATGGCCGGATCCAGATACTTTTCTTTGAACTGATTTTCCCATGTGTATTTATGGGCATACTAAATTTAAGGATGGAATGATCCATCCATAATACCGGCCAGGGAGATTCAATATTTAATTTAGGGGAATTCGTGAAGTAAAGCTTGTTGGTCATAACATAACTAGGATGTATGGAGAGATAGGAAGATGAGGTATATATTTGGCTTGGATGGTAACCAGATCCTACTGCAACATGACGCAGTTAGATGCTGATTCATTCTTGGCTGAAATGAGAGGTTGCGGGTAGCCATGGACTAACTATTTCCCCTAGTCTTGGTGAGGAATCTAGATTCAAACTTGTCCAGTGGTAAAGGTACTTGGTTGGTGAGATCGCATTAAATTTACACAAGACCTATGTCAATAAACTGATCTGTAGGCAGTCTTGGGGAAAGTGTTTGTAGGAGAGTAGGATCTGCACTTATGTTGCCCCCACTTCTTTTCTGATGTATACACTAGTTTCTGGCTATAGTCAGGTTGGGTCCCTGCTAATCAGGGCCCCAGTCTCTCTGTTCTCTCTAAACAACTTTGAGTGCATACTAGACGCACTAGTGATTGGATACTGTGGTACCTTATGAGCCTCTAGTATATGGTACCCTAGGTACCAAGGGCATAGGTACTTCAAAGGCCTACCAGGGGCTGAAGCATGTATTATGCTATCCCTGGGAAGCAGACTAAATCTGACACCACAGGCCTGCTACTGCAGCCTGGGTGAGGTAGTGTTAGCACTCCTCACAGAGGTATAGGTTCCTATATCACACCATACACACACATAAACCACCCCTATGGCAGGCCCTATCAATCCTGAGGTCAGGATGCTTGGTTTACAATGTGAGGGGGTGCCTCTGCCTGGGCAGGGCCCCTCTGCAGCTGGCAGGGTCTATTCCTTGTGGCTGTTTGTGGATGCTGTTAAACCATATACTCTTAAGTGCATTATAACCTCCCGGTTAATGCTAACTTTGGAATGACTGCATCAAAACATGTTGTGTTTGGTGTCAAACAACTTTGAATCATACCCCCACACCAGTAACTGGTGTGGGAGTATGATCCCACCCTTCTAGAGGGGACGACATGTACCTACTGTGGTAACACGGTAGAAATCTGAAGGAGCCCTGGCATCACAAAATGGATGCCACCAGCACAGACACTGGGCTGCCCTCCTGCTGCTGACTGAAACTCGCAGTGGAGGAGGCCCAACAATAGGCATCCTGTCACAGGGAGGTGTCACTACCTTCCAGACAGGATTTAGTGTATTGGGGCTGGGTGGGTGCACTTCTAGAGTGCTTTGAAGTCCTGCACTGGGGGAGCAGTAGGCTCCTCTGTGCATATGCCAGCTCAAACCGGTTCAGGGGCTATCTGTCCCTGCTCTGGTGCGAAACTGGACAAAGTGAAGTGGGTGTAACCACCCCCTACCCTGACCCTCCCAGAGGAGTGGTCATCGAGCTAGTCCCTCCCCTATCTTCAGTATAAGTTAGCAAACTTTGCCATTGCAAAGCAGATAACCCTGGGCGACGCTCTACAAAGAAGAATCCTGGCCCTTCGACGTTCCACTACCTTTGGAAGACAGAAGAATCTCCCTTGAAATCAAGGAGTGACTCCCCTGCTTGGCAGGCACCAGAAACTCTAATCAACGGTCGCAAACTTTCCCGCTCCCGCCGGAGTCCGAAGTCCCTGCAGCCCCGGAAGTGGATTTCCTGACTTCTCAACGGCCATTGTGAGTCCCCAGCAGAGCAGAGGCGAGTGGACCCCACGAGTGACGAGGAACAGCAATACCCGGGTACCGTGCACTATTGTTGAGTGCAACCCCTTCACGGCGCTCTACGAACTGGTGCTTTGGACCACTTGTGGCCCAAGCCTCCAGCAGGTTTTGCAGCGGAAATCAGAGGCCTACCCCGTCCCGAGTGACCGTGGGCTCCTGTGAAGCATTTCCTCAAGAGGCGTCTTCGCGATCCCTTGCCCGTTGGCTTGTGGGTCCCCAGAAGACTTTCTTATCGACTCAAAGGGCTCCCCTGGTTGCTCCAGGCCTGCCCTCACTCACCCTCGCTGGGTGAGTCCCTCAGACCTTGCTGGTCTGCACCATCGACTTTCTTCACCCTTCACGAGACTTGCTGTTGCCAAGGCTTTTTGGCTCCAATCCGGTTGCCGACACTGCAGTCAGCTGCAGACGTTGTAGGACACTCCGAATCCAGCTGCTGGTCATCATCGATCCTTCCTGGACCTCGTGAGCGAAGAGTCAAAACACCCTTGATCACCTGAAATCACCCGACATCCGTGGGCATCCATCTTCCTGGCCCCAGGTCACTGGCAAGTGTCTGTGAACACTGTCCCTTCAATTTTCAGGTCATCTGCATCTATAATCCAGCCTTGGATTCCACCGGACACTTCTTCAGTCGCCACAAGCAGCAAGTCTTCTTTGGTCTCCATAGAAAACAGCGACGCGACCCGACACCAAAAGACACGTATGCATCCGGCTTCCCTGGGTGAGGTAACTCGTGCTCTCCGGTTCACACACTGCATGCGTCTCCCGTGGGTCTGTTACTTACCTGCTTTCACTGCAGTAGTGAAGCCCCAGTGATTCTACAGGCCCTAGGCCTTGTCATTCTGCAAGTCGACTTTCCGAAACCTTTTTTTTAGTATATGGTCTGGTACGCTCCTAGGGCCCCAGCCATATTTGTGCTTAACTTATTGTGAAACGTTGATATTTGAATGTGTTCCTGACTTCTAATCTCATAAAGAGATTAGTAGAGTGTGTCTAGAAATAAATACATATATATTTGATATATATACCTGAGTGGTGTCCTTTCATTTGGTAATTCAAGAGATTATAAGGTAAAACAAGCTGCTTTACATTCCTCTGAGACTTAGCCTGAAGGCTGCTCTCTACAGCTACCACTAGGATGGCTTTCTTTAAAAGGTTGTCTTAAACCTATCTACCATAAGAGTCGAATTGGACTGGTGCAAGGTGGCCACTATAACTAGTGACCAGCATATGCCAGGCCAACTTCTCACAGTGTTGCTTGAAGGACAGACTTGCATACCATGTATTAGGTTATAGCTTTACTGCTGTGGCTCTTAAAGAGCCCTCTCGCTGCTGAACATAGATAATAAAATACTTGATAAAAAAGACTGGGGTGCAACTGTTTCCTCATGTCCAATCCCCGATCCATTGAGGTTAGGCTCGAATCATTCTGGCTGCCTACTCCACCGTAATTAATGTGATGACACAATTTAACCCTGATGTTAATGTAATTGTTACCTTATCAATGTTGAGAAGATATTTGAGTCTCCGGAAGGGCTTTTTTGCACTATGCACAAGATTCAGATTTTGCAATAGACTAGTGCATAACGACATAATGTATGCCCAACCCCAAGAAACTGTTTTAACTAAAGGAAACCTGTGTGGTTGATTCACTCTGCAGGTAGACACAAGGCATGGGTTCCCACTCCCACTCCCCCATCCTCTGTTTTTCTAGGCAATGAATCATTAGCCTCGGCCCTTTAACAATAGCATGCTGATAAGGGCCTCGAGGTAGGAGGGTGTTAAACATTTGTGTAACTATAAGCAGTTGACATGCTCGTTCTTGTTCAGAACCCAGATTTACACACTCATCTAATCACCCCCGACATAGCTATGGTCACCTTCCTGTTGGGCCTTCACTTCAGCTGGTACAAGTGAGAAGCATTCCACCTTACTGTGAATGTACATGGGTGAATTCTCATCCTTGTGTAAGGTGCTGCCCTGTTGAGGTCACGTACTTAGGAATTGGAGTCTGGAACTCCTATAACAGCTTTATATGGGGATACATTCTTGAAGGTGTTGGAGAGCCCGGATGGCATGGTTGACCACTAGCAACGAGTTTTACCCTGCTTGACGCACTACTGGAAATGAAGACTTAATTAGGTAATGCATTAAAGACTTAATTTTGCCTGCCAGAGACCATTGCAGACAGAAATGTGTCTCCTGCTCTGCTGAATGTCTGCTTTCAGTCTTTTGCTCCAAGACCAACAATGTCAAATTCTTCCTGACCTACAGAGTTATTGGATGCCAAGGTCCTGCCAGTGTAGCCTTCTTGTGTCTTTGGAACTTTCCTTCTGAGGCTAATGGTTACAGAATGTCCAGAGACGGAGGAAGTCTTTCTGCCTAGTAGAATTGCAGTGGAGTAGTTGGAAGAGGACATTTTTGTGCACCTAGAAAATTAAGTTCTGGGGATCTCCTGCAGTGGGAAAGTGGAGTAGAATCTGAGGAGTTGGTTGTGAAAATTTTAGGACATTTCTTAAACATAACATCTCAGGGACTTTACCTTTGCGGTTTTCGTACTCTGAACACCACTGCTTGCTCAAGGTATCCAACCTTGTAACAGATTTAAAGTTTTCCCCGCTGAAGATTTGCAACCTCTAGAAAAGTTTTTTAAAACAGTAATAACAACTTTTTGTGGGAATTTTAGAACTTTTTTCAAAAGTATTGGCCTGTTCGACAGGATAACATCAAAATCATGTTTGCAGTACTTTTGCATTGGAGTTTCTTTTTTCTTTCCCTTAATCTTTGTGTATTTTCTTATATTTTTGTTTGTCTTTTTAACTAACTTTGGACGGTTTTAGATTTGGTTTCTTAACTGTATTACTATTCGTTTAGTTGTTGCAACTATGCATGCTACATTTTCTCTCATGCAGGACTTGCTGCTTCAGCCAGAAATTCCTCACAAAAAACAATGTTGCTTTGTCAGTCAGCTACACTTGCAGATTGCCTACAGTGGGTCATTGAACTTTGTGCATTTGAATAAACCAATTGAATGTTATTTTTACTCTGCAGCTTCTTGATTTCCAGTGGAAGCTGGGAATGGCAGTGAGCTCTGATACTTGCAGGTCACTTAACTATCCATACGTGGCAGTGGCATTAAAGGTGGCTGACTGTTCGGGACACATTACCAGCCAGTGTTTTGAAATGACGATTCCACAATTTCAGGTATGTGCATTTAATGGTGCATACTCTTATTTTGCCCAAATTGTATGTTTTATTTCAGTTCAGTGACAGTCACAGAATTAAAACATAGTGTCAGGTTGTATACCGTCAGGATTGGTTCCGGTACACACAGCTTCAGGGGCACCCAAGCCCCCCAAAATGGACAATGCTGAGAGCCCCTAGTAAAAAGTGCGTAAATCAAGAAATAAACCTCAGTCAAGCTTCTTTGACACTGTGGGTAGATCAATCAATCACATAATTTGTAAAGCGCACTACATACCGAGAGGGTTTCAAGGCGCTGGGGAGGTGGGGGGGGAGGAGGGGAGGGGTGCTGCTGCTACTGGTCGAAGAGCCAGGTCTTGAGTTGTCTCCTGAAGGTCAGCAGGTCTTCGGTCTGTCGCAGGTGCAGGTGGAGGGGGAGGGTGTTCCAGGTCCTGGCCGCGCGATGGGAGAAGGATCTGCCTCCGGAAGTAGTTCTCCGGATGCGTGGGATCGTGGCCAGGGCGAGGTCGGCGGAGCGGAGTTTCCTGTTGGGTACGTAGAAGGAGAGTCGACTGTTGAGGTAGGCTGGGCCGGTGTTGTGGAGAGCCTTGTGTGCGTGGATCAGGAGCTTGAAGGAGATTCTTTTGTCGACGGAGAGCCAGTGCAGGTTCCTCAGGTGGGGGGTGATGTGGTCGCGGCGCGGGACGTCGGGGATCAGGCGTGCAGAGGCATTCTGGATTCCCTGTAGTCTGCTGATGAGCTTGGCCGAGGCTCAGGCATAAAGGGCGTTTCCGTAGTCGAGTCTGCTGCTGACTAGGGCCTGGGTGACTGTTTTCCTAGTGTTTGTCGGGATCTATCTGTAGATCTTGCGGAGCATGCGGAGGGTGTTGAAACAGGTGGAGGAGACTGCGTTGACTTGTTTGGTCATGGAGAGTTTCGAGTCGAGGATGACTCCCAGGTTGCGTGCGTGGTCGGTGGGGGCCGGGGGGGACCCCAGTGACGTGGGCCACCGAGAGTCGTCCCATGCAGAGGGGTTGCACCCGAGGATGAGGATTTCCGTCTTGTCTGTGTTCAGTTTGAGGCGGCTGTCCTCCATCCAGTCGGCTACGGCCTTCATTCCCTGGTGGAGGTTGGATTTGGCGGTGAGGGGGTCCTTGGTGAGGGAGAGGATCAGCTGAGTGTCGTCGGCGTAGGAGATTATGTTGAGGTCGTGCTGTTGGGCGATGCGTGCTAGTGGTGCCATGTAGACGTTGAACAGCGTCGGGCTGCGGGAGGATCCTTGAGGGACGCCACAGATGATCTCGGAGGCATCGGATCGGAACAGGGGGAGGCGGACTATCTGGGTTCTGCCGGAGAGGAAGGAGGTGGTCCAGTCCAGGGCCTTGTCTCGGATCCCTGCGTCGTGGAGGCGCGTGCGTAGTGTGCGGTGGCAGACGGTGTCGAAGGCGGCGGAGAGGTCCAGGAGGATGAGGGCCGCCATCTCGCAGTTGTCTAGCAGGATCCTGATGTCGTCTGTGGCGGCGATGAGGGCGGTCTCGGTGCTGTGGTTGCTGCGAAATCCTGATTGGGACTGGTCTAGGATGTTGTTGTCTTCGAGGTGCCGGGTGAGCTCGGTGTTTACTATCTTCTCGATGACCTTTGCTGGGAACGGAAGCAGGGAGATGGGGCGGAAGTTCTTGAGGTCGCTCGGGTCCGCTTTGGGTTTCTTCAGGGCGTTGATCTCTTCGTGCTTCCAGTTCTCAGGGAAGGTGGCGGTCTCGAAGGAGAGGTTGATGATTTTGTGCAGGTGGGGTGCGATGGAGTTGCTTGCTTTGTAGAAGATGTGGTGCGGGAGAGGGTCGGACGGGGAGCCGGAGTGGATTGTTCCCATGGTCTTGATTGTGTCCACGATGCTCACGTTGGCCCAGGTTGTCAGGGTGTCGTGGGCGGTGGGGTGCGGTGGGTTCGGTGCGGTGTGGTCGGCAGGGGTCGTCCGGGGTCTGAAGCTGTCATGGATGTCGGTGATTTTCCGGTGAAAGAAGGTGGCGAGGGAATCGCACAGGGCTTGCGATGGTGGGATGTCGTTGGCGTTGGAGCTGGGGTTGGAGAGTTCCTTCACGATGGTGAAGAGCTCCTTGCTGTTGTGCGCGTTGTTGTCAAGGCGGTCTGTGAAGGAGGTTCTTTTGGTGGTCCTGATGAGGTGGTGGTGGTTGCGGATGGCGTCTTTGTGGGCAGTGCGGTTGTCTGGCATCTTGTCACTGTGCCATATGTTTTCCAGTTTCCGGCAGGTGCGTTTGGAGTCGAGGAGTTCCGGGGTGAACCAGCTGACTCTTCTGCTGGTGTCTCTGCTGGTGGGGTTTTTCATCAGGGCGACGGTGTTGGCGCAGTCGTTCATCCAGCGTTCGAGGGCGAGTGCACCTTCATCTGGGTTGGTGGGGTTCGTCGGAGGGTTGAGTGCGAGACTTGTCTGTAGTTGTTCTTCAGTGACTTTGCCCTAGATGTGCATGAGCAGTCAATGCCTAACTCATTATATATGATGTTTGGTGAGACTAGGTACAGCGTAACATCATTATCTCATTGCAATAAAGTATAGATGTCTAGCCAAGATCACGTGGGTATGAGTGCCTCCATTGTGCATCCGGCTTTTTAGGCCTCTTGTGTGTTGATTTTTGTCTGGGCTGGATGACCAAGTACACCTGTCAGAGTGGAAAGATTGCGAAAAAGAATGTGACTTCTGGGAAGGTCCCATTTACCTTACAGAAAATCTCCTAATACTAAAATGCCACGTCCATTGCCAAACCCTCACAATGACTAAGATGTTCATGGATGATCCTAATTTCCCTCACTTTACATCCTTCTTCCAGGTGGTTCCTTGTAACATTCCTCACAGTCTTAATATCTTCAGATTTCATAACTAACAGTTCTCCTCTTCCTTCTCTCTTGGTGACCGCAGCCTTCAGCAAATGAATGGACCCATCCGCCACTCACTGCTTGAAAATGATTTCAAGTTTAGGCTGCAGGGTTAAGGGCTGTGGGTGCAGTCATTCTTGTTGAATATTTCTCGGTGATATTTGTACTGTTCTAGGAATGCTGATTTTTACTTTTCTAGCTTCTCAGTATAAAACGGCCAACACTCATATATGACATTTGTACTGCGCAAGAGCAGTTTGAAAAATAAATAACTAATACAATTAGTCATTTCCGTAACAAGCAAGAATATTTATCGGATTGGAAATTATGACCTTTACCAGGCTACCATCAGCGCTATCCAAGCCAGTTAGGGAGTGCACCTAACCTGTTTGCTGAAACTGTGGTCCTATAATGGTAGTAACTTAGTAACTTGTTGGCGAAATTACAATTCCTTTTGTTTCATGGCAACAAATGAGCAGGCAGTTTCAAAGGAAGAGATAGAAACCTTCTGCAGGACAGTGGCAATTGGGGTTTTTAGTCGTCAACAGTCTTAGATCTGCCTCTTTGATTCACCAGCAAGAGATTCAAGGCAAGTTTTATCAATGTAACTTTACGCGGCGGAAACAACTCTTCAGCTATCGAACTGTTTTCAGTCAGCTTAACAGCTGAAATCCTGAAGATGTATTTTACAATTAAGAGTTAGAAATGATTGCTTATTTGCTGTAGCCATTATAGTGGCTTGGGATAACGATTTACCAAAAGGAACAGATGCATTCATCCTGTAAATACGCATTTTAGATCAGGAGGAGGTGAGAGGAGAGTTCCCCCTTTGGCATAGGGCACCTGTTCACCTTGATTGCAATGTCCGCTTCTTTGTGGTTGTTACTGACTTACTGGATCCGGCTCAGATGCTGCTGTGACACAGGCATTGAAGGGCAAGAAGTAAGGGCACCTTGTGGGATATCTGGCTTCATTCATACAGAGGTACGCTGGAAAGTAAAAGGGAACAAGTGAGCAGCAGTGAAAATAAATTGCTTAAGTATGTGGTGCAGGGGACACAACCAGCAGCGTTGTGAGCTGTACATGGTCGCCTCCCCAGTGCATTCCATATAAAAGAGTAGAGACACGGGTAGATATGGAAAGATTCCCCAAGCAGGCAGCCACAACAATTATGCACTGCATGGACTGCTTTCCCGCATAATTAAATCTGCGGTGTCAGAACTGCAGGTGTCAGTGCTGATGCTGTCTGATCACCAAATACCTGAGTAGGAGAACAAGCATGTGTTCATCCTCCGCTCCCTGTTTTGTATTTGGACTGTTATTGCTGTTTGGTTTGGTTCTTGCTGTTAGTATTGGGCTGGTTTTAGGAAATGTGGTTGGTTAGTACTCCCTGCATCCGTACTGAGCACCGAAGTCTCTTCAGGCAATAACCTTGACAGTTTTTGCCGTGAGTCTTTCAGGGAACAAGGAAAAGTTGTCTTTCTTAGATGCTCTGAGGAGAATTTTTTAGTGCAACATCATGCGTTGTTTTCATCCAATCACCGTTATCTCAATAAGGGTATAATGTCAAATTTAGGCCTCATCTTGTGCAAGTTGTTGACACTGTGTAACCAAATTAGGTGTCTGTAATTTATTGTTCTAATAGCTGTGTCTAGACGATCAGTGGAAGCAAGCCTGTGGGCATTTGGAGGATTTGCTCTCGGTCTCCTACCTTTCTTCATTCTCTTCAATGATGGTGTCAGGAAAAAATATTAAAAATCTTTTCCTTTGAGTGGAGATTGACTGAAGAACAGTAATCTCATATCCAACTCTCCTGGTTTGGATAGCTCCGATAGGGGATCTGATTGATAATTACTGATCATCCGATCACAAAAAAATATCAAGATGTCTGCGCCTCGAAGCTCACACCCCGTTCGGACATCTAGTCTACACATGCAGGAGAAGTAAGACCAATGCTATAAATGGAAAATAGAATCGTCTCTGAGATGGAACTAAATCAAAAGATTCCAGATGGCCTTTGCCTTTATAGAGAATGTTTCATCGATTTTGCTGCAAAGTAAAAGGAGAAATGCCACTGTTTGACTTGAGAATTCCCACCAATGAAAGTGACTAGAAGAGTTTCAAAGAACCATAACCCATTCCTGAACACCTTGCCCAAATCTGCCATTTTTACAGAAGTGCATGTAACGAAAGGCATGCCCAATCCTCAGAGCATTGACATGCGTCAGACAAATCTGTCACTCCTATCCCCTTTAAACCTTGCAGGTCCAGCAAGTATCTCAAGGCAAATTTCACAGCAGGCTGAGATAGTGCATCACTACTGGGCAGTATCCAGGAATGGAGCTCTTAAGGTCATAGCATGTTTGTACTCTAATCTTCCTCCAGACATTATGGACACAGTAATCAAAGATGAACAATATTCCAGCTGATGTTTTGACAGAAAGCCTGTAGTACTTCTTCAAATCCAATTTAAAAGAAAAAAATCCTTTAGCTCAGTGGGTGTCAAAAAATCCAATATTAATACCTGGCAATGGGAAAAATAAACCTTAAAAACAGGAACAATATCCATTTTTTTTATTGATGGTTTTTGTTTTGTGTGAACAATTGTGGTTATTTCAAAAAATGCCAAAAAGATTTTAAGAAATATGTAATGAATCCTGGGCAGGATTTGCTTAGCCGAAATCCACTAAAAATTCAGCAGAATAGTGAGTGAGGTAATGAATGAATTTTCGGTCTTGTACATAGTATGGTATAATGAGTGCATGCCGTGCAGGCCAGACAGGCCTTTTATTCCATCAAATATTTGCTTAGTGGGTTTATGTCTTTGGAGTCCGATTTGAAAGCCCAGGACCACTGCTGCTCCCTCTGTTGCTTTCCCCAGTGTAGCGTCCTTCCCAGCCCGGGTACTCGCCAATGACTACACAGCACATGGAACTTAGTAAAAACATCTGTATTCTTCTGCATGTAACCGCATACTCCTAATTCTAAGCCTGCATTCAGTTCTTCACTGAGCTCTAATGTTTACTTCACAGTTCTACAGAGTCCGACAGGAGCAACAAGGATTCACACAATACTACATCTCTCCCTCTGTTGAATAAATAATTAACATGACAGGCAAGAGAAGTGTCAATGACCTGCATTGGTGATGTAGGAACAACAGCAGTGAGGGAGTCTTCACTTGTCCTTTCGGAATCAGTCTCTACATTGACATCAGACTTTCATTTTCTATGCTGACGAACAAGCACTCCATCTCCTCTGGAGTCTTTTGCATGTTGACGCTTGTCGGCATAGGCCTTAATTTTCCTCTTACGATCCAAATCTTTCATGCAAGTTTCCTCCTTAGTATTTGATCTTCTGTTGGTCCATTGAGGTAACTTGGTCATCATGGCACTCCTGAACATCAAGGTTGCAGGGCTTTCACCTGTGGTCGAGTGAGGGGTCAAACGGTCAGTTCGATGAGTTGAATTAAAATAAGTTTTAAGGTAGAGCTTTTCTACTACAGCACGCTGGACAGCTTTCCTAAGAGTACTAATGAAATGTTTGACAAAGCCATTGGCATGCGGTCAAAGAGGTGTGCTCTTCTGATGCTTCACATTAAGATGGCTGAGAAAGTCTCTGAATTCTGAACTTTTGAAAGTTGGGCCATTGTCACACTTTAAGATTTCAGGAACCCCCATATCGTGAAAATGCTGTCTAATCTCTTGAGGACTCTTTTTGAGTTATAGATGAGAGAACGTCTATCAATGGAAAACGAGAATATTCATACACAATCACCATCATGTGATGTCCGTTATCAAGAAGACCGAAGAAGTCTACAGAAATCTTTCCCATGGATGCATTGGCAGCGCTGACATGCTTAAGGTGTGTTAAGAGTAGTTCGATAAGAAGCAGTTGCATAGATGACAGGCCTTCAATTCTTTTTCAAACTCCCATCGAGATGTGGAAACCAGACTCTGTATCGGAGAGCTCGTTTGGTGGCAACAATTCCACAATGTCCTTCGTGGGCCACTTCAATTATCTGTTGTCTGAGACTCTCCTAAATGACAGTTGTCAAACCATTTTAGAGTAATACCTTCCTGAGTAACGTATAAATCAACTTTAACATTTTTAAACTTCTGGTTTTCACTGTCACTGGTAAGAAGGCGAGAGTGCCGGTACCAAGACTGATGTGTAATCATGTATTTTAGTTTTAGCATGTCACTATTTTGACTCCTGGCAGTGACAAATTGTTTCAACGAAATGGCAGCTGTGGTGCTTAATTTCACAATTAAATTTATGTATGCTTCAGCCATCTTAGAATGGGTGCCAGGAAACTATAGAGGCACTTGTGAGAAGTAGTCGGCAGGGTTCTGATCTTTCCTTGGACGATACACGATGGTGTAGTTGTATTGTTGCAATCGCAGTCCCCAAACGTTCAATGCAAGGAGGCATTTTTGCCTTTGGATTGCCAAAGATGGTCAACAATGCTTAATGATCTATCACAAGCATGAATACGCTTCCCATACAATAACACATGGAAATACATTATTGGAAAGGGCAGCAGTAGTCAAGATGATTGCGTTGCCCAAGTTACTGTACACCTTCTAACATACGGATATGCTCACACTGCCCCTCCCATAGGACCCCCAAATTAATTGTTCTGGGTATTCCCAATGATATAGAGTTACCACGAGCCCAGTTGCAGTTTTGTAGCCTTGCCCTGGTGGTGGCCAAGAGAGCTGTAGCCCGTCATTGGAGTTCTGCAGAGAGTCCCACAGTACAGGAGTGGGGAAATGCTATGGATATGTATAGGCCTACAGAAAAAGGTGACCTATCTCAGCAGAGGCTGCCCCAGAAAATTCTATAAAATACGAAGTAAATAGATTTCGCACTTTTCTGTGGGAGATCTGATAGATGAAGGAAAGGCGTGAGCGGGAAGGGCTTGAAGGATAACTTTACATCTACTTGTAACCCTGATTGGCTTTATCAGTTTGTGTGGGAGGGGAGCGGGTCTTGTTGGGGGTGATACACAACAATGTTTACTTACAGGTATAGTATGGTAATTTCTTGTTTGTTGACAGGCCGTTCATAAATTCTAGGCCATCACTGAAAATCTTAATAAATAATGCAAAATATTTGTTTTAAAAAATACGTGAAAATGTTCACTAGCCCGCACCACTGCTATGTTTTCTTTCTCTGGGTGAATAAGCATGTGCAATTTGTGACAAACAGAAATATGTTGAAGGGGTTGTGTGGGACCTCCCACCCCAGAACTTCAGTGAGTTCTGCTTCCAGCAATTCCCTGTACGGGGCGAGGAGGGGGCAAGTCCGCACCATATGATAGAAGTCCGCCGGTTCTACCCCACAACGTGTACAAGATGGGCTTGGTGTTAGGCCTGCCCTATTGAGGTGGTCAGGAGTAAGGTAGGAGGTGTGAAGATAATATAGCTGGACCAAGCGGAGCCTAGCTGAAACAGTGACGGTTTTGAGAGCTATCAAGGCATCTCTCCAGTCATCGTCTTCTAGGGCGCCCAGCCAAATCTCCCATTGATTCCTGAGCAAGTCTAGGGAGGTGGGGCTGTTGTTGTATAAGGAGCGATAAACGCACGATACCCCTCCCTTCCCCTTGTCCCCCATGGTGATTTGTGCTTATGTGTACTTTGAGGGCGTGGCGAAGCTGCTGGTATTTATAAAACTGCGATGGATGGAGCAAATGTTGGACCTATAGGTCTAAGAATGAATGTATGTGGTCACCAACCCAAACATCGCCCAGTTGTGAGATACCAATGAGGTCCCAGCCCCAGAACCCCTCCAATTTCCCCACCTCTCTAAGCCAGGTGCCCTGCCAGAGGGATGTTTGTTTGGTCAACTTATCCTCCCAACTGGCGTGGCGCAGGGAGGCACACCAGGCCAGTAAAACCACGCGGGTCACAATGGGTAAGGTCTTGGGAATGGGCCCTCCGTATATCATAGTCTGGATTTGAGAAAGTCCCTGGTCTTGCAGCTCGGTCCTATAGACTGGGTCGGACCAGCTCCCATTGAACCAGTCGTATAATGTAAGCAGGCGGGTTGCTAAGTAATGTAAGTACAAGTTTGTCATACCCATGCTCCCGTCGAAGGGTGGGATTTGACAGCGGGAGAGAGCCATACGCGGTCTTGAACCACTCCAAAGGAACCTTGTGGCCAGGCTGTCCAACTCTTTGAACCAAGCCCAGGGGATGTGGAATGGGGTGTTTTAGACAATGTATAGGAATCGGCGAAGTATCATCATTTTGAAAAGGGCTACCTTACAGAGCGGGTTAAGCGGTAGGGTTTGCCACTTCCGGAGGTCTTCTTTAGCTTTTTTGAACAGTGGGGTGATGTTGAGTGACCAAGCCAGTTCAGGGAGCAAGGCGACCCAGATCCCTAAGTATTTAAACAACTGCCCCCTCATGGGTATAGTAGACAGCCAATCAAAGCAATCTCTTGATAAATGTAGGGGTACCAGGGTCGATTTAGCGGAATTCAAGTGTAGGCCAGAGACTTGTTCAAAGGTACGGAGTATCTGAAGGCATCTGGGACCAGACTGAGCTGGTTCTGCGAGGAAGAGCAGGTTGTCGCCCGCGTATAAGGCGATCTTGTCCCTGTGAGAGCCTCTCCATTTCCAGACCTGGACGCAATCATCCACACGTATGAGGCTAGGTAAGGGCTCTATCGCCAGGGCAAAGAGGAGGGGCGAGAGGGGGCATCCCTGCCTCGTGCCCCTCCTAATTGAGATGAAAGAACAGAAAGACAAGCCAATGCTGCGTGTGAATTTGCCTAAAATTACCGTGGCCTGAATAAAACAGGGGCACTGACAACCAATTGTTTCGTTGGATTTAATCCTGTGAAAAATCTTTTTAGTTCACGTTTAGAAACATTTTTAAACAGTACATATTCATTACAAAAAACATGAAAATCACTTAACTTGATAATGACAATATTGGAAACAATTAGACACCACTATATTCATTCATACACTCACCCATGAGGCCAGCATTCATACTACTCATACTACTCGTGCAACCACAATGACATACAACATAAGACAGAAATCTTCAATTAATAATCTTTACACAAAGGCCATCAAACCACTAATGTGCATAATAATGAGGCTTAATGCTGTTTTTTCGCAAGATTGGCCGTAGAAAAAACAAGGTCTACGCGTTTCGAATCCCTTTGTTGACGGGGATTCTCATCAGGACCAACACTAGACTGCAAACAAAGCAGAGAAACAAGATTTACTAAGCTGGCCCACTTTGTAAGTGAAAAACCGCATTGTCAAAAAGGGGGTCTTACCTTAGTCTAAGGAACGGAGAACTCAGCCCAAACTCTAAAGAAAGGGAAAGCCGACATGGTTACCTATTTCTGTAGAAACTAATCTAGATCGCCACCCTACATACTTTTTAATAAACACACCCATACGACATAGAGACGACATAAACACGCAGTCTAGTTATTATTAGTGAGGCTTACGGGTGTGTAGAACGGTGTCATGTTGACTGAAGGTAATTCTTTCTAGAATCAGAACAACCAAGAGGTTTTCCGAGTGTTAATAGGTACTGAACGATATCTGAAAGCAAGAACGAAATAAAATGAAGGCGCGTCCTGTCGCCAACAATGTATAAACCTGCAATGTTTTGAAAAGATCTCAGAGCGCTTACCTCCAAGGGAGGGGGGAAAGAGAGGATTAATCTACTGCTCGGTCGTCTGATGTCCGGAGCAGGAACTAGCGCGGCGTGTGTTCAGCCGGCCGTTTTGGAGATTATGCTACGATTAAAGTCTCTAGAGGAGAAAAAGGGCTACGTCAGGTTACTAATGCCTAGAAAGTCCTACGGTGTTAGTGGAATCTATTTTGAAAGCGGGGAGCTGTTACCTGGAGAGCCGGCGTTGTCCGTGTATCTTTTCTCTGGGAGTTAATCACCCGTTAGGTACCTGTAATCCTATTGGAGCATCTTTAAACCATGCGCGGAGGGCGCGTTTGTGAGGCTTCTGGGAATCGTAGTCTAACCGGAGGTGTTAGGAGAATCTGTAGTTTAACAAAGGTTTGCAAATGGCAAAAACGCCAATGCTAGCGCGTTTGTCTGATAAAGAGCGCTGGTTGGACTAAATCAAGTCAAATCGTCAATGTGAAGTGTCTTGCTGCAATAGGCCACCACTGCGCCTATGACTTGAAGTATAACAGTGGTATAAGGACGAGGTTTTGCTTAATGAAGAGCGCTAGTTGGACTAAATCAAGTCAAATCGTCAATGTGAAGTGTCTTGCTGCAATAGGCAACCACTGCGCATATGACTTGAAGTGTGTTTTATCAGTGGTATGAGGACGGGGTTTTGCTCAATTACTGAATAGATGGCACTCATAAGTTATATATCTCGGAGAGTTCATTCAGTCCGTCTACCGACGTGTTAAATTTGATAATGAGCATGGCTTCTCTCTGGAGTAGTTTAGTGTCCAAGTCCCCACCTCTCTGGTCTTGTTCAACTCTGGATATCACTGACCATTTGAGATCCATTTCAGTATGTTTTTGTAGCATCCAATGATTCACTAGCGGTGCATTTGGGACATTTTTACGAATCAGACGGTCAGACTACGATTCCCAGAAGCCTCACAAACGCGCCCTCCGCGCATGGTTTAAAGATGCTCCAATAGGATTACAGGTACCTAACGGGTGATTAACTCCCAGAGAAAAGATACACGGACAACGCCGGCTCTCCAGGTAACAGCTCCCCGCTTTCAAAATAGATTCCACTAACACAGTAGGACTTTCTAGGCATTAGTAACCTGACGTAGCCCTTTTTCTCCTCTAGAGACTTTAATCGTGGCATAATCTCCAAAACGGCCGGCTGAACACACGCTGCGCTAGTTCCTGCTCCGGACATCAGACGACCGAGCAGTAGATTAATCCTCTTTCCCCCCTCCCTTGGAGGTAAGCGCTCTGAGATCTTTTCAAAACATTGCAGGTTTATACATTGTTGGCGACAGGACGCGCCTTCATTTTATTTCGTTCTTGCTTTCAGATATCGTTCAGTACCTATTAACACTCGGAAAACCGGGGGGGAGGAGCCTAGCGCGCAACCAAGATGGCCGCGTAGGTGCGAGGCTCCCGAGGACCTCCGCGACCTCCTGAATTAATCCTGGCGCTATCCTGTCCTTGTTGAGGGGACTGTGTTGGGGAACCGGAGCTGAGGCGCCACCCGTTTTTTGGGCTCGAATCGGACCCCGAACGCCGGTGGGAGCATCGATCGAAGATTGCGGCCTTCTCCTCGCCGGCCCCCCGGATTGGAGTAGTGGGGCGATCCGGGGACAAAGTGAATAACAGCGGCGAGCGGGGCTGGGCGACTGGCGTACCCCGCACTTTCACTTTCGCTTTTGCGCCCTCCTAGCTCTCAAGCCGGGTCGGGCTGCGGAGCGGGGTGCGGTGGCCTTGTCCAGGAGCCCGGCTGACCCGCCGGCGGTGGGTTGACCCGCGGTTCGGTGGTCGCCCCTGCCCCCCCCCTGGCACCCGTGACTTGGTATAGCGGCCCGTTTGGGGAGCTTGGCACGACGGTGGAAGAGCCAGCATGTCCACCAAACAAGATGGCGACCGGGCGAAGGTGAAGACGACCCGCCGTGGCACGGCGCACCAGGCCAACAGTATGGACCGCTACACGCTTCAGAAGGGTTCTCCGGAGACATCGCGTGCATCCCCGGTGGACCCGACGGAGGCATCTGCTCATCCGGTGGATCTGACCCTCCGGGACGTCATGGGCGCCATCGCAGAGATGAAGGCCTCGGTGGACCAGCGTTTCGACACCTTAGCGCAAAAAATAGACTCGGTCCTTGTGGATGTGAGCCTTGTGAGGGCAGACTTGTCCAAAACAAACGACCGAGTCGACTCCCTGGCCCACACCACAACGAGCCTCACGACAGACGTGGTGGCCCTCCAGAAGGAGGTGCGCCGGCTTGGCCAGGCGAGCGCCCTGATGGACCGGCGATTGGAGGACTCCGAGGGTCGGGCCCGGAGGAATAATGTCCGTATTGTGGGGGTCCCGGAGGGACAAGAGGCGGAGGCGGCGGATCTTTTCGTGGAAGATTTGATCCTGACCCATCTCCAGCCCCGGGGGCTGAGTAAGCTTTTTGCGGTGGAGCGTGCTCACCGGGTCCCCGGGGGCAGACCTAAGACTGGTGCCCCGCCGCGGCCGCTCATTGCCCGGATTTTTAATTTTCGGGACAGAGATGCTATCCTCCAGACCTCCAGGCAACAGGGACCGGTCAAGCTTGACAACATGGAGATACATTTCTACCCAGACTTTACTCCGGCGGTCCAGAAGCAGCGACAGAGCTTTCTTGGGGTTAAACGTCGCCTAAGGGACCTGAACCTCAAGTACTCAATGCTCTTTCCAGCCAAGCTGAGGGTAGAGGTGGATGGTCGCACGCACTTCTTCGACCGGCCCGAGGCGGCTGGGGACTGGCTGGACACTCTGCCTGGAGATCGGGGCCGGGGGGGCGGGGGGGGCGCGGCTGGCGAGGAGGGCCCGCCGGATCAGAATTGAGGGGTGACTGAATAGGCCTTGCTCTGGACGTTGTTCCTTCACCATTTATTGATTGCGTATGTTCCCCTCCTATGGAGGTTGCGTGGGGTCTGTTGGGGGCTTCCCTCCTCCTCTGGGGGACTAGTTAGTATTTTAGCTATGGGGCGACAGGCACACTGCACTTTGGGGGGGCTGTCTGGGCTCATGCAGGGGTGCAGGGAGTGGGGAGTTCTGTTGGGACCGGGGGGTGGGGGGGGTGTGTTGTTTGTTAGCACCGCAGGGCAAACCCGCTACTATGTTGTTGTTATTAGGATGCTCGATGGGGGACGACCGATTGATTCGACGTATGATGGGGGGTAGGGATTTGACTGTGTTGTCATGGAATGTTAACGGCCTGGGGGATAGGATTAAGCGTGGTGTGGTCCTGCAGTACTTAAAACGTATTTCACCAGATGTTGTCTTCCTGCAGGAGACGCACCTTATAGGTAACTCCTTTCATGCAATGAATCGGCGGGGATATCGTTTGGTGGCACATTCCGGCTTCACCTCGGGCTCGCGGGGGGTGGGTATTATGATCAAGAACTCGCTCCCGTTGGAGATTGATGAGGTGCGCCATGATGAGAGGGGACGCTACACGGTTCTGGTGGGAAGAATGGAGGGTAGAGTGTTTATCTTTATATCAGTGTACGTCCCGCCTGGGTTACAAGCCACCACATTCGCGGACCTGGGGCGCCTCCTTCTGGATCTTCCGAGTGGCCTGCTGGTGGTTGGAGGGGACTTTAATGCGGTAGCCTCTGGGTCTATGGATCGCCATCCCCCTAGGGACCTCCCCCGGGCACAGGCGTGGCTGCCCGGCCTTCTGGACACGCTGGGCCTGGTGGATTGCTGGCGATTAAAGCATCCCGCATTGCGACAGTACACCTTCCACTCGGGTGCCCATGGTAGCCTCTCGCGGCTTGATTACATCCTTGTCCCGGCGGCCCATGCAGGGAGGGTGGGGGAGGTGCGCCATCTAGCGCGGGGTATCTCAGACCACTCCCCATTGTTGTTGCATTTCGATGTCTTCCCGAGGGGGGATGGCAGGGTGGCCCCAATCAATGCATGGTATTTGCGCGACCCCACCATTCGTGCCGATTTGATCAAATCCTTACAGCGATATTTCGACGAGAATGTGGGGTCGGTCTCTTCCGCCATCTCCCTGTGGGAGGCTTTCAAGGTAGTCCTTAGAGGGGAGGCCCTTTCCTTTATCTCCCATGCCCGGCGGCTCGAGCGGGAGGAGGTGACCCGGGTAGAGGCCGAGATTGCAGAACTGGAGGGTGACCTGGGGAGTGGGGTAACAGACGCCAAGTTGCATGTTCTACACCTAAAGCAGGCGGCCTATCGGGCCCTCGTCACGGAGGCGGCCAGGGGCCTCAGTAGAGAGCAGCAGGGGCGATTGTATGATGTGGGTGATAAGGCTGGCAAATTGATTGCGTGGTTGGATAAGAGGGAGAGAGCGAGCCGCGTGGTGCCTTTGATTGAGAGTGTTGATGGTGCGTGTGTCACCGAGCCGGAAGCCATTGTCTCCTGCTTCGCGGATTATTTCCGCGAAGTCTACTCCCCGGTTTCCCCCTGCTCGGAGGAAGATTCCCATGCCCTGCTTCGGGACATCGCACTGCCCTCCCTAACGGTGGAGGACAGGGATTCGCTGGACGCCCCTCCCACCTCGGACGAAATTGCCTTGGCTATTCGCTCGGTTGCATCCGGCAAGGCCATGGGCCCCAATGGTATTCCCATCGAGCTCTACAAGCTACGCCCGGATGTGTTGGTGCCCCACCTGCGCGCGATGTTCCTGGCGGCCCACTCGCAGGGTTCCCTCCCGCCGGACCAGCGCCTGGCCACAATTGTGGTGATCCACAAGGAGGGGAAGCCCCGTGAACGGGTCACATCCTATAGGCCGATTTCGCTTTTGAACGCGGAGCCCAAAATCCTTGCCAAGGTGTTGGCCAACCGGTTGGTTGGCGTGGTGGGCGACCTGGTCCACCAAGACCAATCTGGCTTTATACCGCACCGCAACACGGCGCTCAATCTGCGGCGCTTGCACGGGGTGCTCGCGCGTGTCCCATTTGTGCGGGAGCCGGCCATCTTGGCGTCCTTGGACGCCACCATGGCGTTTGATACGCTTGAATGGCCATACATCTGGGCGATGCTGGCGAAATTCGGGTTCGGCCCGGGTTTCATTAGCTGGGTCAAATTGCTATATTCGGGCCCATTGGCGCAGGTGGCAGTGAATGGGCGAGTCTCGGCCCCATTCGCGCTGGGGAGGGGTACGCGACAGGGTTGCCCCCTGTCGCCTCTCCTGTTTGCCCTGGCCCTGGAGCCCCTGGCGGAGTGGCTGCGGTGGCACCCTTCTATCCGTGGTCTCCGCTGGACCCCCGAGCATGAGGACCGTGTGTCCCTCTACGCTGACGACATCCTTCTGTATCTCGCCTCCCCGCGTAAATCACTGATCGTCCTGGTTGATGTTTTGCGCTCATTCGGTCGCAACTCAGGCCTGGTCATCAACTGGGCGAAATCCTGTGTCTATGTGCTTTCCGGGGAGGCTCCGGCCCTACCACGGGACTGTCCGATCCAGATTGCCTCCCAAGGTTTTCGGTACCTGGGTATCTATATCACACTTGACCCGGAGGCCCGCTATGAGCGGAATTTGCTGCCCCCCCTCCAGCGCTTGAGGGAGGACGTGGTGCGCTGGCGGCGTCTGCCGCTCTCGCCGCTCGGCCGAGCGGCTTTGTTCAAAATGATGTCCCTGCCGCGATTCCTCTACGCCCTCCAGAATACTATGGACTTGGTCCCGGCACGCTATTTCCGTGAGGTGGAGGGCCTCCAGCGGCGCCTGTTCTGGGACGGGAGGCCGCGCATTGCTCTGGCTAAATTGACGCTCCCGTGGTACGATGGGGGGGTCGCCCTCCCGGACATTAAACGGTATTACTGGGCCTCCCAACTAGCTGCAATTAATCATGGCCTTTATGGGCCCGCCTTGAACCCGGCATTTGAGATGGATAAAATGCTCCTACCCGGTGGCGATTACAATCGCGCGCTCTACTCTGGCGCGCCCGACTCCCGTTTGACGGGACCGACGCGTGTTATGGTGCGTGTCTGGCACGCGGCTAATGCAGCTATGGGGTGGAAGGACCGTTTGACCCGGGCGTCACCGCTGTATGCGTCTGAGAGGTTGGGCTCCCTATGGACGTCGAAGGGCTTCGAGAAGTGGGACACGATTGGAATCAGCACGGTGGGAGATCTCTGGACGAGGGGGGGATTCAAAACTTTTGAGACGCTGCAGGCGGAGTTTCAGCTGCAGGGCAGTGAGTACTTCCGGTACCTACAAGTCCGCCATGCGCTGGGCTCCGTCTTCCCGGACGTCGCATCCATTCCGGAGTCTTCCCCCCTGGAGGACAGAGTGCTGGACGGCCATGTACCGGACAGCACGATCTCCCTCATATACAAAAAACTGATCAACGATAGATCGTGCCTGCTGACTAGTCTCCGCGAGGCCTGGGTTGCCGACGGGCTGGAGCTGGACGACGAGGATTGGATTTCCGCGGTGGCCTCTCCGAAAGAGGTGGCCATCCCGGCTCGCCTTCGTTTCGTCCAGCTCAAGATCCTTCACCGGGTTTATGTGACGGGGCCAAGGCTTCTGCGTATGGGTTTTGCTGGTGACGGACTGTGTAAGCGTGGCTGTGGTGCGCTGGCGACTTTCATGCATATACTGTGGGAGTGCCCGAAGGTGGAGCGATTCTGGCGTGGTGTGCATGAGGTCCTGCGTGTGGTTACGCGTGTCGCGCTGCTGCCTGAAGCGAGGAGATGCTTGCTGAATGTATGGGAACCGAATGACTATTCGGTCCCGCAGACGCGGTGGGTGACTCTGGGATACATGATAGCTAAGCGTGACATTGCTCAATTGTGGGGATCCCAGAGGCCCCCTGCGGTGTCGGCCTGGAAAGAGCATATGGATTGGTGTATGTTTCGTGAAAAGGTGGTGTATGTGGCGAGGGGTAAGCCTGGGGCGTGGGTGAAACTCTGGGGCCCCTGGAACGCCTACCGCGGGGGTATTTGTGAGCCACCACTGCTACCGGCTGCCTCGCCTGCTCCGTCTCCCTAGACGGCCCCCCTCCCTCGGCCGCGGGCGCGCGGTCCCCCAGTCCCTGGCCTACTCCCATTCCCCTCCTCAGAGTTCTGCTGCTGGTTTGGATCCCCCACTTATGGAGCACGTGCTGTCACTTTGGATCGCGGGTTGCCTTGCGGGTGTGGTTTTTTGGTGTTGTTTTGTTTCAAGAAAAGGGAACCGTACGGTGGGCTTGGAGCTGTGTGGCCTGCACCATTGATTACTCCTGTTTCACTGCTCTGCACTGCCGAGAGACTTTTACCGTATGTATGCAATATGCTTTTGTCATTCTAGCGGCCGGCCGGGTGGTTGTAGGCCCATACCTGTAACTTTTACAACCTGCAATAAACGGTTTCAAAAAAAAAAAAAAAAAAAACACTCGGAAAACCTCTTGGTTGTTCTGATTCTAGAAAGAATTACCTTCAGTCAACATGACACCGTTCTACACACCCGTAAGCCTCACTAATAATAACTAGACTGCGTGTTTATGTCGTCTCTATGTCGTATGGGTGTGTTTATTAAAAAGTATGTAGGGTGGCGATCTAGATTAGTTTCTACAGAAATAGGTAACCATGTCGGCTTTCCCTTTCTTTAGAGTTTGGGCTGAGTTCTCCGTTCCTTAGATTAAGGTAAGACCCCCTTTTTGACAATGCGGTTTTTCACTTACAAAGTGGGCCAGCTTAGTAAATCTTGTTTCTCTGCTTTGTTTGCAGTCTAGTGTTGGTCCTGATGAGAATCCCCGTCCACAAAGGGATTCGAAACGCGTAGACCTTGTTTTTTCTACGGCCAATCTTGCGAAAAAACAGCATTAAGCCTCATTATTATGCACATTAGTGGTTTGATGGCCTTTGTGTAAAGATTATTAATTGAAGATTTCTGTCTTATGTTGTATGTCATTGTGGTTGCACGAGTAGTATGAGTAGTATGAATGCTGGCCTCATGGGTGAGTGTATGAATGAATATAGTGGTGTCTAATTGTTTCCAATATTGTCATTATCAAGTTAAGTGATTTTCATGTTTTTTGTAATGAATATGTACTGTTTAAAAATGTTTCTAAACGTGAACTAAAAAGATTTTTCACAGGATTAAATCCAACGAAACAATTGGTTGTCAGTGCCCCTGTTTTATTCAGGCCACGGTAATTTTAGGCAAATTCACACGCAGCATTGGCTTGTCTTTCTGTTCTTTCATTATAATTGGTTTGGCCTTGCTGCCATACGAGCCAGAACCCCCTTTGGCCTCCTAATTGAGAACACATCCGAGAGTGCTCCATTTATGAGCACCCTTGCATTAGGTTTGGAGTATAGGACTCGGACAAGATGGCGGAAGTGTTGACCCAGGCCTATAGCGGCCAAAACATCGGCCAAATATCTCCAGTTGACCGAGTTAAAGGGTTTCTAAAAGTCGACTAGAAGAAGTGTCAAATACGGGGCTAGCGACTGGCAGTTGGCCAGGGCTAGATTAAGGTGCCAGAGACAATGTCTAGTACTCCGCGCCGGCATGAAGCCGTATTGGTCTGGGTGGACCAGCTTGCTGAGATACGGTCTTAGACGTTGGGCCAGAACCGTGGCGTAAATTTTGATCTCCGTGTTGATAAGGGAGATTGGGTGATAATCTGTGCGGGCTGGTGAGTGTGGTTGCGTTTTAGGAATGACGACTATAGTGGCTGCGTCATTCTCCGGAGGGATAGATCCCAACTCTACAGCTTCTGCAAATAGGGCAGAGAGGTGCGAGACCAGTCTGTCTCGCTAGGTGGTGTAATACTCCTGCGGAAAGCCGTCCGGGCCTGATGTTTTCCCAGCCGCGATGTGTGAGATGGCATCTTGTATTTCTTCTTGCATGATGGGGCGATCCATTCCAGGTAACTCAATGGCGTTGAGGCAGGGGAGGTGGAGATTTTTCTAGGTTAGTCAGTTCTGATGGTAAGAGTTCTGGTCTCCGGGCTGAGTAGAGTTCGGAGTAGTAGTCGGGCTTGGGCTATCGCCTTGGGCATGCGGTGGGTAACCCCCCAGAGCCCCGAATCTCTGGAATTATACGGTTAGCCAAAGGGTACGACACCAGTCTATGTAATTTTCTCCCATTTCCGTCTCCCCAGGCATATATTCGGGCGATGGAGGACCTCCATAGCAGCCGCGCTGAGTCCAACGAGATTTGTTTAATTTTATCTCTTAACAGTGCCAGCTGACGCGCCAGGAGGCCATCCGCTGCCTCAGATGGATTTCTTTCAAGCCGAGTCGCTTGAGCCTCGAGGAGGGCGAGCCGGCTGTATTGGACGTCTTAGAGCACTCAAGTGTCCACTGTGCTGTCCATGCCTGACCCAAACCGACAGTGCTAGTGTCAACAACAACCTCAGTATGAATTTATGACTCAAAGTGTGCCATTTCAGTATGCGTTCTCAATAGCTTGTTTGATTTTCTGGAAGCTTTGGTCTCATTCATGTGACCAAAAAAAAGAAACATTCCTGTTTTTTGGGAAGTCTCCTAATGGCGCTCTGACAGTGGCAATCTCTTATTTGTATCTAGAGCATAACTGTCCATGCCAAGTAATGATCGTAATAAGGAAACATCTTGCGAGGAACTGGCACTTGATCGCGCTTGGACTTAAGCTGGATCAGGTGTCTTGCCCCTATTAATAAAGATATGGCCAAAGAAGTGTAATGTTGTCTTATGGAACTCCCATTTCTCACTATTCAAAGTTAAAGTGTCATCAGCGAGCAAATGACACACCTACATGAGCGCTTTATCGTGCTCCTTCTGTGTAACTCCAAAAACGAATATGTCATCACTATAATTAAAAGCATTCATGATAGGCTGTATGATAAGTCGAATGACATCTTGAAATAGCTCTGCAGCTGAGACACACCAAAACGTAGTCTTTTGTAACGGAACAGACCAACATCTTGCTAATGTTTGCAGATGTCACATTACTACTATCCAAATCACCCATCGGCATATAGGGAAATTCTGGATAAATTTAATAGCTTCTGCATAAAGAGTGGATTGGAAATAAACATTAGCAAAACTAAGTACATAGTGTTTAATCCATGTCGTACAACACGTGCCAAACCCACCTTGAATGGGTCCCCATTAGAGCAGGTCCATTTGTTTGAGTACCTAGGCATTACCCTGAACAAGAAGCTTGATTTGGTGCCACACATTTGAAAACGTAGGCTCAAACTGGAGCTATATGTAGGAAGGTTGCTGAAAGTACACCAGAGCTCCTTTTTCAAACCAGTTACACCGGCAATCCAAATATACACCCACCAGCCACTAGGTGTGGCCCTCTATGGCTCCGAGATCTGGGGGTCATAAGGACACCAAACCCCTAGTAACAGTTGAAAATAGGTTCCATTGGCAAGTGCTGACACTTTCGCTCAGCACTCCGCTAGTCCCGTTAAGGCTAGATTTGGAGCACAGGACAATCCAAGAAAGAATCACCGTCAGACCAATAATGTACTGGAGAAAATTATGGGCCACTCCAGAACGGCTGGGGTGTCCAGGGCCTAAAAGAGATACTTAGCCTGGCAATCTCCCCTGGATCAAATATGTCGGAGATACATTGCTAATTTTCGGGTTAGTCCACCTCCGGGAAAATCCGGGAAGGGGGTATCAATTACCAAATTGAAGCTGAAGAGGCGGTTTAGGAACTTTAAAACTGGTATGCTCATGTCGAGCCTCGCCCTGGGTACTATGACGAATGCCTATTTAATGATAAAAGATTTTTATAAGACTGAGGAGTTCTTAGATAAAGTTGAACCAAATCTGGCCTGAAAGCTGTATGTCCAGTTCAGGCATGGGTCATTACCTATTCGACCTATTACTTCAAAATGGGCAAGTGCTGATAGAATGGCTGAGACGGCTTGCCCAACTTCTGCCTTTGGTGCACGCTCTGTTCTTCCCCCCCCCCCCGTACAGAAGACCCAGAGCTAAATGGATAATCCCCATTTGCAGAAACCTGGGCACACCACACTGTGCAGAGACATTCAAGATTTTACAGTCTGATGCCAGCAGGCACATTGTCTTTGCAGTCTCCAGGTTCTTATTTGTAATGTGGCTATGAGGATGAAACATTTCCTAACGCCCGATAGATAGTACAGTAGCGATACTTGACCGCTAAGGGAACCACATATGGGGGTATGCTGTCAAGGTTAATGAGTTTAACAACAAATCATCCTCAACCAAATAATTGCTGAGAACACTGGTACTATGTATTGAGAAGATGGATTTCATTTTTAGCTTTTTTGATAATTATTGTATTTTTTGTTTTACTTGTAGCGTTACCTTTGTGCACAATCAATCTGGGTTGATGTTTTATAAATTTTGTCTATTTTTATTGTATTTAATTGATGTCTGAAGGCCACGTTTATGTTTCGTATTATGTACATATTCACATGATTTTGTACGTTTAATATTTTATAATGCATGTCTCTTTTATGGCAATTGGCTGGAATAAAGAGTATTAACTGACTGACCAACATGTGTAGAAAATGTTGTAATGTAGCTGCAATTCTCCTTGAGTTCCAACTGATGATATCCTTTATTCAGATCAAGGCGAGAGAATACCTTTGCTCCATTCAATTGTGTTATCATGTTGGCAGGATGCGGACCTGGATGTCGTTCTCTTTCAAAATGCCTTGTTCGCTTGACACATATCTATGCATATGCACACAGCTCATTCACTGTCCTTTTAGGGTACGACCACTATGGGAGAAACCCATGGAGTTGGACCAGTGGAACGCTCAATGATATTGTGCTTGAGTAAGGATTCAAGTTCCCTGCGTCTGTCTTTGAGCAATAGGACAGATGTCCTCATTGACGTGTACTTTACTTTCAAAGTCTTGAGTTTTCCCAAACCATGAAAAAACAAAAGAAATTGACTTACTTTTTCATGATGAGCATTCGTGTTATAGTTCACGGATATCAGTCGCATATCAGCAGCTATGCTGAAGCTGAGTAAACAGGCGCTTGACGCTGTACCTTGAAGTGCATGAATGAGTGCTTGTACTTTTGTTTTCTTGTGTTTCATGGTTTCTAAAAAGGAACTTTTTAGTAGCATTGATGCAGCCCACATATATGCTTTCGTTCTCGATGGCATAAGCTGGGGTAATGGAGACATTTCATTATATTTCTCCTCAGGCATAATATTTATTGACGCACTTATATCACTAATGAAAGGTATTTAACAGCCGTTGACTTTTAGTGTGATTTTCTGACAATGTATGAATGACTTTGGTGCTTTGTCATGTCGACATTTCTATGACCAGTATGTTACCTGAAAGGTTGTGTTGCAGGGATTCTGCTGAGTCACAGGACTATGCTTGGGATCATAGAATCATAGTAGGCAGGGACTGAGTCATCCTACCACCTTAGTACCCATGAGCCCGGGACCGACTAACTATAGTGTCTCACTTGTCCTCCTACTCACTCACAGAGGAGGAAGTGATTAGACACCCCAGAACACAACACTTCTGACTCTCTCAGGAATCACGGTGACAGGACACACCCTTTCACTCTCACAATAAGATCTGACAGAGACACAAGAAAAGTTAAAAATATTTATTTTAACAATTGTGCTCTAGTATGCAGTATACGTGCCACAATAAGTAAGAAGATGCCTAATACAGACGGTCACCATAGTAAGTAATCCATGAATCATAAAAGGAGCTGTCTTGATATTTAAACTGGGTAAACTAACCCCCCCCCCTTCGACAGAAGCAAAGTGATCATATATCAAAAGATCTCTTGGTATTTGCAGCGTACCCTGTACCTTAGCATGCACAGATGAAAGTTCTACATCTCAAGTTTAGTCGCAATCTCTTCTCTGAAAATCTCTCTCCAAGTGTGCATTTGCATGTCTGTACATACCTATATGACAAAGAGTATGTGTTCCCAAAACAACCGCTTCATTTGTGTGTTTTGTCTATGTGCTGGAGCCTGACCAAAACAGAATATCAAGGGGCATTGTTGTTTGACCTTGTCTACGATGTTCAGACTAAATCCCAGGAAAGAACAGAAAGCAAAAACAATGGCAGGTTCTATGTGAAAGTACAGCGCGGCACACAGCAAAATACGTTTGAATAGTAACGTGCGCAAAGCAGAATGCAGACTGCAACATGCTCATGCTAACATAGGGGAAACGACAATGGGCCTGCACGGGACATATGACAGCAGCCAGTCCAACATGCACGTTTCTCTGAGGTAAATATCAACATGTCACAACCATAATTTTCACTTTCACTTGACAGTGATACTGAAGAACTGTTTGGCAAAGTTTTAGATGCCGATCGACTTTGTTTGGTTTTGATTTGCCTCAGCTGATGTGGTCGCTTGACCTTATGGGCGTGCGTCGAACGTCACCTCTTGAACCTTCAGACAGCCACTTTGTCTGCACACAATGACACACTTACTTTTTTCTTTGCCTTGCAGACCGTTACAAAATGGTTCTCCTTTCCACAGCCTTTGCAGATCTGCCCAATGGCAGAACAGTTACCTTTGTGTGAAACAAAAATCCACACCTGAAGCACAACTTTTATTTCTGTGGAGAAATCCCTCTGTGTCCCTCATCCTTGTGCTTTGGCTTACTTTACACATTCATGACTGACTCAATCTAGACACCTCCGGCCTCCGTGTCAGCAGATTGTCGATCAGCGTGCTTTTCAGCTCTGGCTGCCATGATAACTCACTAAAGAGTTTCTCTCAGCATTTGTCGTCTGAACGAACCTTACAAGCATCCACAAATCAATCACTCTGAGGCGTATAGCTTTCTCATCATTAAATTAATTAAACTTACAGTGTTTGATGATTGTATCCATTCTCTCAACAAATTAGTCGATGGTCTCACCAGCTTTCTGGCATTCTTGACTGAAGATGTACCTTTCATAATCTACATTCAGCACTGGATGGAACTTGAGATTCAAGGCTGCTTTGATTTGACTGTATGCAATTTTGTAAGCTTGCTGCATTTCTCTTTATGACTTCTTTCACACCATCGTCAGCAAGATTTTTAAGCTACTTGATATTTTCTTGTTACCTGCTTCTTCTATCACATCAACAAAATCATCAAATGTATCTATCCAGGCAGTCCATCTGTCGCCAATATTTAGCTTTTTGGTGATATAGAATGGTGGCCATGGTTTCAAAAAGGCAGCTGCATTGTAACCATTTATGAGATTGGCTGACACTGAGGGTGGAGTTCTCTCCGACACTGTCTGCTGTCCGCTAGGACCTGATTCATCCATATCATCTCGAAGTCCCTGTACTGTGCTGGCTTCTGAGTCATCTTGAACAGTCTTTGGAACCTCAACCTCCCTTTTGGCCTCCATGGGAGCCCTGTGCTTTCAGGAGACATTTGGAGTTGTTCTGAGCATGCCCCTGGCTGCTTTGGTGGTGTGCTGCTTCGGGTATAGACTGTTCCACAAGCACAACCCTGTGTGCTTCCTCTGATGTTTCTCCCCCAACACTATGGCACGATGACTCCTACTCAGTTCTGGTAAGCAGATGACTGTTTCTTGTATTTGAATTTTGTTGCTTATAAGCGTCTCTTCATTCTCCCTAACACCCGGTTGATCTCTGCCTCGCAACGCTTCTGCTTGCAGCGTTATTACTCCACATAATGTATAGCTGTAGGTTGTGTAGCAGTGCGGTATCTCTCTTTGCGGCCTTCCCAGCAGGTTTTCGGCCAACGATAGGCAGACTTCTCAGCAGCGCTTTCGTTATCTTTACACTATCTGGAGTTGCGGTTTCACTACACATATGTCAAACATCGATTCTGCACTTCAGAGCCGCACGTGGCATGCACGAGCAGTTTGCTGAACCACGGCAAACTCTCTGGAAGAGCACTGTCCATTTTCGGGTTACTTATCCCCTATCTTGTCACCAGTTGTAGCGTCCTCCTCAGCCCAGGTACTCGGCAGTGACTACGCCACACATGGAGCTTAGTATAACACATCTTTATTCATCTGCGTGTGACAGCAAACTCAGCATTCTAAACCTTCATTGACTTCACTATGCTCTAATGCTTAGGTCACAGTTCTACAGTATACATCAGGAGCCATAAGTGTTCCTCCATTGCAAACTCACACGACACTACACCCAGCTCCCCGGAAGTGATTGTAGCAGGCACAGGGAAGCTTCAAGAGAAAAAGAAAGAGAGAGAGGGAGGGAGGGGGAACGAAGAGAGAAAGCGATCAGAGAGGGAGGCGAAATAGAAAGGAAGGAGAGCAGAGAATGGATGAATGGGAAAAGAGAGGTTGTACAATGAGAAGAAGGGAGCGGGCTAGTTTGAACATTTTTGCCAGGGCTGATATTAACTTCCAGTTCAGTCTGGGCCTGGTGCCCTGTTTGACTACGGGTACGTTTGGACTTTGCCAACAGTGCTTTTTGTGGTGTGATGTAAAACAATTGATAAGTATGCATTATTAACATTCATAAAACAAGCCATTTACGGCCAAACAAAATACTCAAACTGGTCAATGTCTTAAAAATGTTAACTTCTAACTAGAGAAGCGTCTCAGTCTCTATAACATCTGTGCTGATTTTTTCATTATAACACCTCATGCCAACAAGCAAAACAAAAAGTAAATTTGCCCAACTACTTTTAAGCCTTGCAAAAATAACATTTGTGCAGCTGTGATAATCTATCACGAGCAGCAGAACTGTTTTGTGTTTAGACTTTAGGCAAGAAACAGACTAAATTTTCAAACAATGTGCAGATAATTTGTTTGGCTCTGCAGTGTAAGATAAACTGATCCTTGTTCTCCCTATCACTACCCGGAAATGAGTTGCTGATGACTGAAGCAAGTACTTTGTTCTCCCTATGAACTCACACTTTGAATTAAAATGTCATTTTGCGCTGTCATGTTTAGGGCTCACCTACAAATGGGCTGTTGAATGCAATCTCTGGATCAAAAAACAAAACTCACAGCCACTTCAAGCCTTCCTATTGATTACCATTTACTGGCTTCCTTGCCACTCTCATTTGCTTGCTTCTTATTTGATGTCTCTCTTTGCTCTTGTTTTTGTCGCTCTCCTGGAGCATAGCTTTGAATAGATAACATGTATCCTTCCACTACACTCATTCAGGGACCTACACTGTTCATTGTGTTTCCGCACACCATGAAGTGCATGTGTCTTCTTTCTCTCTCCGTTGTATAAAGATTCCACTCTCAAATACTGCCCGAGCACTCCGTATTACTCCATCCTCCCCCAACCCAGTCTCGGATTACCAAATAGGCAAAGTAGGCACCGGCTTATGAGCCCCACTCCTTTTAGGGGCCCGGCGGCAACTGATCAATATAATATTGATTTGATTTTGAAAGAAAATTGCAATCAAGCTTTCTTAAATACTAATTCCAAAAGATAGAAAAAAATGAATCAACTCACAGAAATGAAAACTTTACATTAAAAACTCTATATAGAGAATACGTTTATTAATGTAATGTACCCATTAATAACTTAAAGTACATAAACCAGAGACATCAGATTCACATAACAGTTTGTCTATTAAAAGCTCATTTTCTGGCAGATGTCAGTTTGAAAAAAAAACTCCGGTGCATTAGGTATTAGGAAATAATTTGTGAGGAGGGCCTTGAAATTTCGACTGCCTAGGGACCTCCACAGGGTTTAATCCGGCACTGCTCCAACCCCGAGCTTATGCATTGCTTCCCCACCATGCTTTTTATTTTTTATTCCCCCTTCCACCCTCAAGCTCCTTTGTTTCGCGCTGCCCGTTTCCCCTTCCTTCTCCACCTGCTCCTCGGTTACTCCCCAACTTGACAACCGCATTGGTGTTTTGCCCTTTTTGTGTTCTGTCTGGACCATCCTCTGTTCCACCTTTTATGCTGAATGCTCCTTTTGCACTAACTTCTGTTCATCCATGGGGCTTTTTAGGTCTCGCGAGCCAAAGGCTCGAAGAGACATTTTATATCTGGGCTTTTCAAAGTGCTGCCGTGGCCTAAAGCTACAGTGCACGTGAACGTGCACGCGCGCAGCGCCATGTGTCTTAACTCCGTAGCGATCGTAATCACGATCACTTTCACTTTCGCGGGCTTCTCTGTTGCTGGCATTCCCCCCTCCCTTCTCGCCCAGCCCTTCTTGTTTTTTTTTACTTTAAGCGCGAGGCGCGCGTGCGGCCAATGCTTGCTTTTTAATGGCTGCATACAAAAGAGCGTGCCACAAGATTTAGCTGTTATAAGGCACATCACAGCTGGCGCCAATCACTGCTAGGGACCCTGATGTAATTGCCACTAGTATGAAGCGGTGTTTGTCTAAGAACATTTTGGAGTTGCTCTGTCATCGTGTCTTGTGCAGCCATCTCGAGGGTTGCTGCGTCTGTGGCAGCAGCCTCTCTTCTAGGTGCCATTAGGGGCAATCTGAGTAAACATGCTTCTGACCCACTCCTTGCATGCGCTTGGCTTTCCGATAACTTCCTTTCAGGCCGAATACTTCGTCTCAGGGCTCACTTTACACCAATTACCCGGACTCCAGGGCCCTTAATGACAGACGTTGTTTGACAGAGACCAGGTATTTCACAGGACCGGGCCCCCACCTTTCCTGGACTCCCCGGGGGCGAGCCCTGCCCCGGGCCTGGCGACTGCTATCAGGGCACTGGCGCTCCAATTCCGACTGCGCCATTGCTGTTTTTGTTAATAGTAATTAAATCACAGTAGCAGGACAAAGACACCCCCTGCCATGGCTTAAATCCACAAATAGATTTACCTCGCCCCCATCCTCCCCACACAGACCTTGTCTTGCTTGATTCACGCGGCTCCTCTCTATAGGACTAGAAGTCTAACGAGGAACTATGGGTACTGTATTAAAAAGTCCTGCGTGGCATCAAGGTGACTTCTCGCAGTACCGGTACTCAGCATAACACACTCTGATAACCGAGGAAAGATGTTATTCCTTTATCTCATCAGGTTTGTGAAGCGGCCCTGCTCCCTCCCCGGGTCACTGTTCTGAATTAAGCCACGCACTCTTGTCAGACATTCCTTTCAGGTTAGATGCGTTAAGAATCTCGACCTTTGTTTTCTTTTAGGATGATGACCCCTCCTCTCTGATCTCGCTCCTGATGGCTATCTTGTCCTGCTGTCAGGGGGTGACCGTGGGGGCAGTGCAGAGATTGGCGCTGGTATTGACTGACTTTTCGAGCGTGCCTTTTATATTTTTTAAAATAGGTTTTGCAGTAAATCTCTTCTGCAAATGTAAAAGCAAATTCAGTTCATTTCTGAATACTTTTCTCTCGGATGGTGTGTCTAGGCTCTCTAACAGTGTACAGTGACTTAGCCTAAAATGGTACCCCCCACATCTCCATTACTCATCTCAAACCATCTTCTACTGCTGTGATAAAAAAATAACACTTTCAAGACCTCCTATCTTCTATCCCCCCACTGTCCATTTCAATCCAACTAACAGATTCATATTTCCACCACTGAAATGAATCTCATATTTCTCTGTACTAATTCCCCACTAATCCTGTTTGCGTTCCTGAGTAGCATGCTACTCGCCAAAAAGCGCTTCAACACTTCATCAGTGATGGAAAGCACTATATAAATGCATACCCTTCCCTCTTCTAGCCCTCCACTGTCCTTTTTCAATCCAAATAAAAAACTCACATTCCCACCGCTCAAATTAATTTTAAATCTCCCTATACTAATTCACCACTAAATCCTCTTTGGGTTCCGTTGTAGCATTCTACTTGCCGAAAAACGCTTTGACCCCTCGTCAAGGGTAGTAAGCGCTATTACAATTACTTCAGCTGCAGTGGTACCCTGGCCTAAGTGTGTTTGTGTGACTCACTGCACCCAGAATATGAACATCATCGCCCAGCATCTGACCTTTCTTAAACATTTACTGCAATATTATTTTTGATAGATCTGGTGTTATCCAAAACCTTTTGATTTAACTTAAATTATATACAGAATATACTTTCTTATTAGGGCTTTTATCCAGCCCTCTTCATCCGCTTGTCTGTTGTTGTTTCAGTTAGATGTCTCTTCTGCCCACTACAACATGGGACATTTTGCAGTAGGTCAGACCTCCTCAGCAATTGGCTAACTTCACTGTGTGTCACTGCATTTTGCCCTTTTCCAAGGAATACATCTTGCACTGAGCCGTTCTTAGACTGTTAGTTGTGAATCCACCCTGCTTCTTTCCCTCTCTCACTTACCGCTTAATCATGAGACACGTCGATCCTTTCAACCCCAGAACATTGCTTTCGGCACCTGTGTTCCAAGTTGAAATATTCACTCTGAAATACTCCAAAACAAATGGAGAAACTGAAATGCATCTACTTCTAAAAGCCTTGGTATCATTGATAAAGCAACGTCCCTGAACTACCAAATAAACGAAGAAGGCCAACAATTCCTACGCACGGTGTAGATTGTAGAACAACCACCCCTCCTTTTCATGATTCTATTCCCAGGGAAAAAGCTGGAATTTACCTACTCGAATCTATCACAAAAGTTCCAAATGCTTTAATGAATTGCTCTGCTTTAAATGAGGGTCTTTTACTCCTACAATCTCATTCATTGTCTCTGTGTTCTAAACCTGTGAACCCCAGCTTACAAAATGTTAAAATACGTCTCTTCCCAACTAAAACAAGTGTTGGCAAAGCCAGTTGGTCTCACTGTTGGGACCTATTGGCTTTGTCAGTGGTTTTTAGTCATGCTCTATAACATCCCTGGTGCTGTGCAGCATGGATAAATTAGAAAAAATAAGAAAAATTAAGCCAGTGTCTCAGCCGGCTGCATATTTCTGTGGGCAAGAGAAAGCAAAGCTGTGCAGGGTAAAGAAGTACACAAAAGAGCGAGCTGGAAACCACGTGCACTCCCGTGGAGTGATTCACCAAAAAGAAAACAGTAGTACCAGAGAAAGTAGGCAGTGTAAGGGCGCAAGTAATGCCTTAATGCTCTTGGAAGGGACAAACACAAGTAGAGGAAGTAAAGCCCACACAAAGCAATGAACAAGAAGCAAGCACATAAGAGTGACCATAAAGGCAACAAATAGTAAGCTATAAGCAAGCTCTGTGAGCTGACAATATGTCTCACAAAATGTATTTATATATTTATTTATTTAGTGCTGTTTTTTTAGCAGAAAATAGACTCAAATCTACTTGCATGTGTTTTGAAAACCTGTAAGGTGGTGGGTAAACACAAATTCTTTACGACACGCAAGGCTGGCAGTAACTGCGTCTCTTTTACCACCAGCCTGGCTTCTGGTAAGCATAGACTACAAGTACAAAGAGGCACAGTTACTGCCAGCCTTGCTTATCGTAAGAAACACCTATAAGTACAAAGTGCGTGTTTACACAATACTTGCAGGTTTTCAAAACACATAAATAAAAGGCATTGTCATTTACAATGTCAAAAGCTTAAACTCTCGCAAATGCGAGACCTATTGCATTGCAAATGCTTGTTATAGGGGTCTAAGGGATTCAGAAAAAATACTAATATTTCCCTTTCATCTGTTCTTTAGATCATCAGTATCAACATCCTCAGTCTTGATATATTGATTCCTTTCTGTCCTCAAAAATGTGTTTCCAAGGCATTTACATCTCGCAACATTTCCTCGATCATCTTGACTTTTTTTCCTGAGTTTGTTGTCTTTTTTTCAAACTTGAAATAGTGTCATTAGTTCTGCTCTGCTGCCATCACAGTTTGCATTAATTAATAAAACATGTGGATCTTGCCCTGTATTGTGTATCTCCTTGCAAACATATTCCTTTTGGGCAGTATAGGAGTGCCAGTGCTAGCCCATGCCTACTTTGTGGCCACCTTCTTTGTTTTTAACCCCTTCTGTGCCCATGACGTGCTGGACACGTCACGGAGCACAGTCGCGCTGTGCCCATGACGTGTCCAGCACGTCATGGGGCATTCCCTGGGGAATCCCTCTGGTGCGGGCACCAGAGGGATTCCCTTTTACTGAAAATAGCCTCGGGAGCTGGGGAAGAGCTTCCCCAGCTCCCGAGGCCCCCCCCCCCCTGCTTTCAGTGCAATGACGAACGGCGCGCACGTCGCGCCGACGTCATTACACTGAAAGTGAAACTGAAATGAGCCAAGAGGCTCATTTCAGTTTCACTTTCTACGTGCTCAGGGGGCTATCTCAGCCCCCTGAGCACGTAGATAGACTGGAGAGGTGTCGTTGGCTCCCCTTTCCAATGGTACCCCTCGCCAGTGGATTCCTGCTTGGGGATCGCCACAGGAGGGCGATCCCCAAGCAGGGATCCACCCACTAGACACCAGGGAGGGGGGAGCGGCCCCTTGGAAAAGGGCCTTTGCTCCCCCAAATAAAAAGCCCACTAGACACCAGGGAATTTTTGCAAAAATAAAAATAGGGGTAGGGGCTGCCCAAAACGGGCAGGCCCATGCCCCCACCCCACCCCCCAATTATCACAGCCTTTCTGCCCCCCCTGGGGGGCAGATGGGGCATTGGCCCCCAATCTGCCCCCCCCGGGGGGGCAAAAAGACCACTAGACACCAGGGAATTAAACATAAAATTGAAATAGGGGTGGGGGCTGCCCAAAACGGGCAAGCCCATGCCCCCACCCCACCCCCCAATTATCACAGTCTTTCTGCCCCCCCTGGGGGACAGATTGGGCATTGGCCCCTAATCTGCCCCTTCGGGGGGGCAGAAAGCCCACTATACACCAGGGATTTGTTTTCAGTTTTTTTTAGGGTGGGGGCTACCCGAAACGGGTACGCCAATGCTCCCACCCCCAATTATTACAGTCTTTCTGCCCCCCCCCCCGGGGGCAGATGGGGCATGGGCTGACACAAATTTCCTACCACCCAGCGTTCCCCCGGCTCTCCGGATAAAAACGGTGCCTCACTCGTGTGGGAGGCCCAAGTACCCGCGACAGGCAAGGGCCCAAAACGTATTGAGACGACATGAAAATTGCCTACCTCAAAACGACCTGGTTTTGCAAGGGGGGTCACCTGGGTTTTTTGCCTGGTGCTCGGTGGCCACCTAGGGGAACCTACCAAACCCACACATTCCTGAAAACTAGACACCCGGTGGATTCCAGGGAGGTATGGCTTGCGTGGATCCCCCAAAGTTTCCTTACCCAGAATGCCCTGCAAACCTCAAATGTAGCTGAAAAAATCACCTTTTTCACACATTTTTGTGTGGGAATGTTGTGGCATCACCGGGCTGACACAAATTTCCTACCACCCAGCGTTCTGTGGGCTTTCTGCCACCCTGGGGGGGAATCGGGGAAGGGGGTTTCATCCCGATATGCCCCTAAAGGGGCAGAAAGACTGTGGCTATTTTTTGTGGGGGTGGGGGCATTGGTATGACCATTTTGGGCAGCCCCCGCCCCCACGCATAAAAAAAGCCTGCGTACTCACTGCCTGTCGCGGGTACTTGGGCCTCCCACACGAGTGAGGCACCGTTTTTATCGGGAGACCCGGGGGAACGCTGGGTGGTAGGAAATTTGTGTCAGCCCGGTGATGCCACAACTTTCCCACACAAAAATGTGTGAAAAAGGTGATTTTTCAGCTAAATTTGAGGTTTGCAGGGCATTCTGGGTAAGGAAACGTTGGGGGATCCACGCAAGCCATACCTCCCTGGAATTCCCCGGGTGTCTGGTTTTCAGAAATGTATAGGTTTGCTAGGTTTCCCTAGGTGCCGGCAGAGCTATGGGTAAAAAACTACAGCTAGGCACTTTGCCAAAAAAGGGTCATTGTTCACAGCGAAATTGAGGTGTGTCCACGTTACGTTTTGCGCCGTTTCCTGTCGCGGGCACTAGGCCGACCCACACAAGTGAGGTACCATTTTTCTCGGAAGACTTTGGGGAATGCGGGGTGGGTGGAAATTTGTGGATCCACACAGATTCCAGAACTTTCCACCAGAGAAATGTGGGGAAAATGTGTGTTCGAGGCATATGAGCTGCAGATTATACACTTTTGCATAGATCGCCATCTGGTGTTGGGCCCGGATGTTTGCAGTTTGTTTTTCTTCTTGGACAGTCTTTGGAAGTCACGAGTTTGGTGACTCCTCTTTCGGTCCGTACTGCGCATGGGCTTCGGCTCCATCCTCAGATTGTTTTTTTCCACCATCGGGCTCGGATGTGATACTTCGTGCTCCGGCTTCGAACCTTTCCAGTTCGACCTTCGACGGAAAATCCTCGTCCATCGAGATTCTCAAGACAAAATCATCTTCTTCATCTCTCTCGGCGGCACTTCTCGATTCCAGACATCGGCACCGACCTTCGGGCCTCCCTCGACTCCGGTCTCGGCCGATGGAAAGGACTCCCTTCAAAAAGTGCCCAAAATGTGGGTCTAAATTTCCCCACACCGACCTGCATCAGGTGTGTAACCTCTGCCTCTCTCCCGAACACGAGGCCCGAGACTACCCCGCCTGCAAGTCTTTTCAATCGAAAAGGACCATCCGGGATAGAAGAGCTCGACGCACCATGGCGCACTCATCGACTTCGGCTCCACCCGACATCTTCGGAGACGACACCGGAGCTTCGGGGCAGCAGCACACTGAGCAGGAGGAAGAACTCGTCAGCGCTTCCGAGGCCGACGACTCCGACCTGGAGGAGATAACACTGGCGCAGAGGGTCGTGAGTACTCTACCCCCTCCCACTCCCGTACCCACACCGAAAGAAACTCCGGTTGCACCTTCGCCTCCGGGCCTAGGGAAAACCAAACATACAGCTTCTATCACCCCACCTTCGGGCCCGGTGTCGAAGCATCATAAGTCTCCCGGCGGCTCGGGCTCGAGCCAGCCTACTCCTGGTGCCGAAAAACACCGGTCGGCACAGAAGAAAACCACACCCAGTTCGGCTCCGAAGTCATCGGGCTCGAAACCTGCACTCTCGGTGCCGACAAAGCATAAGCATAAGCCCCTCGGCACTGACGCTCCGGCGCCGAAGCCTGCCTCGGCACCGAAGAAATCGGAGACCCCGAAAAAGCATGGCATGGAGAAACCATCGAAGCCCTCGGCTCCGAAAACGTCGGCACCGACAGACGATTCGGTGCCAGGGGAACTATTTACGCCTGATCCTTATCAAAGAACTTTAACAAAGGATCCAAAGACTGGTCATTTAACTTTGTCTTCCAAAAAGAGACATTTAAACAAGCCAGATCCTCCTCCACCGCCAAAACGGAAGGACTCTGCCACATCCCCCTTCAGAGTACCCTCCCCACCACCTCCTCCACCTCCTTCACCTTCTCCACCTCCTCCACCTCCCGTTTCTCCGCCACCTTTACCTCACCGCTCTCCAACCCCATCTCCAGACCCTGATTATGGAGATCCAGATTATGATCCGGCAGACGCCCCAATAGACCCCACACCTTCAGGGACACCAGACCCATGGAAGGATTACCACAACCCCGATGTACCTGATATGCCTCAGGATGACATTTATCCATCCAGGCCATCTCCTCCGGAGGACTCCCTGGGGTTCCACCACTTAATACAGCAGGCGGCACACTACCATGGGGTAGAATTACACAGCGAGCCAGTTGAGGACGATTTCCTACTGGACACTTTTGACATACAAGATAAGGCCACAGCAATATTGCCCATGCTAAAAGGAGTAACCAAACATGCTGCAGAGGTGTTCAAGGACCCAGTCAGAGCTAGGGTATTGAACCCCAGGATAGAGAAGAAATATAAAGCAGCCCCCACAGATCCTGCTTATATTAAAGGACCTGCTCCCTTAGACTCATTGGTAGTATCCACAGCTAGGAAGCGGTCTAACTCTCAATCCTCAGGGGAGGCTCCACCACCAGATAAGGAGTCGAAGCTCTTAGATGCGTCTGGTAAACGCACTGCCTCGCAAGCCGCAAATATGTGGCGCATCGCCAACACACAAGCACTGCTTGCACGTTATGATAGAGCGCATTACGATGAGCTGGAGGCTATCATGCAACACCTCCCGGACAAACATAAACACAGGGCTCATGAGCTAATACAGGAGGGAAAGCTCATCACCAACACCTCAATTAAGTGTGCCCTCGACGCAGCAGACACAGCTTCTAGAGCTATAAACACTAGTGTTTTGCTTCGTCGTCATGCCTGGCTCCGAATCTCGGGGTTTAAGCCGGAAGTCCAGGCGTCTATATTAAATCACCCCTTTGACCAACAACACCTATTTGGTCCAAAGGTGGACGAAGCATTGGAGAAAATGAAAAAGGACACGGATACAGCAAAGTCTATGGGGGCATTACAATCCCATACCCCTAGACGTTCATTTCGTCGTTCCTCCTTTCGGGGCACAGGCAGAGGTTACTCTGCCGATAACGCATCTACTTCCTACAAGTCCCCTCCTCAGAATACCTTCTCAAAGGGCTATCAGAGAGGTGGTTATAGAGGAAACAATAATAAAGGCAGGGGCAAAACCAACAACACCCGTTCTGCCACACCACCCGCCCAATGACTTTCCCCCGCTTCCCCCAGACCATTCCACTCCAGTCGGGGGCAGGCTACGGCATTTTCTTCACACCTGGGAGACCATAACATCAGACAAATGGGTGACGCAAATTGTTCAGTCAAGCTACTGTCTCGAACTAACATCTACCCCACCCAATATTCCACCCAGGCACCGTACAATGTCACAAGAACACACCATACTGCTCAAACAGGAGGTAATCTCCCTCCTCCAAAAACAAGCTATAGAGCAGGTCCCCGTCAATCAGCAAAATCTAGGGGTCTACTCTCTGTATTTTCTAATCCCAAAGAGAGACGAGACCCTATGGCCCATTCTAGACCTCCGGCCTCTAAATGCCTACATACATTCGGACCATTTCCACATGGTCACCCTCCAACAAGTTCTCCCACTCCTCTGTCAGGGAGACTTTCTCACTACACTGGACTTGAAAGACGCATAATTTCATATTCCAATACACCCTTCTCACAGGAAGTACCTCAGGTTTGTGGTGGACGGTCAGCATTACCAATTCAGGGTTCTCCCCTTCGGGGTCACAACCGCACCACGGGTGTTTACCAAATGCCTAGCGGTAGTAGCAGCTCACCTCAGAAGACAACACATTCACGTCTTCCCTTACTTGGACGACTGGCTGATAAAAGCCGCGTCCTACGACCAATGTGTGCAACATACAAACAGCACCATCCAACTGCTCCACCAGCTAGGCTTCACAGTGAACCATCAAAAGTCCCACCTCATACCATCTCACACAAAGCAATATCTCGGGGCCACTATAGACACCTCCAAAGCTATAGCCTATCCCAATTCAGCCAGAATCGCAAGCATACAAGCCTTGTGCCAAACATTCATTCTTCAGCACTCTCTCCCAGCAAAAGTGTTTATGAAGCTAATAGGGATGATGGCATCTTGCATCTTCATAGTGCCCCATGCAAGACTCCACATGCGTCCACTCCAAGAGTGCCTAGCACGGCAGTGGAACCAGGCCCAGGGACAGCTGACGGATCTGGTGTTGGTGGACGGCCGCACCCATCACTCTCTGCAGTGGTGGAACACCACAAACCTTTCCAAAGGGCGGCCGTTCCTGGACCCGGTTCCTCAGGTGATTCTAACAACGGAAGCATCGCTCTCCGGCTGGGGAGCGCACCTTCTACACCTCACAGTGCAAGGTCTATGGACGCCACAGCAAAAATTACTTCACATCAACCATCTGGAGCTATTGGCGATCTTTCTAGCCCTGAAATCCTTTCAGAAACAAATTTCAGCCAAAGCAGTCCTCATTCGCACAGACAATATGACTGCAATGTATTATATTAAAAAACAGGGGGGGACACACTCTCCCCAGCTCTCCCGCTTAGCACAGAGCATATGGAGATGGGCAATTCCACAAAAAATCTTTCTCCTGGCACAACACGTCCCAGGCATACAAAACACCATGGCAGATCCTCAGATAGACCTCTTCGCCACCCACGAAACCAAAAAATGCCCAAGCTTCGCCGCCAGATACCCACACCCATTGTCCAAAGGCAATGCGATATGGATGAACTGGTCAGGCAAATTTGCATACGCCTTTCCACCTCTCCTGCTAATTCCATTAGTGGTAAGGAAGCTACAACAGCACTCCCTCACACTCATTCTGGTAGCCCCAACATGGGCCAGGCAGCCGTGGTACACCACACTACTACAGCTATCGGTGGTACCACATCAAAAACTGCACCTGTCCCCATGACTCCTAACCCAGAGCCATGCGATCTGGCTCCTGAAATCTTAGAATTTGGATACCTTAATCTTCCCCCTGATTGCATGAACATTATCAAGGAAGCCAGACGTCCTACCACTCGAGCATGCTATGCCGCAAAGTGGAAAAGATTTGTTGTTTACTGCCGTAACAATACAATCAACCCTTTAGATGCATCCATACAGCACATCATATGCTATCTGCTCCACCTTCAAAGGTGTAACCTGGCATATTCATCCATACGTCTACACCTCGCAGCAATTGCTGCTTACCTACAAAACAGACAGCATTTATCACTGTTCAGAGTGCCTGCTATTAAAGCCTTTATGGAAGGCCTGAAACAAGTAATTCCACCCAGGGCGCCACCTTCCCCTGTATGGAATCTAAACGTAGTTCCTACAAGGCTAATGGGTCCGCCTTTCGAACCAATGCATACATGTGAGCTACAGTTCCTCACTTGGAAAACAGCTTTCCTTGTAGCTATCACTTCCCTTAGAAGGGTTAGTGAGATACAAGCGTTCACTATACAAGAACCCTTTTTACAGATACACCACAGCAAGGTGATACTTCGCACAAATCCAAAATTTCTGCCCAAGGTCATTTCCCCCTTCCATCTTAATCAATCGGTGGAATTACCGTTTTTTTTCTCGCAACCTCAATCTGTTGCGGAAAGGGCTCTACATACACTTGATGTTAAAAGGGCTTTACTGTACTACATACAAAGAACGCAACCTTTCAGAAAGACTAAACAATTGTTTGTCTCCTTCTCTCCACCGCATAAAGGCAACCCCATCTCTAAATAAGGGATAGCTAGGTGGATTGTAAAGTGCATACAAATTTGCTATCACAAAGCAAAAAGAACATTATCTGTTCCTCCTAAAGCCCACTCTACAAGAAAGATAGGGGCTTCTATGGCGTTTCTAGGGAACATACCCTTAGATGACATCTGCAAAGCAGCCACATGGTCAACACCGCACACCTTAACAAAACATTACTGTGTAGACGTGCACTCCAAACAACAAGCTAGTGTGGACCAGGCTGTACTAAAGACACTATTTCAAACCACTGCAACGGATACCGGTGGTCGCCGCTAGGGCTGGGTACTGCTATATAATCTATGCAAAAGTGTATAATCTGCAGCTCATATGCCTCGAACGGAATATGCTACTTACCAGTATGCATCTGTTCTTGGCATGTAGAGCTGCAGATCTATACACGCCCACCCGCCTCCGCGGCTACCTGTATCCGTTCCAGTCTATCTTATTTAGATACAACACACATGGGTTTCTTACTATTATCACTACGCTCCATCTTTTCCCTGCTGGCGAAAAACAATCTGAGGATGGAGCCGAAGCCCATGCGCAGTACGGACCGAAGGAGGAGTCACCGAACTCGTGACTTCCAAAGACTGTCCAAGAAGAAAAACAAACATCCGGGCCCAACACCAGATGGCGATCTATGCAAAAGTGTATAGATCTGCAGCTCTACATGCCAAGAACAGATGCATACTGGTAAGTAGCATATTACTTTTTTAGAAATTGTTTAGGTTTGCAAGGGATTCTGGGTAACAGAACCTGGTGGGAGGCAGTCAAGTTACCCCATCCCGGATTCCCCTGGGTGTCTAGTTTTTAAAAATGTATAGGTTTGCTCGGTTTCCCTAGGTGCCGGCAGAGCTATGGTTCAAAAACTACAGCTAGGCACTTTGCCAAAAAAGGGTCATTTTTCGCTACAAAATTGAGGTGTGTCCACGTTACGTTTTGGGCCGTTTCCTGTCGCGGGCGCTAGGCTGACCCACACAAGTGAGGTGCCATTTTTCTCGGAAGACTTTGGGGAACGCGGGGAGGGTGGAAATTTGTGGATCCACGCAGATTCCAGAACTTTCCACCAGAGAAATGTGGGGAAAATGCGTTTTTTTTGGCAATTTTTTAGGTTTGCAAGGGATTCTGGGTAACAGAACCTGGTGGGAGGCAGTCAAGTCACCCCATCCTGGATTCCCCTGGATGTCTAGTTTTCAAACATTTATAGGTTTGCTAGATTTCCCTAGGTGCCGGCAGAGCTATGGATCAAAAACTACAGCTAGGCACTTTGCCAAAAAAAGGTCATTTTTCACAGCGAAATTGAGGTGTGTCCACGTTGTGTTTTGCGCCGTTTCCTGTCGCGGGCACTAGGCCGACCCACACAAGTGAGGTACCATTTTTCTCGGAAGACTGGGGAACACTGGGTGGGTGGAAATTTGTGGATCCAAGTAGATTCCAGAACTTTCCACCACAGAAATATGGAGAAAATGTGGTTTTTTTGACAATTTTTTAGGTTTGCAAGGGATTCTGGGTAACAGACCCTGGTGGGAGGCAGTCAAATCACCCCATCCTGGATTCCCCTGGGTGTCTAGTTTTAAAAAATGTATAGGTTTGCTAGGTTTCACTAGGTGCCGGCAGAGCTATGGTTCAAAAACTACAGCTATGCACTTTGCCAAAAAAGGGTCATTTTTCGCTACGAAATTGAGGTGTGTCCACCTTACGTTTTGCGCCGTTTCCTGTCGCGGGCACTAGGCTGACCCACACAAGTGAGGTACTATTTTTCTCGGAAGACTTTGGGGAACGCGGGGTGGGTGGAAATTTGTGGATCCACGCAGATTCTAGAACTTTCCACCAGAGAAATGTGGGGAAATGTGTTTTTTTTTGGCAATTTTTTAGGTTTGCAAGGAATTCTGGGTAACAGAACCTGGTGGGAGGCAGTCAAGTCACCCCATCCTGGATTCCCCTGGCTGTCTAGTTTTCAAAAATGTATAGGTTTGCTAGGTTTCCCTAGGTGCAGGCACAGCTAGGGTTAAAAAACTACAGCTAGGCGCTTTGCTAAAAAAAGGTAATTTCGCATTGTGAAAATGTGGTGTGTTCACGTTGGGTTTTGAGCCATTTCCTGTCGTGGGCACTATGCCTACCCCTACAAGTGAGGTACCATTTTTATCGGGAGACTTAGGGTGATTCAGATTTGTAAAGGAACTGTTATTACCTATTGACTTTCGATGCATTTCTGCCTTCCCAATGAAAGACATTGTGTAAAAAAGAAGTTATTCTAAAAAAATGACTGATAATTCTCATGCTAGTATGAGTATTCCCAATTTTGGAAATGTGCAAATATCTACTGTTTCTAAACTCTATATTTTGTTCCCATTTCAGAAATACATAGGTGTCTTTCATACCGATTTTTCCATGTACACATTTTTACAGAATAATTACTATATACCCGGTACATAATAAAAAACCATTGCAAGTTGCTGCTCAGTTTTTGGCTCTGGGTTCGTCGGGTTCTTGGTGAACCTACAAGTCCTATATATCCCCACAACCAGTAATGTCCAGCGGATGTAACGGTATATTGCTTTCAAAGAGCTGTCAAAATTAGAAGAAGTTACAAGTGAAAACGTTGACACAAAAGGCGCTTTTTTTCAACAAATTTTCAATTTATCCTATATTGAACTGTTAGTTTCTATAAAGAAACGTTGATGGATCTACACAAATGACCCCTTGCTGAATTCAGAATATTGTCTACTTCTCTAAAATGTATAGCTTTCCAGGATCCATTATTGCTTTTGTACCCATTTCTACCATTAACTGGAAGGAGGTTTAAAGCACAAAAAATAGCAAAAATAGGCTATGTCCCAGAAAAATGTCAAAACTGTGTAAAAAATGTTGGGTTTCTGACAAAAGTCTGGTATCCCCTAAAAGCTGGGAAAATGGTGATTTCAGCCCCACATACCCTTTTTTGATAACATTTGCAGGGAAAAACCCAGATGCTTTCATTTGCAGCCCATTTTTCCCATTTCCCCCCCAAAAAACTATATTTTGCTGTATTTTGGCTCATTTCTAGGACCCCTCCAGGGGAATCCACAAACCCTGAGTACCTTAAGAATCCCCATGATGTTGGAAGAAAAGGACGCACATTTGGCGTGGATACCTTATGTGGTCAAAAAGTTACAGGGGCCTCAGCGCGCACTACCCCAAATAGCCAAAAAAGGGCGTGGCACAGGGGGGGGGGGGGGAAGGCCTGGCAGCGAAGGGGTTAATCGAGAATGGATACAGATTCATGTGACTTTTGATGCCGTCATTGCCAGCCGATGTGACTGACTTGAATTTTTTGTAGAACTTATCCAGCCTTGTGTGGCTCTCTGGGTGCATTACAGACTAGTTACTCATTGTTTCTCTGTTTACTGATGTCATTTCTACTGAAGATATGCACCTATTTAACTTCTAAGTGGTGCTTGGGTTATCCTAATTACCAGTGGCGGCTGCTACAAAACAGGGGTGGTGGGGCAACGGAATGAAAAAAACAAAAATTGCACTTACCTGGGTACTGCTGCCACCGCTCCTCCGTCCTTCTTACGAGGTTCGGCACGCAGACAGGGAGTGGGAGACTGTAATGTTCTTCACCCAGGCTGTGCAATACAGCCGGGTGGAGAAGTGCTAAGTTCCCATGACTGTATGGCTGGCCCAAGACAGCCAGCCAAACCACCATGCGCACTTGGAGAGTGCCCAGCACTACTCCCCCTGCTCTGGACAGCCCAGTCCCATCCCGCCCTGCACCTAAGCCAGTACAGAAAACTAAGATAATAATAACATTGCGTTATCATTTTATTTTTGAAATTCTCTGAGAGAAGTGGGGCAGCGCTCCTACGCCTTATTGCTGTGTTTTCTAGGGCTCTATGACCCTTTTTATGACTATATTGTCCAAGATTTGTGATATTGTGGTACCTCCATTGTCATCCTTCCATGTATGTTCTATGTTGTGTCTCCTAGATTTCCTGCTATTAGTGTAAGGCCTTTAGGTTTCCTTCCCATCCAGGGCACTTTGTCATCTGTGGCGCTGCCACACCGCCTCCAAACTTTGTTTGTAACATTCATCAGATTGCCGTGTATCTGCAGGAGATCGTCCCTCTTCTGCATCATTCCTACTATGCAGGATATCTGCCTGCCACTTCCAGCCACTAGACTCAGGTGGGTCGCCCTGGAGTTCAGCCTTATCTTCTGATTTTCGCGCACAGCAGTGCTACACAGTCAGAGAAAACCAACTCCTAGTTCACATCCCTGCCCACCTCATGAGTGACTCGGATGGCATTGCCAAGGTTGGCCACCTGTCTTTACATGTCTGTCGCACCTTCTTCCTAGAAGGTCACAAAGCCCTGCTCAGTCCTGTGAATCCTTGAGGTGAGCAAATACATTTGTTTTTAGTAAGTAGGTAATACTACTGTGGTACTTTACGGACTACAAAATGCAGTTTGTGAATTGCGCCCATACTTTAAACACACAATAATGACGCAAAAAAAAGGATAAAGAATTGAAAGAAAACACATAGCAAAATAAATTGTTGGGAAACCAGCCATTGCATTGAAGAGTTCTTCTTTCTAGTCAGGTGTGCATATAGATCTGGCAAAATGACATCACTCACTAGGAGTGAGTGGCTGAAGTGGGATGACCTATTGCCCTGTGCTGTGGTGACCGGAAGTAATACGTGTATAAAAGATGAACAGACCAGTGAACAAAAAGGGCTCAACTAATGCCTATGTATGTATTTTGTATTTAATATATTTGTATTAAATAATGCTAGTGAGACGGATAAAACATCTTTAGGCGAGATCAAAACAGGTTGGGATGAAAACTGTCGCTCGTACACTTGCAACCCGTGCTTCTTACCATCAGGTTAAATAACCATCCGCTTCTGATCATTTGGTGCGAAGGTAAAACTTTCTTGGATTTCATTTGTTCCTTCAAAAAGTTGTCTGGCCAGTTTTATTTGTAAACACTTGCTAACTCTGCTATTTGTCAGAGTAAATTCATTATCTCACATGCTAATATTTCGCCCCAGCATAAGGCGAAGCACCCAGACCCGACGTGCACCTTCTCCTGAATTTGACTCATATATTTGTTTTGAGAGTTTAGCCTCTGGCAGTGTGGTTTGAGCAGAAATTGTTTTCCGGGAACACAGAAAATACAGCCAAAAGACATTTGCTCCTCAAACCCTGCCACTAAGTCACGTGACTTTGGAACACGTGATATGCCTAGCAGATCTGTTCAAGTTTTGTTTGAGGTAAGGGCAAGTACACAATGCAGCATTTCACGAATTGTATTTACTTTTCGAATATAATGGAACGAAAGTTTGAGATTTTATCCAACACTAGTTTTAGTTCACGTTTTCTGTTTTGCTTCTCTCTAGGATACATCCAGCACTCAGAATTGTTTTGTAGTGACAGGGCCGTGAACATAAGCTCTGATTGTCGAACAAGTAATCAAAGCTCGTAGCCTATTAAATCTCTTCAGTTTGGCTGGTGTCTGTTTACAAGTTATCCATTTCACTTTGTGAACATTTTAAAAATGTGTTACACACGGGTGACATTTTGCAACTACTGGTATAGAATAATTTATTTGGAATATTCATGGTTTTATGTTTAACAACTCATCCCCATCTTTTCAATTTTGTTTTCAGAATTTTTTCAAGCAATTCAAGGAAATGGCAGCTGTTCTTGAAACCGTGTAACCAATTCTTAAAGACCTATTGAAACCCAGTTGCACCTTTTGTGATTTTTTTTTCTATTAAGCATTTACTTGTTCTGAAGGCTCAGCTTATAAGCCTGTGCTTTATTTGTACTGTATATTCAAATAAATATCCATAAAATTGTATATTTTTTGATGATGCTTGAATTTCTTCCATTTCATATATTTTCATCAGGAGATTGATTATGTTGACTTAATAACAATGTTCAGGATATTGTCTTGTAGTTTGTGTTTATGTGTCTCTGGACATTTTTTCATGAAACTTCGTGGGCCAAATGTATAAACGCTTTTCTGTAAGTGTGACGTATTCCTGACCTAGGTGTTACTTATCCCTCCATTTTGAGAGGTCAGTCATAATGACTGAAAAACAGTTTGTTCATTGGGCCCTCTATGTTTAAGTAAGCAGAGTAGTGCTTTGACCCTTGTAGATTTAGTGTAAGGGTTTGTGTTGCCCTATAAAGAATAATATATTGCTGCTGGAATTAGTACCAATTTGATGCTTTTAAGACCAGTTGGTCACTACTTGTTAGCGGTGTCCTATGAGGGTATCAATCATTACCTTAGCCTTTGACCAGTCCTGTCCGTTCCACCAAGAAGGCAAAACATGGATGTTCAGCTCTCCACTGGTATGGCCCAGACTTGACAGCTGCTTGTCCGGCAAACACAGATTACCCCCTTGATTGCAGGACAATTCTTTCCTTGTTTGTGTTTTTTAGCCATTTTGAATTCATTTACAGTTTTAGTTTGCCTCTAGTATTAGAAGAACTAAAAATGTTTGTTTAATGTACTGTTTACTTTTTTTAATATATAAAAGTATAGTTAAAAAATGTCCATCGTCTTTTCTCTAATGTTTTGGAATCTTGACTTTTTTTCTCCATTCGCCATTTGTATGTAATTTTTTTCTCCTCTATGTTGTTACCTAGATAGCGATAGAGGTGAGAGTTTTACAACTTTTCTAAGAATAAACTTTGTATTTTAGAAAACGGAACGTGTGTCTGTGTTTTTGCTGCAATATGGAGTGCATATTTTTACTGTCTGCAATCAAACTTTATTATTCCGTAGATTTGATCTCTAGAATTATACGTACTTGTAAATGTACTGCTTGTGCATCTTGTACATTAACACTCTCCAATCTTGGCATTTTGGTCGGCCATGGTGGATAGATTGCACAGGACCTCGGCTTTGAGGTGTGAATTGACGCCGCAACACTGTTTGTTGTGAAATATTGCCAGACCCAAGAAACACAAGATATCTTACCGCTTCATGCATCTGGCCTTGGTACGGGCCCGGTGGCATGTCGCCATTACCTGGATGGGAGTGGGGGTTCCTGTGGTGGCCCAGTGGGTCCAGGAGGTCTCGGAGTGGTCTCTGGCTGAGGAGGTGCATCTCAGACGCGTGAGAACTGATGACAAATTGCAGGCAGACCTGGAGGACCTTTTGTGGATGCATTTTAGTGTCTGACACTGGTAGTACTGAGAGTGATACGTCCTTGCCCGACGTGGGGAGCATGGAGCAGAATTAGTGACACGTACAACTGTTCCGAGGTACTCTGTTAGATGTTGGCACTACCAATATGTGCTGAATTGTATGATTAATAGCTTGAAGACAGTCTTGCAGCTGTATTGCAATTAATATTCAAATGACTTCTTGTGGCTAGAGCAGTCGACCTGGAAGCTGGAGTACAGGGTTTGATACTCTGCATCAGGGCCGACTGGGAACCGAAACCGGCGGTGGCAAACTGCTTGGCCGTACCCCCTAGGGGTGAGGGGGGAGTACGGCCGAGATGTTTGTTAGGGCCGGTTTCGGCCGATTTTTTTTACAGGGGCTGATATTGCTGGCCGGCACCCTGGCAGCCCACCGGGGAAACTCCCGGTGCCCGCTACGGCCAGTCTGGCCCTGCCCGGCACGGATGCTTACCATCCTGTGATTCTTGGCAGATCACGTAATCTCCCCGTGTGTAACAAAATGAATGTGTCCGTCTTTAAAGCAAGTGGTGCTCATGTAAAGCGCTCTGATACCGACTGGTCTAGTTCATGCTATATAAAACTCCCCCAAAAAAGTACAATGTTGTTTTTGCACTGTTGGAAAAAAACGATAAATAGAGGTTTTAAATAAAAAAAAAAAATCAAATCCCTCCGCACAACCTGGTCATTTATCTTCTTCAGCTGTATTTTTTACTTTGCGTTAAACGTTAAAAAGTGAAACCAGAATGGCAATGTGATGGTAATTATTGTCTCAGCTGGACCAGTTAGATACGTACCAGAAAAGAAAAAAAGGAGGGAGCGGACAGACATTGCGGCTGCTACCGTCGGAAGTGGTGGGGCGGGGGTAGAGGGAGCGGTAAGGAATAAAAAAAGACACTTACCTAGGCCAGCCGGCCGCTGCTTTTCCTCCATCCTCTTCTTCCCGTCTCCGCCAGCAGCAGGAAGCACCCGGGTTCCCAGGCTCCCCATAGCCAATCACAATGCTGCAATGCAGCGTTGTGATTGGTATGAGCACCGTGGTTCAGTGCTCAGGCTGGGACATGGAGGCTTTGCATGCTCCTCACCAGGCTGTGTAAAGCAAACCTGGTGGGGAAGATGCAAAGTGCACAGGACTATGTGGCTGGCCCGAGAACCCCTGTAGGTAGTTTGTAATGGGAAGCTTGCATTACTCTGACACCCATGGTTTTGTGGTAAGGCATAACCAGGACCACTGGAATTATGCAGCAGGGCAGGGCCAAATATGCGGCAGGATTGAGTAAATTATGCAGTATAATGCAACATATTTTGAAATAGTATTACTTGATTATTTAGTACATTTTTCACTTGGTAACAATTTCTAAACATTGGTTACGTCTCATTGGTACCAGTTTAACAGCCAAATATAGAATTAAACAACAGAATGATGTCAAGTCAAGCTTTACAAAGGGCTTTCCACTGCTCGGCAACACATGTTGCTGCCTTTTTAACTATCAAACCGTTTGAGCGTGAAGCAACATTTTCGTTTTTGTTAAAGACTGCAGATTATGCAGCAGATGATGGATTATGTGGCAAATGCGGCAAATCTATAATTATGCGTAAAACAGCCCGGCCGCACAATTGCATAATTCCAGTGGCCCTGGGAATAAACTTCTTCTGTAGCTGAGAGTGTCTAACGTGCACATACTAGGCTATATTTTCAAACACCACTCTAAGCAACTCTGTCCTAGGTTTTCCATGCACCCCTGATGCAGTATTCAGCATCCACTCCTTGAAACGCGCTCAACAGAGGAAAACAGATATACAAATAATAAGCAGAGGATTAAACAGCTCTCTGCAAACTAAGGGAATCCACACTGCTGTGGTTTTTTCATTCATTTAACAAGTTTTTATAAAGTGAGAACACGAGTCCCATAGATGAGGACTGACTTAGTGTTTTATGAGTAAAAAGCATAAGAAGGTATAAAATGTTATGGCATAGCAGGCAAAAACAAAGGGCTGATATGTTGCCTGAGAATAACCAATGGTTGAGTTTAGTCAATCATTCCACCCATCAATTTTTTCTACCTGAATATTTAAAGCAACATTATATGATCAGCCAGTACTCAAAGGCCTTTTCAGCTGACAAGATCCCACCCAAATGTTTTAGAAAAAAAGCTGAATGTGATTTTCCCTGATGAAATTAGGTATTGCAATAATATCCTTTGTTTCAAGACAACACTAAAAACTTCTTTGTTTGGAGTCTGTGTCCTATGCTTCTTTGCTGGTGTGGGTTCATTGCAGCTACATTTGCTGTTGATTTAGTTCTCATTTTTGAGACACTGTCTACCCCTTCCCATCTTATACTGCCCAGACCCTCTACACTTTATTCCCTACCATGCTGATTTTGCTCCCTTAATTTGCAAAGCACCCAGCTCGCCTCCTGTCACACACATTCCAACCTGCCTCAGTCCTTCCTCCTTTTCTCTGACACAGAATTAAAAACGAAACGTGCAGACATTACCACATATCCAGCATCCACCATCACCATCTCCCAGACCTTTTGTCTTTCTCTGTACACTCCACTCCGTTCCTCTCAGTGTCCCTCTGCTGTTTACTCAAACTTTGGGGACCGAATGAATCTGATAAAGGGGCTACTAGTAAGGGGGTATGTTTGCATGGGAAAGGGAACTTTGGAAAACGGCTGCTGCTTTCTGCCAGTGTCACAGTTTTGCAACCTCTCTTGTTTATATCTGCTTGAAACCTCACGCGTGCCTAATGTGTATTCATGGAGTGCAGTTGTTCCTGTGGACAGATGACACTCAGCTGACGATTGGTCTCTCCAGTAAAGGAATGGCCACAAACCAAGTCACTCATTTTACAACGTGCTTGGAAGTAGCTAAAAGTTGGATGTTGGTCAACTTTCTGAAGATAAATCCATGCAAATTGAGGTTCTGTTGACTGTCTATCTCTCCCTGCTTCTATTGGCCATTAAGTGCACCCCCCATGCTATGTATCTCCATTCTACATGATGTGTGTATACAGAACAAGGGAGCCCAAATAGAATCGGTCAGGGACCTTGTAAACTAACTTTTTACATGAAACAGTGGTCCCTGGGACAGTAAAGGATGTGTAAACAATGAATATAGCCCCAATCAGTACTATATGTACGCCAATATCCAGCCAGATGAAGGCAATTTTAACATGCAAAATAGTTGAAAATAGAACACAGAATGCGATTCAAATAACAGTGGGATATAAGCCTGTATCCATAGACCCACATATCAAACAAACAAACAAAGTAAAAAGGCTCAGGCAGTTTGTGGTTGTTTCAATAAGCTAATACATACATACGCCATTTGTGTATTAGCTTATTGAAAAAACCACAAACTGCCTGAGCCTTTTTACTTTGTTTGTTTTTTTGATATGTGGGTCTATGGATACAGGCTTGTATCCCACTGTTATTTGACTTGCATTCTGTGTTCTATTTTCAACTATTTTGCATATTAAAATAGCCTTTACCTTTCTGGATATTGGCGTAAATATAGTACTGATTGGGGCTGTATTCATTGTATACGTATCCTTTACTGTCCCAGGGACCACTGTCTCTTGTAAAAAGTCCAGTCTACATGAGCCACATTTGTTTAAGACCTGAACATTTCTCCTGGCTCACCAACTGTCTCTCAGTCCCCAGGTGGCGACAGACAAAAGTGTCATCTTCTTTCTTCTCAGGGCCCTCTGCCACATTCTGCCTATTATGGACACTATGTATGGACACTAACCTATGTCTACCCGTTTTCAGTGCATTGATCCAACCAGTGAATGTGTACAAAAATAGTATTTACCTGTTAGTGTCCAAAGCTATGTTTGCCTGCATGTCGCTCCCCCAAAATGCAGCAGCATGATTGCTGTGAGGCTAAAAGAAGAGGTACCATATTTTTCCCACGCTTCGTTCCCTACATTGGCTGCCTATTTGGAAACAAATACAGTTTATAGTGCCCCATTTCATGCACTGAGCAGTTACTCTCCTACTCCTGACGTTCTGGACTCTTAGGGGGTCATCACGATGTAGGACGAACCGCCACCATCCTGGCAATCGTCTGGCCTATATCCTGGGAATCCGTCCAACCGCCGGATTACATTACCAGCGGTCGGAGCGCAGAGGTCGAGGGATAGGACTGCAGTCTCCGACAGGATCAAAGATCCCTTCGGGATGGCGGTCCGATTCCTAACTCTACAATGGGGCGGGGCCTGCGAGGCACCTGGGCAGGAATTAGGATATCCCTTTTTGACTGCCTCTTCATGGAGGTCCCACCGCCATGAAAAGGCAGCGGAAAGGGACTTTGGGAGCTCCAAGCAGGCCCCCCGTTCCCCATAGGCCACTACTAAATGGCCTAGGGGAGGCGCATGTAGTGCCCCCCCCCCCACACATCCATGCACCCTTTCCTGGGCCACAGCACAAGCCGCAGTTTAAAAAGGCATTTTCCAACCGCCTATATGGTTGTCTAATCGTTATATGGTGGGTGGGACCGCCAACTCTTTGACGGCCTGTTGCATTCCCGCTGTGATGGTGGGCAGTCATCTGAATGACCGCCATCGTAATTAGGCCCTAATTTCTCTTAGCATAAAGTTGCCTATTCGCTCAGGTATGCTAGTTTGCCTGTTAGGCTGTGCTTCTCACTTGCATAATGGGTATGGGAAACAAAGCCACATTTAGCTGCCACAAGGCTCTTGAACACTTTGGACCATCCTCCCTAACATTCTCTTATAAAATCCCTGAAACTTTTAAAGACTTGACTAACAGGCAACAAACCTATTACTTTTCTGGTCTTTGTAGGTTGCTGGAGACCATTTGCCCACTTGTTGATGTAGCGCTAATCTCACTTTGCTCCTTATACCACGTCCTACTCAGCTTGCCCCAAGCGAAAGTCCTGGTAAAAATGGGCACATTAGAGATGTCATGAAAAGAATGCATGATTGTTTTCTTGTTTTAATTATTTTGCAATTTTATCTTTGCCTTGCACAGAAGTTATCAATACCTCCTCCATCAAGAACTTTGGCCAACCATTCTATAACATCAGGTACCTATCCCTCCAACCTCAAAATCCCTTACTCGGTTGGCGCTTATATGCAATTCCGCTCTGTCACTTCTGGGATGGACGAAGGATGGATGGATGTGGGATCGCTGTCATGAAAAGTTTCTGGATCCAATTTGCCGCCAGGGTGGTATTCTAATGGTGAGGGATCTGTGGGTAGGTAGTAATGCAGTCCCCAGTGGCCCTTTCGAGGCACATCCCAAATGTAAACTACTGCACCCCATTTATGGAGTCTACAAGTCAGCTTGTGGGCAGCGGGGCAATGTCTTGTGCTTGCTTTGCGCTGCATGACACCCTCGCTTCACCACTAGTCCCTTGCTCCTTAAATTGCAATAATGTTATGCATCTGACTAAAGAGTTTTTGACCCAGAGAAGCAAAATGATCCTCCCTCCAAGAGAATTCGTCAGAGTGAGATTGTAGTGTACCTAGGTCATTACTATATTGAAGGACACCTGTTGATTACTGTGCTGTATCTGTCTTACTCAGCAATTAAAAATATGTCACACATTTATAACTGTTGTTGAAAGCCCACATTCACCCCTAACATGACGTACGTCTTCTCCTTGGGGGCTAATGCTACCTACATGCTGCTCGGCACTGCAACTCTGCAAAATGGTTGCCCAGTTTGGGGGGTTGAACATTGAGGAATGAGTCAAATGACATGATCCTGTGAGGTGCTGGCAAAGAAGATCACCCATCCTTTCAAGGCACTCTGACAAGCAAGCAAACAAAAAGGGACGTAGGGTACTGGCCTGGCACCTTTGCGTGAGGTCCCGTCCCTGTGCATGGAGGTCTGTCTTGAATCTTCTCACCCTCCTGCCTGGCACCACAAAATAGCTAACCCGTATTGCAACATCACATGTGCTGTGTAAAGCCATTGCACGCAAAAATGCTTTTTTTCACAACAATGGTGTGAAAAAAGTAGCAAAAAAGATTGCTTTCTGTATCGAATGCATACATGAGACATATAATTGAATGTGATAACCGACTGAGTGTATTTTTCAGATGTAAAGCCTCATGCATTCCAGTGGCAGCATTTCCTGGAAGGTGGAATGATGCACCAAACAGCAAATAGCATGGGAGCGCTACACAGCACGAAACACAATGGTGGCTTATTAAGAGAGCTCTGTAGGCCGAAGATATAATCCGTCAGCTGCATCCTTTCAAAGTAATCATCAGTCTTTACAGATACTGGTATTCATCGCTGCACGGAGTCAGTCACTGTCAAAACGTGGCCCTGAGAGGAGAGAAAGCGGCCACCATCCGGAGGCGCGGCCTGATGGAACATTAGGGCCTGCCAAGAAGGGTCCTAAAACAGCAGGTGCTGAGACTGGCCCTGTCGGGCTCTCCATTTTCGCCCTCACCCTCAGGATAAAAAAATAAATGTTAACTCTGCAGCAGTACCACCCTTCACTGCCTTTCATGCTACCTCAAAGTGACTCGTTATATTTCTTTCACAGTCTTATCATTACTAAACTGACGAATTTTCAAAATGCTCTACAAGGAAGCCATAGTTGTTACTTATTTATCTTATGCAACTAACAACAATTGACAAAGCCAATAGTCCTGGCGTGTTACTTGTATTATAAATAGGGCTTTAAGTTGAATGAAAAAACTGGGGGGGTCTTTCATAGGGGCGTGGCCGCTGTAATTAAGTAAAGAACAACAAGTAATCTCAACTGGTATCATTCAAAGTAGACAGTTAAAGTGCATGTACGAGACATTACAGTTGAGATAAGGAAGACTCTCAGACAGAAAATTTAGAAAAAAGCAACTTGTATTAGATCAAGTTAATACAAAAGGACATAAAGCAACATAAATAAACAGAATAATGGAACAGTTGTAACAGCACTGTACGCAAAGTCAATATAGCATAGGGACAACCCGAAATTGTACTTGGTGCTTAAAAGTGTATGTGACACGGAGACGGCGACGCAAGTGACAAAGTGAGATCAGCAGGGGACGGCGCAAAGTGAAGTGAAAGTGAGTGGTTGAACAATAAACACAAAGGTTCTGAACTCAATTTTAAACAATAAAAATGATTATGTATTTATTCAAAGAACCATAAGGCCATCAATTGAGCTGAAAGGTCGACGGCGTTTCGATCCGGTTAAATTGGGATCGTCACCAGGACTGGGTTGCAAAATTCAAACGGTGCTGTAAAGAATTGGTCAACAATTCACTTCACTTTGCGCCGTCCCCTGCTGATCTCACTTTGTCACTTGCGTCGCCGTGTCACGTACACTTTTAAGCACCAAGTACAATTTCGGGTTGTCCCTATGCTATATTGACTTTGCGTACAGTGCTGTTACAACTGTTCCATTATTCTGTTTATTTATGTTGCTTTATGTCCTTTTGTATTAACTTGATCTAATACAAGTTGCTTTTTTTCTAAATTTTCTGTCTGAGAGTCTTCCTTATCTCAACTGTAATGTCTCGTACATGCACTTTAACTGTCTACTTTGAATGATACCAGTTGAGATTACTTGTTGTTCTTTACATAACTACCCCAGTCTCAACGAGGTTTATGGGTTTATGCTTCTGTTGTCTATTATAACGCTGTAATTAAGGGTGTAGCTTAAAACACAAGCTAAAAATTCTGTGCTTAGCATAGTGCGCCGCCCGACTGGTATTTTGCTGCTTCTGTCCATTCATCCAGATATATAACACAAGTAACATTACACCTACAACAAGCCAGAACTATTGGCTTTGTGAATGGTTGTAAGTTGCATAAGATAAGCAACAGTTATCACTTTGTTGTGTATAATATTGAAAATGCTACTCGCTCTTGAGGGCGAATTTGTGGCATAAAGCTAGAGCAGCCCACCTTCCAGCTGAGAAAACAGGTTCGAGCCTAACGCTTGTGATTCAAAAATAGATATGCCCTTGTGAAATGTAATTGGTGCTCATGTAAAGTACTCAAAGTTTGCACCATATAAAACTGAAAAAAACGAGTTTCTTTGAAGTTACATCAAAGACAGTGATTGGTTGTACTATTGCAGAGTCAAGGTTTCTTTTTTTTCCATCACCCTGAGGGTAAAAATGGAGAAAACGATACAGACCTGTCTCGGCATCTGCTTTTCAAAACTGCTGGTGCTGAGCACCAACAGGACGCGGCCCACTTACAGCCCTGATTATATATCTGGATGTGATTACCAGAAGCTGGAAAATACCAATTGGAGGGCACACTATGCTAATGCACACATTTTCAGCTAAGGAGTTTCTAAGCCACGCCCGCAATTACATAAGTCACGTTCCTTTGAAAGACCCCCATAGTTTTTTTTTTATCCCACTTAAAGCCCTGCAAGAGTGGGTTTGGTTTAAGACGTGGCCCTTCTTGGGTGCAAGCAGGCCCCATGGGAGGCCCTGACCAGATTGCAAATAACCCTCGGCCTGCCACTTGCACACCAGAGGGCCTGGTAGCCAGTGCGTTAAATGGAAAAAGAGAATTGAATTGGGGTGTGTCCGGAGATGGTGTGTCTCGGGTGTGGCTTCGAGGCAGGCATGTACAATAGCAGCAATTTCTTCTTCAACCTAAAGTCCATAGTGCCCTTTGGCCAAGTTCAGCTCATAGGTGCAGGGTGTAATTGGTATTTTTTGTCATTTTATATAGCGTGAACTTGGCCCAAGGGCATTAAAGCGTTTTACAAGAGAAGCAGACGGTTTCCGTGAAAGCATACATTTTTGTTTTTATGGCATGGGGAGATTTAAGTGATTTGCTAGAATCACAGGATGTTGAGCCAATGCTAGGATTTTACCTCCCTGTACCAAAAAAACAAAAAAAGTATGCTTTCATGTAGAACTTCTGCTTCTCGTGTACAGCGCTTGAATGCCCTCCTGTCAACTTTGCGCTATATATAACTGCAAAAAAGTATCAATTGTGCCTTACACAGGAGCCAAATTTGGCTGAAATGCGTTAGGTGCTCTCACAGACAATGGTGAGTGTATTCTAGCGCTGCAACATTACACTGCAACTGACAGCGTGACAGATCCAGTATCGGGAGCTCTAGCCGTCAAGCCACATCTCCTTATTCCTCTCGCACTGTCAGTTAGAGAGTAAGGCTGAAGGAGCAAGCTGCCTCTGGAATATACTTGCAGGAAGTGTCATAAACCCAATAACCCAGAGCCTAACCCCAGAATGCCACCAGGAGTACCAGTACTCACTAAACACAAGGAGAAGTACTGGTACGCAATGGTATTACACTGAGGAGTGTGCTGGTACTCAGTACCGGTGAGTACTGGCCCATTTAAAGCACTGCTGGTAGGAATACCAGAAGCAACAAGAGATGCCTGCTGACTCTGGCTTATTGGTGAATCTCTGTGGGGGGTGGCTGCTGGGGTGACGGCCCTGCACCCGGTTGGCCCAGAGATCTCTAGTGGTGACAGGAGACAAGATGTTGTGCCTCTGCTCGCTGACTTGACTACAGGGAATGGAAATGTCTGTCCTGGTGCAGGTTCCTTGCAAAAAGGGTGTGCATGTGAGGGGAATATGAATAACAGCCAACTGCTATGTAAAGAGGAGGCCTTTGGAAAGAGTACTATGCAGTGGCAGGGCTATATGTCACAGAGACTTAAGGACGAGGCCTGCCTTTGAGCTCCAATTCCTGTATTAAAGGCTTATATTAGATCTCTCTCAATCATCCGCACGTATGGACTTTCTTTTTGGGCTCACCGTAAATAGCATGTGACTTGTTCTTGAAGAATATATAGTGTCTATAGACACTGTCACTAAAAACATCCTTACGTTTGGCAGTTGATCTAGCCAGGCAGTGGTTGCTGACATACTGAAGCTGCCAGAGTAAAGTTGCACTGTGGGAGCGAATTGGAGGAGCATCTTGGTATATTGTGACATGAGAGACTGTGAGGTGTTCGTGTGTTTGGACGTTACTCGGGGTTGAGGGTGAATTGGGCAAAGACTTGCTTATTTCCAGTGGCCCCGACTACGAAGGATCCTCCCAAGCTGATGGAGGTTCGTTGGGAACCTAGATGTCTGCCTTATCTCGTTACCAATATTTACTACGCCCCTGACTATTTACTGGAAGGCAACCTAGGTCGGGCCATACATGGCCTTAGGGGCAGTATGGCATTCTGGAGTGCGCTGCCAATATCAGTAGCGGGGCAGGGAGCGCTCCTGAAGATGGTAGCGCTGCCGCGTTTACTATACTACTTTCGGACTTTGCCGATTTGGGTCCCGGGCTCCGTGTTCCGGCAGCTCCGCTCTATGACTAGCGGGTTTCTGTGGGGGACAGGCAGGAGGCGAGTAGCAATGGCCACAATGATAAGACCAAGAGCAGACGGGGGCATGGCAGTCCCAGATTTTGAGAGGTATTATTTAGCGGCCCAGCTGCAGTGGCTCACACAAGCTGTGGCGAGGGAGTTCCGGGGTCCGGATGGCCCTGAGGGTCGTTGGGTCCCGCGTTATATCTTATCTTTCCTAGTACTAACAGAAGATGCGACTTGAGACACTCACGACTGAGGAACGGACGATGAGGCTGTGCTGGAACCGGAGTTAGCGTAGGGCCGGTTTCGCTCGTCCGTATGCCCCGGAGATACCGCTGGGCATGTGTACAGCATTCCCGCATGAAGGGGACTGGACAGCGCTGGCAAACTGGGAGGACCTGGGGATACAGGTGTTGGGGGACCTATACGAGAACGAGACCTTGTTGTCGTTCCAGGACTTGCGGCATAGGTATGACCTTCCACGAGGGGACTACTTGTTGCATTCGGCGCTTATTGCCGCAATCCAACACTATTGGAAGGCGGGTTTGTCGGAACCACGAACCTCAATGGCATGCCAATATGTAGTAATGGCCACAGGGACATTTAAGGCTATAACGTGCTTATACCGGCGAATGCTGACAGAGAATTTAGACCCATTGCGAGCACTGCAGGGGAAATGGGAAGCGGATCTTGGCAGGGAAATCCCTGAGAAGACATGGGCTCAACTGGTTAAGAGGGCATGGAAGAGTACGAGAAATGCCCGGTTTCAATTGATATAGTTTTATGTCCTGCATAGAGCGTACCTAACACCTGCAAAGCTTAATCAGTATTTTGAAGCGGCGGCGGCTCAGTGTCCGCGCTGTGCTCTATAGGGAGCGAATTTTCTGCATATGATGTGGGGGAGCACGGACTTGGGAACCTATTGGGAGGAGGTGTTGGACCTCTTGAATACTATTACTGATAGGACATTAGCACTAGAGCAGGGTACTTGCCTACTGCATTGGTTCCCGCATACTGCCAGAACGAAAGTGACTAGCAAATTCCTAGACTTAGGGCTTGTATTGGCTAAACGGGAGCTTACTATGCATTGGAAATCACGACAGGGAACTAAGGTGGGAAGATGGCGGGCAGAGTTGCTCAAATGGGTGCGGAGTAAGGGCATACTTAGATTGCAACAAGCCTCACGCATGAATAACGACAAAGCGTAAGAGACAGCGAGGGCATGGGAGGCCTTAGTTGCAGCACTTCAGACACCGGACACAGACTCAGAGGAGGGCTCACTCGAAGAGGGACGGGGGGGTCCTAGCTCCCACAATTGAATAGATTGACCAACTATCTATAGGCTAATAGCGTCAGTTATTGTGTATGATCTCAATTCCTCCAGTACTGTACTGTCCCTGCTAAATGATGTTGTTAAACTGCTCCGGGAATTCTGTAATTGATTATACTGTATATACCTTAAGGCGCACCGGTGGGTGGGGAAGGTGGGAGGAGGGGGGAGAGTTTTAGAGGGGGCAGCATGAAACATAATATGCTGGATAAGATGTTTTGTTATTGATGCTGCATATGATGCTCTTGTTTGAAATGTAGTACAAATATATATATTTTTTTAATGAGAGACTGTGAGGTGTGGCAGCATAACGAAGGTCTGGTGGCTACAGTAAATTCTACTGCAACACAGCAAGATGGTAAAACAAATGCGAAACATTTAGTAACCCGAAAAATAACCTACATCCACAAGAGGAAGGGGCAATGCAAAGTGAACCTGCAGAAAACACAACTGGAGAGCCTCTGGCCTTAGCAGATGTCATCTCCTTGCTCCTGGCATTGACAATCAGCCTGAAGACAATTGACTCAAAAACTGACTCTTTAACGAACAGAATCGACCTACAGAAACAGAGACCCGGAGGTAGACTGTAAAAGTCCTAGCCAGGGGACACAGTGGGGCAAGAACACCTTGTTCAACATTATGTCTCATAACAAATTGGTGATTATTTGATGAGAGTGCCACCAAGCTTGAAAAGGTTTTCACTTTCCACACCTCAGTCCATGATTCATCTTCATTAATAGATTTCAGGTTTGGTGGTAAAGACATAAAAGGCTGGACCAAATCGATGACTCTCCTCCCCAGAACACTTTGAAGGCTCTCTCTGTGGTTATTGTGTTGGCAGTTGCCAATACATGGTAATGGCAGTACATTTGGCGCTTACAACCAACCAATTTGTTGGACCAGGTATTTATGGAGTAGATCAGGGAGGCTAGCCTCTTCAATTTTGCTACCAGTAAAGAATCAGATGAGACACTGACAACAAAGTGGGAAGCCTAAAAGATTCTGATTCAAGGGGAACTTAGTAGTAGTGTCATAAAATCCATTGAAGGTCAGTTGTCATGGCTAGAAAGGGAGATATACAATCTAAGGCAACAATATGATGCTACTAATGATCCAGTGCTCCTTGAGAAATTGCCAGCTAGGCTCGAGAGTTTAGAAAGCTGGCTGAATGGGAGGCACGTTATAGTAGTAAATACTACATTGTGAGGAGGTGTGACAAAAGAGAACTGCTGGGACTTATGCAGGTCTTGCTAGTTAGCCCAAAATGGGCAGCAAATGACGTGCTTAAGATGGGGACTGTATGATATGACTCCACTAAGATCCATGGGGCTTTTATGCAGTTCTATACTAAGTGTTATGGCTCGCGTGAATCAGAAGTCTTGAGTGACATCCATGCATACCTAGACAGGGTCACGTTGGCATGACTGGATCTGGATCAATGATCTCCTCTCTATCAACCTATTTCAGGCAAGGAAATTCAAGGATTGATTAAACAGTTATGGAATGGTAGCTTTCTGAGGAGCAGCAGATTTCGAGCATATGCTGAAGGACTGATTCCAGTTTTGCTAGAAGTATATGAGGAGACATACCAGAAGAGTGTGCTTCCACAGACCATGCAGCAAGTGATAGTTGTCGCATTCTTAAAGCCAGGTAAACCTCCTGAGCTGTATGGATTATATCGCCCCTTGTCTTTGATAAATGTTAATAGTAAAATATTAACTAAAATAATGGCAAATGGGTTACTGCCACTGTAGGAAGCTGGGTCTGTATATGATACTGCCACTAGGTGGTAATACCATGCACCGAGTCCAGGGGTACCCTAAAACTGTATAGGACTCATTGTAAACCCCAAAGTGCTCTATTAGTGGTTATGTGGGTGAGCAGAATTACGCCTAACACAAAGGAGTGTAAGACATTTATTGCACAACAGTGATCAATAATGGACACATGACTCAAGAAGGAGATCCAGACCAATTTTAGAGAAATATTTTTTGTTTGTACTTTATTTTAAGACCAAGGTCTTCGCAACCGGGTAAGTAAGTTTTCAATTAGAATTATTTTTCAGATTCAGAAGTCGACAGTGCAGTTTCAGAATAGTTCAATATTATCCTTTGAAGGAAAACAATTATGCGATGTAACAGGCAAGTGAGCCACCTACAGTTCTAGTCCTGCCTTCGTGTGTCTCAGGTAAACACTTGGGTGCAACGTCAGTCGTGTGGGACTGGGGGCAACCAGAAGCTGCCAGATTCAGTATCTACACCGAGGTGGTCGATACCGGCAATGATATTTACCTGCGCGGTCCATGGAGAGCAAGGAAGCGGGTGGGTATTCAGTTGACTGCCAACACAGCTACTGCCACAGTCGACGGCAGCAGGCTGCCGTGGATTGGATGGTGGATGCCGTTGTCGCACCATCATGGAGTGGGCGCAGTCAGGCAGGCAGGGCCACTTGTAGAGCCCTAGGGCCACGACCAGGCACAGCTTGGGCCAAGAGGATCCCTTAAGGTCATTGAGTCCGTCCAGCTGGGGTGATTCCTGTGGGCAGGGCAGAATTGCATCGACACAAGTCCCGGTCCTCTACCACTACGGTTGTGGAGTTCTTTTTGTAGCAGCAAGTCACGTCCACACAAGTGTTGCGGCGGTTCTTGTTCTGCGGATGCCGAGGACTAGAGCCTCTAGTCCGAAGGGAGGTTCTTGACACTTTGGTGAAGTTTAAAAGGCCTCTGGGGTTTCTTGGAGGCCTTGCAGGGTTTCTGGATGGACAGCAGGCCCAGTAGTCAAACCGGTCACAGGTGGCGAGGGTTTTGCAGAGTTTTTCCTGAAGCAAATTATGTCCTGGTCTTTCAGAGGTCATCTTCCACCTTCTTCTTTTGGTCCATCAAATCTAGTTTCTAGGTCTGGGGAAGCCACCTAAATACTAAATTTAGGAGGTGTTTTAGGGAGTAGCAGGTAGGGCCAATGGGCACCTTGCTTGGGGTGTCTACACCCTCTATTATGCCACGCTCCTGTGGGAGGGGGCATAGACCTAGCCCTGATTTGAAAGGTCTCCTCATCTTCATGATGGCGGGGACTGAAAGTTGTGCTTTACTTCGCATTCCCCACCTTAGGGCTTTTGGATTTTTCCCACTGATTTAACTGCCCAAAGTGGGAGTGTGAACCAGGGGCTGCCATCTGCTGCCATTGAATCTTCCCTCTTTGAGCACTGGCCCATCCCGGGGGAGGAACTATGCCACCTGTGCCCAGGATGTGTATTGTTGCTGGTTCCAGACAGTAGGGCTCTCTACCCAGGGGTCAAGAAACATGTCTGGTGGAAACATGTCTGTTGGTGGGTGGCTGCCTACAGCAGGTTAGAGACTACACTAGGTTTTCAGGGGGCACCACTGAGGTGCCCTCTGAGTCCATGGTCCAATAAATCCCACACTGGCATCACTGTGGATTTATTGTAAGGAGTAGTTTGGTACCAAACACTCCTGGGTTCAGTGGAGCCATCATGGTCCTGTGGAAATCAAGTTGCCGAGTACCCAGCCCATGAGCTCTCTATGAATTCCCTGGCACTCACAATATTAGGAAAATTGACCCAATATTGTAGGGGCATATCTGCTCATCTAGATATGCCCTCACCTGTGGTATAGTTCACCCTGCCTTAGGGTTGTGAGGCCTGATAGAGGGGTGACTTATTAACCCAGCCTTCAGGCAGTGTTTGCTGGTATGGCACCCTGGCAGGGTGCCATGTCGACTTTGTCATTTTCTCTCTCACAGGGGCATGCAAGCTGTAAGTGCAGTGGCATGGTCCGAGTAAGGGGGGTCCCCATGGGACCCTCTTTAGATCCCAGGCCCTGGGTACCCAGAGCACCAATTACTAGAGACCTATAGAGGGTAGAAATAAATACCAATTGGAGGTTTGTTTTGCGGGAAGAAGCACTAGCGCAGTGGACCTGGTTGGCAGGGTCCCTGTGCAATACATTTGAAACCACAATAAAACCAATCAAAAAGTGGGGGGCTAACCATGCAAAAGAGGCACTTTCTCATAGCCATTGATGTCTAGATTGATTGCACCAGATCGAGTAGGTTTATTCTGGGCAGATCCATGGCAGACAATTTGCACACTCTGTTCACTATCACACATCAAACTGACCCAAGTATGGAGGTAGTGGTAACTTTTTTAGATGCTGAAAAGGCATTTGATTCTATTGAGTGGCTTTTCTTGTTAACAATAGTAGAGCAGTTGGGGGTTGGGAGAATTTTTTCTGCATTGGATTAAAGTAATACAAATATGTCCATTTACTAGAATTATTAAAGTAAACAAAGAACTTTCTAGGCAGGTGCAGAGAGCAAAGGGCACGTGACCAGGGAGTCCGCTCCCCCCCATTCCTATCCCCCTCTTTATGTTCGTCCTGGTGGTTTAGCCATCGGGGTATTTTTTGCAGGAACATCACAATGGACAGGGGATATGAATTGGGAGGCGTGATCTGCTTCTATCCCTATATGAAGATGACATACTAATGCTGATTAAAAAAAACTACTCATAATTTAAATCCAGGTATACATGAAATTTTAGGCTTTGGCAGATGGTCAGAGCTACAAATAAGCTAGTCCATATTGGTTATTATTCTGTTGACAGCTAGCGCCTCCATGCCGAGCATATACTTCCAGTTACAATGGCAAATGGAACCAATTAGATAACTAGGGATAACGTACCGTAGAGAAATGCCCACTGATGTGTCAGAAATGTTTTAAAAATGTATGTCTTCAGTTACTGATTTGGTGCAAAGGTAATCAGGCTCCATTGACGGTGGCGTGTAGGATAGTTGTAGTGAAGATGGTGGTCCTTCCACAACTATTATACTCTATCAGAACAGCCCCAATCTGCTTAACAGGGATTTTGTTTTATTCCCCTCAGGACACTCATGATTGAATTAGGATAGGGAGGAAGGCAGCCTAGAATTAGCTGGCAATGCTCCAACTCCCGTATGAAAAAGGTGGCTTTGGGGCACCAAAATTTGAGATTATTTAGTGCCAGAGACTCCGTTTGCACACCATTGTGTACATCACTGCAGGCAAGTCCCACACTATGATCTGGAAAGGGTCTGGCTTCTCTGATTCTAATTCAGCTGCGCTGTTCCAAACAGTAGCCAGACCAAACTCTGAAGAAATCAAGACGGTAAGGTGAGCACACAGAATTGGTCCTCCATGGCATCATGGGGGTGGGGAGTCTGTTGAGGTAGTCACCTTGTGCCAACATTTCACATTGTTTATGTAAACAAACAGACATCAACCCAAAGCTATGTACACAGTTGAAGAAAGAAAAAATTAGAAAGATGGGCGATTTATTCCCTAATCATAAATTCATCTAATTTTGCAGACTATTTGGGGACACCCACTAACTCTCGCATACTGTAATTTGAGAGACTTGATGAAATAACTGTTTCCTCTTTTCCAGAGGAGCCACCTGGGTGAGATCCCTTAAACATACTCCAGTCTAGCCCTTGGCCCTATAAGTTGATAACCAGGCTATATAATGTTATGTTGAATGAGATAAGTGTGATGGAAATTCATGCTAGGCAGCAATGATTCTTAGATCTTGGTGTTGAATCATGGATAAACAATGGCAAACTATGGTGGTGTCACACAATGGTGATAACAGACTGATACATAGAGTATGTTATACTACAGAAACAATGGTCAAATATGGCATGGCACAAAACTCAAACTGTAACAGATGCTTCAGCCCGAATAAAGCCTTATCCATCAGGCCTGGAACTACCCAAGTGTTGCATGCTTCTGGCTACAAGTGACAGAGGCAATGGAGATAATAACAGAAAGGGCTGTGACTATCACTCCCATTGGTGGCCTTGCCCAGGTGTGTGATGGATGCTCCAAAGCTTTATAGAAGTTTGGTGGCAAGGCCGTACTATTGGCCACACACAGAGTGCCAATGACGTGCAATGGCAAGACTGCCTTGTTTCATAGACTGGCTGAGAGATTTGGGGTTCTGTGAGGAGATGGAGGGCCTCAATGCCTCTACGTTTCCACTGGTGTCTCACATGAGAACTTTCTTTCTGCCTTTTTGAACGCGTACAACCAGTATGGACGAGCTGGATAATTAGAAGAGTTTTTGGAGACAGGGTGATGTACCTGATGGTGCCACACACCCATTTTGTGCACTGTAAAGGAATCCTCAGTGGCCTCAACTGTACCCCAGACTTCTGTACAAGAAGATACATATGTAATAACGAATTGGCTCTTTAGCTGTGCCTTTGATTTTTCATTACTGTGAATCATGCAACATAAAATTATTTTGCTTTCACCGTGACTGTGCTGAAATGTATTGAATAGGCATTAATTTAAAAATAAACAGCCAATTACAATGAAGTGGGGTAGTAATGCTTCCCTGCGTTTAGCCAAATACTACTGTATTTATATTATTAAATGTTGGTCACAATACATTCTTGCACATTGCAGCACTGTTAGGGTAGACCTAAAAATAACCAGCAACAATGAGAAAAGGAGGGAGGAAATGTGGGTGGTGGAAGAAAGAGGAATGAGATGAATTCCATATTAGGCAGTCTTGGTACTCAGCAGGACCAGTGGGCTCCTAAGAAAAACTTTAAAAAATAATAATAATTAAGCACTGCCGATGGACTGGGCCCTTTCAGCAGGGTCACCTCAGATTTTTGCTTTCATTTTGCTGAGCCTGTTTTCGTTGAATTTTAGGACTCTGTGCACTGTACTCCAGCTAATCACTATAAAGTGCATGTACTCTCCTTTGGAAACACAGTAAAACTGGCCTACACCTAATCAGCACATTTGATTTACTTATAAGTTCCTAGTGAATGGTACTACATGTACCTAGGACCTTTACACTTTAGTTGGAGGGCACAATGAATGCTGCAACCCCCTAGTACTGTCCTAGAAGACACAAAATGGGTTCAGCAAAGGAAGACAAAAATTTGTCGTGAACCTGAAGAAAGGGCCTGGTCCAACATAAGCCCCCACTAGCCAAAAGCTAGGGTAGACTAATCAGTACCTTGATGTTCAGACTGCAGCACAGGGAAAACTGACTCTTTTGCAATGGCACTTGTCCTTTCTATGACCCTCTGAACCTAGTTGGATCCCCCTGTCAACACCCTTCTAAGCCACTTGGCTGAACCATGAGGATCCCTACTCCTCATCTGTTAACCCCATCTGTGAGACTCCTAATCTTCATTTACTCACAGATGCATCCCACTAGGCAGAAAGTACCACCATTGCCAACTAGGTGATATGGCCCATTCCGCCCCTTAGATTAGATTTCTGTCTCCAACCCAGGGAAAACTCTGCTCAAAGGGGTAACAACCAAAAGAGGCCACTGATAGCTGTTGGTGTCAAGAGCCTGGCCCCTGTCCGTCGAGTTCCAGTTGGAGGCTCCTGGATGGGGCCTTCAGCAGGTCACACTCTGGGTTTGGGGCTGGCAAAGAGTTTCAAACTTGCTCCTGAAGTTTCTCTGCCCTCTTAGGTTTCTCAGAGTGGGGATAACACATTCTCTCTCCCACCTTCTCAGGGGCGGTATCCTGAGACTAGCTTCTCGGCCCTGGGTCTGTACTCTGGAGCTTAACAGGTGCCTGGCAAGCCAGGACTGCTGGGGAAAACCATTCCTCTCAAGGGTGTCATATCTGTGTCATGCTCAGATATGCCTGGTGCAATTATCCTGTTTTCTGTCTCTGGGACAGCACCGGCAGCACCTCCAAGTCAGAAGTGGTCTCTCCAGGGTCTGTCTTGGGGTGCTCGTCTGTCAGAACTGGCAACACGTGACCCACTGGTCCTCCCTCTGTGGATTGTCTCCAACTCTTAACCCTTGCTTTCCATCAGGGCCTCTGTCCTTTCCCTTTGGGAGTAACACCCCCAGAAACCGAACCTCCCAGAGTGCCCTCGGCATACACCCCACCCAGATCTTCTCACAATTGTGGTCTCTTTTATCCCAGGCAGCAGCCAATGGGCATCTGGGAACTGACTATGACCCTCCTCTGGCCACTTCACTACCTGATTCCAGGGACACAAGAGCCATAGGGTGGAAGACGTCCTGCCCATGAGTCTAGGTTACCTTACACACCTGTCCTAGCATGTACTGTTCTGAGCAAACCAGCCTTTCTACCACCATGATCTGGCTGGAACAGGTATCTCTCACCCTCACCCATCCTCAGGGATCATAAACATATCCTCTGAGTCCACCTCCATTCTCAGGGTAACTAGGGCATGTTCTACCCTCTGCTCCTGTGGACTACCTCCTCTCAGGGCCACATTGGCCACCCCTGTAGAGTTCCCACAAGTGGACGGTCTCCGAGATACAGACAGGATCACCTTGCGTGTGCTCTAACTGGAAACAATCAAAGCACTGAGGCTTGATAAGGGGTGCCCTTTGCCTCTGCCCATTGGACCCACCCCCCGTTCTCAGAAGAGACAAGGGAATCCTTCTCTCCCACACTAGTATGGGGCCCTTTTTGGGACCTGTTTTACCCTGGGTCTTCCCCTCACTATGTCGGAGGTGAACCTCTACCACCCTTCTTTGAGTCACTCCCAGGTACCTTTTTTGACACTATGGTACAAATCAAGAGGCCAGCCTCCTTTGCAAGCACAGAGAGATTTCTATCTATTAGATTTTGGCGCAACTCTGCAAAGCAATCACTGAGCATATGCTCTCTTAGAATCAGGTTATACTAACCATCAACATCACTCACTTTGGGAGGAGCCTAGCGCGCAACCAAGATGGCCGCGTAGGTGCGAGGCTCCCGAGGACCTCCGCAACCTCCCACGTTTATCCTGTCTTCATCCTGAATCGGTTGAGGGGACTGTGTCGGTGAGCCTGAGCCGAGGTGGTACCCGTTTTCCGTTTTTGAATCGGACCCCGGGTGCCGGGGTGAGCACCGACTGAAGTTTGCGGCCTACTTCTCTCCTGACCCCGGATTCGAGTTTGGGGGCGACCCAGTGGCGAAGTGAACAACAACGGCGGGCTGAGCCGGGCGAGTCGCGTACCCCACACTTTCACTTTCGCTTTTGAGTCCCCTTGCCATCATCGCAAGTGGGATTACGGCGCTTCTTTGTGTGGGGGTGGCCTCGCTGGGAGACCCTGCCTGCCTGCCTGCGGTGACCCGCTCTGCCGTCCTGGGGTGACCCCCGGGGCTCTCGGCCTTGATTGCTTGCTCTCCACTGCATGGCTGGTGAGGGTGCGAGGCACACTACGATGGCCACGAAGCAGGATGGGGATCGGTTGAAGGCCAAGTCGATCCGGCGTGGCACCGCACATCAGGCCAACATCATGGACCGCTACACCCTCCCGAAGGGGTCTCCCGGCGGATCGCACAAGTCCTCCGAGTGCCCCCCGGATGCCCCGGATTTGCCTACGGATCTGACTTTGCAGGACGTCATGGGCGCCATTGCTGAGATGAAGACCTCAGTGGGCCAGCAATTCGACACCTTGGCACACAAGCTCGACGCGGTCCTTATCGATGTCAACCTTGTCAGAGCCGATCTCTCTAAGACAAATGACCGGGTCGATTCCTTGGCCCACACCGCGTTGGGCCTCATGACTGAGGTAGCGGCCCTTCAGACGGAGGTGCACCGGCTCCGTCAGGCAAGTGCGCTCATGGATCGGCGCCTGGAGGACTCCGAGAGCAGGGCCCGGAGGAATAATATTCGCATTATCGGAGTGCCCGAGGGACGGGAGGAGTCGGCGGCGGATCTCTTTGTGGAGGACCTGATCTCTACCCATCTCCAGCCTCGAGGACTGAGTAAATTCTTTGCGGTGGAGAGGGCCCATAGAGTTCCCGGTGGCAGGCCGAAGGTCGGAGCCCCTCCGCGGCCTCTTATTGCCCGTATTTTCAACTTTCGGGACAGGGATGCGATTTTGCAAGCTTCCAGACTGCAAGGGCCGATTAAGCTGGAGAAATATGGAGGTGAACTTTTATCCTGATTTTACGCAGGCGGTCCAGAAGCAGAGACTGAGTTTCCTGGGCGTCAAGCGGCAGCTTCGAGGCATGAACTTAAAATACGCCATGCTCTTCCCGGCCAGGCTGCGGGTGGAGGCGGATGGTCGCACTCACTTTTTTGACCGTCCTGAGGTGGCCGGGGACTGGTTGGACACTTTGTCTGGAGGACATGGTCGGGATGGGGGGGGGGCGACGGGAGGAGAGTGCCCACCGGACCGGGTCTGAGGTACTGACACGGGGGGCTCACCCCGGATGATGCCACTTTCGGCCCAGCTTAGGGTCTTTTGACTGTTGTGTCTCGTTTCCCCTCCATTGGGGGTGTTGCTGGGTCTCGAGGGGGTTCTCCTTCCTCCTCTAGGGGGTCTTAGTAGTTTAATTTACATAGGGGCGACAGGCACACTGCAAGTTGGGGGGGCTGTTTGGGCTCATGCAGGGGTGCAGGGAGGGGGGAGTTTTGTTGGGGCTGTAGGGTTGGGGTTGGGTTTTGTTTATTTTTACCACAAGGCAGAAGTATTGTTGTGCTATTTCTAAAGTGCTCTCTGGGGGGAGATTGATCGATTTCGGCTATGATGGGGGGTAGGGGACTGAGTCTTTTGTCCTGGAATGTTAATGGACTGGGGGACAGGATAAAACGGGGGGTGGTCCTGCAGTTCTTAAAACGAATTTCACCCGATATAGTATTTCTGCAGGAAACACACCTCATTGGCAACTCCTTTCGTGCCATTAACAGACGGGGCTATCGCCTTATAGCCCACTCGGGCTTCACGTCTGGTTCGAGGGGTGTGGGCATTATGGTTAAAACCTCGCTCCCGTTGGAAGTTGATGAGGTGCTCCATGATGACAGGGGACGATATACGGCTCTGGTGGGTAGATTGGAGGGTAGAGTGATTGTTTTCGTCTCTGTTTATGTCCCGCCAGGGTTGCAAACAACGACTTTTGCTGATCTGGGGCGCCTCCTCCTTGGAGGGGATTCTAGTGGTTGGGGGGGATTTTAACGCTGCAGTTTCCGGGACTGAGGATCGTCACCCTCCCAGGGATCTCCCCCGTGCCCAAACTTGGTTATCCGGCCTCTTGGATACCTTGGGGCTGGTGGATTGTTGGCGGCTGAAACACCCTACGCAGATACATTACACCTTTCATTCCGGGGCTCATGGCAGTCTTTCGAGGCTTGATTATGTCCTGATGCCAGCGGCACAGACGGGGAGGGTTGGGGAGGTACGACATTTGGCGCGGGGTATTTCAGACCACTCCCCGCTCCTGTTGCACTTCGACATTGTCCCGAGGGGGGAGGGGAGGGTGGTCCCGATTAATCCCTGGTACCTGCGTGACCCCACAATTCGCGCAGACTTGGTTAAATCTCTTGAGCGATATTTTGAAGACAATGTGGGGTCTGTGTCGTCTGCGGTCTCTCTGTGGGAGGCGTTTAAGACGGTACTCCGGGGGGAGGCCCTATCCCTCATTTCCCATTCCCGGAGGCGCGAGCGGGAGGAGGTGACCCGTATTGAAACTGAGATAGCTGAGTTGGAGGGTGATCTGGAATGTGGGGTGACGGATGATAAATTGCATGCTCTCCGACTCAAGCAGGCGGACTACAAGGCCCTCGTCACGGAGGCAGCCAGGGGCCTCAGTAGAGAGCAACAGGGGAGACTGTATGATGTGGGTGATAAGGCTGGTAAACTGATTGCGTGGCTGGATAAAAAGGAGAGAGCGAGTCGAGTTGTTACGTCGATTGAGAAATTGGATGGTGTGTGTGTCACTGAACCAGGAGAAATTGTTGATTGGTTCGCAGAATATTTCCGTGGGGTGTATTCCCCGGTATCTTCCCGCTCGGAAGAGGATTCCCATGCCCTGCTTAAAGACATTGCGCTGCCTTCCCTTTCGGAGGAGGATAAAGTGTTGTTGGACGCGACCCCAACATCCGAGGAGATTGCCCTCGCCATACGTTCGGTCACCTCCGGCAAGGCCATGGGTCCTAATGGCCTTCCCATCGAATTGTACAAACTACGACCAGATACGCTGGCGCCGCATCTCCGTGCTATGTTCCTCGCGGCCCGCTCGGCGGGTTCCCTCCCGCTGGACCAGCGTCTGGCCACTATCGTGGTTATTCATAAGGAGGGGAGGCCGCGGGATCGGGTCACGTCTTACAGGCCCATTTCGCTGCTGAATGCGGAGCCCAAAATTCTAGCCAAGGTGCTGGCCAATCGGCTGGTTGGCGTGGTGTGCGATCTGATTCACCAGGACCAGTCCGGCTTTATCCCTCATCGCAACACCGCGCTAAACCTGCGGCGTTTGCATGGGGTGCTCGCGCGGGTCCCGTTCATACGAGAGCCGGCCATTTTGGCATCCTTGGACGCCACTATGGCGTTCGACACGCTTGAGTGGCCATATATTTGGGCGACGCTGGCTAAGTTTGGTTTTGGCCCGGGATTCATTGGTTGGGTGAAACTGTTGTACTCCGGACCGCTGGCGCAGGTGGCGGTGAACGGTAGAGTGTCGGCTCCGTTTGAGCTGGGCAGGGGCACGCGGCAGGGCTGCCCGCTGTCGCCGCTCCTCTTCGCGCTTGCCTTGGAGCCCCTGGCGGAGTGGCTGCGGTGGCATCCTTCTATTCGTGGTCTCCGATGGACCCCCGAGTATGAGGATCGCGTATCCCTTTACGCGGACGATATTCTTTTATACCTCGCTTCCCCGCGTAAATCGTTGATTGTGCTAGTGGATGTTTTGCATTCATTTGGCCGCAATTCCGGCTTAGTCATCAACTGGGCTAAATCCTGTGTGTATGTCCTCTCCGGGGAGGCTCCTATCCTTCCGCGGGGTTGTCCTATCCAGGTCGCTCCGCAGGGATTTAAGTACCTGGGTATCTTTAGTACCCTGGACGCTGAGGCCCGATATAAACAGAACTTGCTCCCCCCCCTCCAGCGCCTGAAGGAGGACGTGGCGCATTGGAGGCGCTTGCCGCTCTCACCGCTCGGTCGTGTTTAAAGATGATGTCGCTGCCACGTTTCCTATACGCTTTATAGAACACGATGGACGTTGTCCCGGCGCGCTACTTTCGCGAGGTGGAGGGTCTGCAGCGACACCTGTTCTGGGAGGGGAGGCCGCGTATCGCCCTTGCGAAGCTGACGCTCCCGTGGTACGACGGGGGGGTCGCCCTCCCAGACATCAAACGGTATTACTGGGCCTCCCAGCTGGCTGCGATAAACCACGGCCTTTATGGGCCCGCTCTTAACCCGGCCTTTGAAATGGATAAACTGTTACTGCCGGGTGGTGACTATAATCGGGCGCTTTATTCTAGATCGCTCGACGCACGTCTGACGGGCCCTACGCGGGTCGCGGTACGGGTGTGGCACGCGGCGAACTTGGCGATGGGGTGGAAAGATCGGTTGACCCGGGCGACGCCACTGTATGCATCTGAGCGGCTGGGCTCCCTGTGGACCTCGAAAGGCTTTGAGAAGTGGGACATGATAGGCATCAGCAAGGTGGGCGATCTCTGGACGAGGGGGGGATTCAAAACGTTCGATGTGCTGCAGACGGAATTCCAGTTGCAGGATAGGGAGTACTTTCGATATATACAGGTCTGTCACGCGTTGTGCTCCGTATTCCCGGATGTTGCCTCCATCCCGGAGTACTCCCCTCTGGAAGATAGAGTGCTAGATGGGCATGTACCGGATGGGACGATTTCATTGATTTACAAAAAGCTCATCAACGATCGCTCGGGACTGCTGACTAGCCTTCGTGAGGCGTGGGTCGCCGATGGATTGGAGCTGGATGACGAGGACTGGGTGTCTGCGGTGGCCTCCCCGAAAGAGGTGGCCATACCGACCCGCCTTCGCTTCGTCCAGCTCAAAATACTCCATAGGGTCTATGTCACGGGGCCGGGTCTGATGCGTATGGGATATGCCGTGGATGGGTTGTATAAGCGTGGGTGTGGTTCTTTAGGGACCTTCTTCCATATTTTGTGGGAATGCCCGGAGGTGGCGCGATTCTGGCGTGGTGTGCATGCGGTGTTGCAGGCGGTCACGCATGTGACGCTGCTTCCCGAGGCGAGGAGATGTCTGCTGAATGTGTGGGAGCCGACTGACTACTCAGCGCCGCAGACGTGGTGGGTGACTCTGGGATATATGGTAGCCAAGTGTGACATAGCGCAATTGTGGGGCTCCCAGAGGTCGCCAACGGTCTCGGCGTGGAAGGACAACATGGATTGGTGTATGTTTCGGGTAAAGGTAGTGTATGTTGCGAGAGGTAAGCCTGGAAAATGGGTGAAAGTGTGGGGCCCCTGGAACTCCTACCGTGGCGGAATTTGTACCCCGCCACTGACGCCTGAGCTGGCACTGGCCCCGTCTCCCTAGTCTGCTTGTCGCCTTGGTTCTGGGAACTGAGTCCACTTTGTTTCCGCCCCGGCCTATCCCCCCCCCGCTATTTCTGTGGATCGGTAGGGTCCTCCCCAGGGGAGCTCGTACTGCTGCTTTGACTTTTGCTGCCTTGTGGATTTGTTTGTTGTTTCTTATATAAAAATGGAACCGCCATTTGGGAGGTCCGGACGGTGTGGCCGCCAACGCTTCTTTCAACTCCTGTGATCTCTCTCACGCTGCAGCGTGTGTTTACTAATTGTATTTTATGCTCTTACTGTTTGCTAGCGGCCGGCCCGAAGGTTGTAGGCCCATCTTTGTATATCTTTTGCATTCTGTAATAAAGGTTTAAAAAAAAAAAAAAAAAAAACATCACTCACTTTGCTGCTCTACACCTAACCAATCATGATCTTACCGGAAACATCTGTGACTGTGGGAGTAATTCTCCAGACTAAGACCAAACTTTGTGATAAGGGCTGCTTTCATAGAGGCATAGGTCACCTGGTCAGCCATCTCTAAAGTCAACAGTGTTTCCCTCCTAATAACTGGCATGTGCTTCCACATACTAGCCCCCCAATCCTCCCCTGGGACCCTGTATATACGCAGGGCTACCTCTTATGCTGCAAATCAGTAATCAATCTGATATCCCACCTCAAAGTTAGGCACCAGGTCCTTGTGGATATGGCCCCTTTTACCTCCTGTGGACACTGGATTGTTGCTACCACCATCCCTGCTGGACGAGTTGTGGTTTGGCTTTTAGGTACAGCTCCATTTGACTCACTTCATGAGCCAGTAAAATGCTCTTTTTCCAGAGCTAGCTTTTTCTCCTCCAGGGCCCGTCCAGCAACAACCTTTTTCTTCCCTGTGGCTTCTTTCCTTTCCTCTACAGCCAATTTCAACTTGGCCAACTGCAGTTTCAGCTCTCTTTCCGCACTCCTCCCCTCCAACTCCTCAGCAGATATGTTGTTGGAGGACACCTGCTTCCTGCTCTGGATCCAGCAGGAGACCTCACTCTTGTGTGCCCTCCTCTCTGCTCTTGGGCCATATCAGGAAGTTTTCTCTCTTCTCCTACATTTCTTCCTCCTCTTCCACATCATCGTTATCCTCCTCCTCCTGCTCCTGTGCTGTAGATTCCAGCTGGTGGGCCTCCTCCTAGGTTCATAGGGATATCTAGAGTTCCCTTTTCTTGGATCCTTTTGTCAGCTGCTGAACCCCTCCCTGCACCACATTTCAGATCCGCTATAGTGTAGCCTTCAATGTTGCTGAGGGCTCTGTCCATTTTTCCAAACAAGTATCACAGGTACACAAGTATAAGACAGGATTAGAATTTGGAAAAAAAAAAATGGCCATTCGCGGAGAATTTAAAAAAAAATAGATTCTGATGTAAGATTATTGGCAGAGATTTTTGTTTTACATTAATCACTGAATGGCACTGCACAAACACAAGTAGTGGATCCTACCACTGAGCACCAATGTATGAAGTTGGGTTATTAGTTGAGAGGGGTGGCAGCACAATTGTTGTCAGGGTGAACCACAAAATTCCCAAAATATGCCTGTGCTTAACCCTCTGGTAGCTTGGTACAAAATCAGTCAAGCTTAATTTAGATGTAATGATTAAAGTATATATGCATTACTCAAACAATAGTAAATTTATAACACAACACAATAAAATACCAAACCAATTTACAGTAATGAAGTAAAAATTAATAAAATGACATTAAAGCAACAAAAGTCCAATCAGCACAGCGGGAGTTTTGAATTTTTAAAATTCTAGTTCAATAGAAAATCCCAAAGCAACACTTATCTGGTTGTACTTTACCGGGTCAAAGTCACAAGTTCAGGCTGACCGCCACGGAGCACAAGTCGAATACAGGGACCAGAGAGATCATTGTTGGCATGAGGAGCAGTCGTTGCTGTAGCTTAGTTTTGGCAGGAGACACCAGTGATAGCTGTTTGTCACGAAGAACATTTGCAGCGGTGACAGTTACTGACGCGAGGAGCCTGCTCGCATTAGCAAAGAGTCCCAAACTTCTGGAGTTTACCTAGAGCTTGGTTTTGAGGCAAGAGGAGTGCACTCTGATGCCAGGCTAGTGTCCAGGACCTGGGAGGCATCACTTGGGGTCAGGACTCCCTCACACAGAGCCCAGAAGCGCAGCTCAGGCAGGTCCTGTTGGTGCTGGTCAGCTGGACAGTTGCAGGTACGCCTCTGGAAGCTTGTTGTATCCCTGTAGTTCAAACAGGAGGTCAGACAACTGACCCTTGGAGTCACTTTTGGGGTTACTGGGTTTCAGGCAAACAGATCCAGATTTCCTTCTTCAGGCAGAAGGGTAGTCCTTCTTCTGAATCTTCCACAGGTCCATGAGAATTCTGGTGAGAAGTTCAGAAGGTACTATTTTTATACCCAGAGCCAGCCTGTAGGTGGGGATGCCCCCTTTGTCTAACTTTGACCCTTTCTTGGGTTTTGTTTCAATCTGTCTGGATGGCCAAAGGCAGGCAGGCTTAGGTCTGATCTGCGTTTGTCAGTGGTATGGCAAGTAACCCTTAGAAATCTGAAAAGGGAGGGGCATAGCCCTGAGGCTTCCCTTTGAAGCTCAGGAAGGGCTATGTACAACCCCTGAGGCAAGCTGTTCAGGAGAGGAATATCTTGCCCCACACCCAGGGTTCTTTTGTTCCCATGTCTGAAAGGAATACCCAACACACCACAGGACAGCTATTCAGGCACATTTAGTTTAGAGTTAAAAATGGCAACTTTCTAAAAGTGCCATTTTCAGAATACTACCATAAAATCAGAATTTAGCATTAAAATAATTTTAAATTACAATTCCAATGAATGGGAGAAACTTTTCCATATCTGTTCCCTAACAGAAGTTGCTACTTAAGAAGTGCCTAGCAGAAATGAATGTGTCCTTGTGTAACGCAACTGGTGCTCATGTAAAGCTCTCAGATACCTGATACCTTCGGATCAAGTTAACCCTATATAAAACCAAGGAAAAAAAAGTGTAATAAGGTAACCCAGTGTTGGTCAATGGGAGAGATAGCTTCACTACAGCGGAAAACGACTTTAGGAGTTTTTCACTTTCAGGGTATGTAAAACTTAAACACATGTCCTATTTTTAAATACCTCGCACCCTGCCCTATGAGCCTAGAGGTTCTACTGATTTGCATATGGCCATGTCTGAACTGGGGTGGCAGAGTGGGCTAAAGAACGGTGATGGATCAAACCCAGATCTGTTGACTGGGTGTGAGTGTTTGATTGGTTCTGATGCTCCATCCATCACCACCCCCTTTTGTACCGCTTTGTTCGCCATAAGTTGGCAGGGTATGCTCAGACGTGAGTCCCTTGCTCACTTTGCCACTGGATTCAAGCAAGCCTGGCTGAAGACGGCTGAAATGCCAGAAACCGGTCCTAGGAAGCTTGTTTCCGGTCCAGGGAAGGCATGGCTTGGCAGTTCGGGCTGGACTGTTCCCATGAGGCACATGGTCAGACTGATTTGCATATGGCCATGTCTGAACTGGGGTGGCAGAGTGGGCTAAAGAACGGTGATGGATCAAACCCAGATCTGTTGACTGGGTGTGAGTGTTTGATTGGTTCTGATGCTCCGTCCATCACCACCCCCTTTTGTACCGCTTTGTTCGCCATAAGTTGGCAGGGTATGCTCAGACGTGAGTCCTTTGCTCACTTTGCCACTGGATTCAAGCAAGCCTGGCTGAAGACGGCTGAAATGCCAGAAACCGGTCCTAGGAAGCTTGTTTCCGGTCCAGGGAAGGCATGGCTTGGCAGTTCGGGCTGGACTGTTCCCATGAGGCACAGGGTCAGACTGATTTGCATATGGCCATGTCTGAACTGGGGTGGCAGAGTGGGCTAAAGAAAGGTGATGGATCAAACCCAGATCTGTTGACTGGGTGTGAGTGTTTGATTGGTTCTGATGCTCCGTCTATCACCACCCCCTTTTGTACCGCTTTGTTCGCCATAAGTTGGCAGGGTATGCTCAGACGTGAGTCCCTTGCTCACTTTGCCACTGGATTCAAGCAAGCCTGGCTGAAGACGGCTGAAATGCCAGAAACCGGTCCTAGGAAGCTTGTTTCCGGTCCAAGGAAGGCATGGCTTGGCAGTTCGGGCTGGACTGTTCCCATGAGGCACAGGGTCAGACTGATTTGCATATGGCCATGTCTGAACTGGGGTGGCAGAGTGGGCTAAAGAACGGTGATGGATCAAACCCAGATCTGTTGACTGGGTGTGAGTGTTTGATTGGTTCTGATGCTCCGTCCATCACCACCCCCTTTTGTACCGCTTTGTTCGCCATAAGTTGGCAGGGTATGGTCAGACGTGAGTCCCTTGCTCGCTTTGCCACTGGATTCAAGCAAGCCTGGCTGAAGACGCCTGAAATGCCAGAAACCAGTCCTAGGAAGCTTGTTTCCGGTCCAGGGAAGGCATGGCTTGGCAGTTCGGGCTGGACTGTTCCAATGAGGCACAGGGTCAGACTGATTTGCATATGGCCATGTCTGAACTGGGGTAGCAGAGTGGGCTAAAGAACGGTGATGGATCAAACCCAGATCTGTTGACTTGGTGTGAGTGTTTGATTGGTTCTGATGCTCCGTCCATCACCACCCCCTTTTGTACCGCTTTGTTCGTCATAAGTTGGCAGGGTATGCTCAGACGTGAGTCCCTTGCTCACTTTGCCACTGGATTCAAGCAGGCCTGGCTGAAGACGGCTGAAATGCCAGAAACCGGTCCTAGGAAGCTTGTTTCCGGTCCAGGGAAGGCATGGCTTGACAGTTCGGGCTGGACTGTTCCCATGAGGCACAGGGTCAGACTGATTTGCATATGGCCATGTCTGAACTGGGGTGGCAGAGTGGGCTGAAGAACGGTGATGGATCAAACCCAGATCTGTTGACTAGGTGTGAGTGTTTGATTGGTTCTGATGCTCTGTCCATCACCACCCCCTTTTGTACCGCTTTGTTCGCCATAAGTTGGCAGGGTATGCTCAGACGTGAGTCCCTTGCTCACTTTGCCACTGGATTCAAGCAAGCCTGGCTGAAGACGGCTGAAATGCCAGAAACCAGTCCTAGGAAGCTAGTTTCCGGTCCAGGGAAGGCATGGCTTGGCAGTTCGGGCTGGACTGTTCCCATGAGGCACAGGGTCAGACTGATTTGCATATGGCCATGTCTGAACTGGGGTGGCAGAGTGGGCTAAAGAACGGTGATGGATCAAACCCAGATCTGTTGACTGGGTGTGAGTGTTTGATTGGTTCTGATGCTCCGTCCATCACCACCCCCTTTTGTACCGCTTTGTTCGCCATAAGTTGGCAGGGTATGCTCAGACGTGAGTCTCTTGCTCACTTTGCCACTGGATTCAAGCAAGCCTGTCTGAAGACGGCTGAAATGCCAGAAACCGGTCCTAGGAAGCTTGTTTCCGGTCCAGGGAAGGCATGGCTTGGCAGTTCGGGCTGGACTGTTCCCATGAGGCACAGGGTCAGACTGATTTGCATCTGGCCATGTCTGAACTGGGGTGGCAGAGTGGGCTAAAGAACGGTGATGGATCAAACCCAGATCTGTTGACTGGGTGTGAGTGTTTGATTGGTTCTGATGCTCCGTCCATCACCGCCCCCTTTTGTACCGCTCTACCCTAGCGGGTGACTTACAAGTATTAAAAAGGCAGGGTTAGGCCTGGCATAGGATTGACTTTGCGAGGTCGAAATGGCAGTTCGAAGCACCACTACAGGCTGAAGTCATGTTTTACAGTGCTACTTTAGTGGGTGGCACAATGAGTACTGCAGACCACAACCAGCATTGAATTCCGGACCCTGGACACACATAGTATCATTTACTAGAAACTTTAAAGCAAATTAAATGGGCCAATTAGGTCTAGGCCAATTTGACCATGTTTTTAAGGAGAGCACAAGCACTTTACCACTGATTTGCATGAGTATAGTGCACAGAGTCCTAAAAGCCAACAAAACAGGTTCAGCAAAGGAAGGCAAAAATCTGGGGTGAACTGCAAATTGCTATGCACTCAATCAATCAATCATAGCATTTTTAAAGTGCACTACTTACCCGTGAGGGTCTCAAGGCGCTGGGGAGTGCTGCTACTGCTCGAAAAGCCAGGTCTTGAGGAGTCGTCTGAAGGTCAGCAGGTCTTGGGTCTGCCGTAGGTGGATGGGGAGGGTGTTCCAGGTTTTGGCGGCGAGGTGGGAGAATGATCTGCCGCTCTTCGGATGTGGGGGACTGTGGCGAGGGCGAGGTCGGCAGAGCGGAGCGGAGCTGGTGGTGGGGGTCATCTGTTGAGGTACGCTGGTCCGGTGTTGTGGAGTGCCTTGTGTTCGTGGGTGAGGAGCTTGAAGGTTATCCTCTTGTTGACGGGGAGCCAGTGCAGGTCTCTCAGGTGGGGTGTGATGTGGCTGCAGCGAGGGATGTCGAGGATCAGGCGTGCAGAGGCATTCTGGATGCGTTGAAGTCGTTTCAGGAGTTTGGCCGAGGCTCCTGCGTAGAGGGTGTTACCGTAGTCCACCCTGCTGCTGACGAGGGCCTGGGTGACCGTTCTCGTTTCAGTGGGGATCCACTTGTAGATCTTGCGGAGCATGCGGAGGGTGTTGAAGCAGGAGGAAGAGACGGCGTTGACCTGCTTAGTCATGGAGAGGGTGGAGTCGAGGATGAACCCTAGGTTGCGTGCATGGTTGTTGGGTGTTGGAGCTGTTCCCAGTGCGGTCGGCCACCAGGAGTCGTCCCAGGCCGAGGGGGTGGTTCCGAGGATAAGGACCTCCGTCTTGTCCGAGTTCAGCTTCAGTCGGCTGTTCCTCATCCATTCGGAGGTTGGTTTTGGCGGTGTGGGCGTCCTTGGTGAGGGAGAGGATCAGCTGGGTGTCATCGGCGTAAGAGATGATGTTGAGGTCGTGCAGTCGGGCGACGTGGGCGAGTGGTGCCATGTAGATGTTGAACAGCGTTGGGCTGAGGGATGAGCCCTGGGGTACGCCGCAGATGATCTCAGTGGCTTTGGAGCGGAAGGGGGGGGAGGAGGACGCTCTGTGTCCTGCCGGAGAGGAAGGAGGTGGTCCAGTCCAGGGCCTTCTCTTGGATCCCGGCGTCATGGAGGCGTGTGCGTAGTGTGCGGTGGCAGACCGTGTCGAAGGCGGCTGACAGGTCCAGGAGGAGGAGGGCCACGGTTTCTCCGTTGTCTAGCATGGTGCTGATGTCATCGGTGGCAGCGATGAGGGCAGTTTCGGTGCTGTGGTTGCTGCGGAACCCGGACTGGAACGGGTCCAGGATGCTGTTCTCCTAGAGGTAGCGTGTCAGTTGTTTGTTGACGGTCTTCTCGATGACCTTCACCGGGAACGGGAGTAGGGAGATGGGCCTGAAGTTCTTGAGGTCCTTGGGGTCCGCCTTGGGTTTCTTGAGTAAGGCGTTGATCCTGGCGTGCTTCCAGCTCTCCGGGAAGGTTGCTGTCTCGAAGAAAATGTTGATGGCTTTCCGGAGATGGGGTGCGATGGCGGTGCTGGCTTTGTTGAAGATTTGGTGTGGACATGGGTCTGACGGAGATCCGGAGTGGATGCTGTTCATGAATTTGATGGTGTCGTCGTCGTTTATGGTGGTCCAGGAGGGCAGGCGGTTGGTGCTGATGGTGGTTGTGGGGGCGGAGGTCTCAGTGGTTGTCGGGGCAGTCGTGGCGTTGAAGCTGTCGTGGATGTCTGTGATCTTGCGATGGAAGAAGGTGGCCAGCGAGTCGCACAGGTCTTTCGAAGGTGGGATGTCGTTGGTGTTGGAGCTGGGGTTAGAGAGTTCCTTCACGATGTTGAAGAGCTCTTTGCTGTTGTGTGCATTGTTGTCTAGGCGGTCTTTTAAGGAGGCCCTTTTGGCGGATCTGATGAGGTGATGGTGTCTGCGGGTGGCGTTCTTGTGGGCTGCGGAGCTGTCCGGTGTTCGTTCACTGTGCCAGTTCTTCTCTAGCTTTCGGCAGGTTTGCTTGGAGGCCTGGAGGTCTTCAGTAAACCAGCTGGCTTTCTTGCTGGTGTGGCTGTTGGAGGGTTTCTTGAGCGGGGCGAGGGTGTTGGCTCAGTCGTCGATCCACTGTCTGAGGATGCGGGCGGCGATGTCGGGGTCGGTGGGGTCGGCGGGTGGGCTCCGGGCGAGGGTGGTGGCTAGCTGGTCTTCGGTGACTTTGCTCCAGCAGCGGCGAGGGATCTATTGGGTGCGGTGGTGCGTGGTGGGTTTCTGGAAGGTGAAGTGGATGCAGCGATGGTCGGTCCAGTGGACTTCGGTGGTGTGGTTAAAGAAGACGTGGGGGCTAGCGGAAAAGATGGGGTCAAGCGTGTGACCGGCAGAGTGGGTGGGTGTTGTGATGAGTTGTCTGAGCCTGAGGTTGTCAATCAGGGTGATTGAGTTGGTGTCGTTGTTGTTCTCGAGGTGGAAGTTCAGGTCCCCGAGGAGGATGTAGTCCGTGGAGACGAGGGTGTGTGCTGACGCAGTCGGCGATGGAGTCGCTGGACTGTGGTCGGGCTCCGGGGGGTCTGTAGACGAGGGTTCCTCTGAGGGTGGTGTTGGGGTCGGTGTGGATCTGGAAGTGCAGGTGTTGGTCGAGACTCTGAGAGTGTTCCTGTGGACGATGGCGATTCCTCCTCCTACTCCGTTGGTGCGGTCTCTGTGGGTGATCTTGTAGCCTTACGGGATGGCTATGGTGATGTCGGGCGCCGAGGCGGGGTTCAGGCAGTTCTCCGCCAGGAAGGTGACGTCAGGGGAGGTTGAGTCGAATAGGTCCCAGAGTTCAACGGCGTGTTTGCGGGTGGAGCGGGTGTTGAGAAGAATGCATCTGAGGTAGTTGCGTTCTTTCCTGGTCGGTGGGTTGGCGGGCCGGATGCTGGTGAAGCTGCAGTTCTGGCAGGAGAAGGGACCTTGGGTGCGCTTCGGGACAGCCAGGCAGCAGGAGCGTGATCGTCCAGCGTTGAGTGCGAGGAGGGTGCTGGAGTCGTAGCAGAGACGGGCGTCGTGGCGTTCGCGGGGGCCAGAGGTTCTGGCACTGGGCGTGGTCCAGGCGCGGACAGGCGCAGACGAGCTTGCCTTAGGCGCTCCGTTGTTGCGCCAGCGGCGCGGCCGCCATATAAGGGGAGGTGGGAGGGAGGAGGAGCTGGGAGGCGAGAGCGGGGCGGCGAATGGGTACTGAGGGTGGCGGGTCCCAGTGGAGAAAGCGGCGGGATAAACTGCGGGAGTACGAGCGCAGCAGAGAAAACAGTGAAATAAGGCTATAATAACAGAATACAGTTATGTACAGAAAAAGGCAATAACAGGAGCAGGTAACACAAGGAAAACAGAAAATACAGGGGGCACAGTAAAGCAAATAAAACAGAAAATACAGGGGGCACAATAATGACACCAAGAGCAGCGGTGAACTTACAGTAGTGGCGGGCTGGGACACACTAACACACTGGTGGTGCTGTGCGGCGTGGGGAGCGGCCGACCCTGAAAACAAGGTCAAGGGTCGCTCTCCCTACCGCGCAGCGGCTGCCATATAAGGGGAGGCGGGAGGGAGGAGCAGCTGGGAGGTAGGAGCGGGGCAGCGAATGGGCACTGAGAGGGGCGGGCCTCAGGGGAGAAAGTGGCGGGAAAACGGCGGGAGTACGAGTACAGCAGAGTAAACAGTGAAATAAGGCTATAATAACAGAATACAGTTAAGTACAGAAAAAGGCAATAACAGGAGCAGGTAACACACGTAAAACAGAGAATACAGGGGGCACAGTAAAGCAAGTAAAACAGAAAATACAGGGGGCACAATAATGACACCAAGAGCAGCGGCGAACTTACAGCAGTGGCGGGCTGGGACACACTAACACACTGGTGGTGCTGTGCGGCGTGGGGAGCGGCCTACCCTGAAAACAGGGTCAAGGGTTGCACTAAACAACCGTAGAATCCATTCGGCAAGTGCACCTACCAAGGATGCAAGAATTCAATTGGACTATCTCTGGTAGAAGGCCAAATGTGGTATAAAGTACAAGTTCTCAACCTAGTAGCATGCTACCCTTTCTAGAAACATTAAGATGGGAGGTCATTTTCTGCACAAGCGGGTGTGAGGCATTTTTTTTTTTTTGAAAAACCTTTATTACAATTCCAAAGAGATACAAGTATGGGCCTACAACCAACAGGCCGGCCGCTAATACGCAGTGTAAGCCTAGGCACAGCTTAACATTCACATCGATGAAGCAATAAAAAAATTACTGGAGTGCTAATCATCGCAGTCGGCCGCAGCCGCAGTCCATAAACAAGCAAGAAAGGTTTCATATTTTTGAGAAACGAAAAACATCAAACACACAAGGCAGAGGAAGTTAATGACAGTAACATGTGCTCCCCGTATCGAAGGAGTAAACCAACCCGGGTAGACAGAGGGGGGGGGGGGGGCAAGGCAGAAGAAACAAATCCGCATGTCGCAGGAGCATACAGGAATGCGCGGGCTAGGGAGACAGAGCGCCATCCATCTCACGCGTCTGGGGCGGGGCGCAAATATCTCCACGATAGGAGTTCCAGGGACCCCACACCTTAATCCACTTCCCAGGCTTGCCTCTCGCCACATATACCGTTTTCTCTCTGAACATACACCAGTCCATGTGTTCCTTCCACGGGGAGACCGTTGGTGGCCTCTGGGAGCCCCACAATTGTGCAATGTCACGCTTCGCTACCATATATCCCAGAGTCACCCATTGCGTCTGCGTCACATTGTAATCAGTCGGCTCCCGGACATTCAACAAACATCTTCGTGCCTCCGGCAACAAGGCAACATGCGTGACTTCTTCCAACACCGCATGCACTCTGCACCAAAACCGAGTAACCTCCGGACACTCCCACAGGATATGGAGGAAAGTCCCCAGTAGTCCACAGCCTCGCTTACACAGACCATCCACCGAATACCCCATACGCATCAAACCAGGCCCCGTGACGTACACTCTGTGGAGTATCTTAAGCTGGGCGAACCGCAATCGGGCCGGGATAGCCACCTCTTTCGGGGAGGCCACCGCTGACACCCAATCCTCGTCATCCAGTTCCAAACCGTCGGCAATCCATGTCTCCCGCAATGAGGCCAGCAAACCCATGCGATCATTGATAAGCTTCTTATAAATCAACGAGATGGTGCTATCCGGCACATAGCCGTCCAATACTCTGTCTTCCAACGGGGAATGCTCCGGAATAGCCGCCACGTCCGAGAACACGGAACACAAGGCATGATGGACCTGAGCATATCGAAAGTATTCCCTATCATTCAACTGATATTCAGTTTTCAGCATGTCGAACGTCTTAAATTTCCCTTTCGTCCAGAGATCCCCTACCGTGCTGATACCAATCGTATCCCACTTCTCAAAGCCTTTCGTAGTATACAGATAACCCAAACGCTGGGAAGCGTACAATGGCGTAGCCCGAGTCAAGCGATCCCTCCACCCCATCGCCGCATTTGCTGCATGCCACACCTGCACCGCGACCCGCGTCGGGCCCGTCAACCGCGCATCAAGGGACCCCGAGTATAGTGCTCGATTATAATCCCCGCCTGGCAGTAACAATTTGTCCATCTCAAAAGCCGGGTTCAAAGCAGGCCCATACATCCCGTGATTGACGGCAGCCAACTGGGAGGCCCAGTAATATCGCTTAATGTCAGGGAGAGTGACCCCCCCATCATACCACGGTAGGGTTAGTTTGGCAAGAGCAATCCGCGGCCGCCCATCCCAAAACAATCGACGCTGGAGACACTCCACCTCCCGAAAATAACGGGCCGGCACTACGTCCATAGTGTTCTGCAGGGCGTACAAAAAACGTGGCAGCGACGACATTTTGAACAATGCTGCCCGGCCGAGTGGCGAGAGCGGCAGCCGCCGCCAACCCGCCACATCCGCCCTTAGGCGCTGAAGGAGGGGGGAGAAGATTCCGTTCATACCGGGCCACCGGGTCCAGGGTTATAAAAATTCCCAAATACGTAAACCCCGACTGTGCAATCTGGATAGGGCACCCCCCGCGGAAGGGGGGGGGGCCTCCCCGGAAAGAACGTATACACAAGACTTAGCCCAGTTGATGACCAATCCGGAATTGCGACCAAAGGAGCTCAACACATCCACTAATACAATGAGCGATTTGCGCGGAGATGCAAGATACAAGAGGATATCGTCCGCATATAGGGAGACACGATCCTCGTATTCCGGCGTCCATCTAAGGCCACGGATCGAGGGGTGCCACCGCAACCACTCTGCAAGGGGCTCCAAACAAAGCGCAAAGAGAAGAGGCGACAGCGGACATCCCTGTCGGGTGCCCCTACCCAAAACAAAGGGAGCCGACACCCGTCCGTTGACCACCACCTGTGCCAGTGGGTTGTCATAAAGCAATTTCACCCAACCGATAAACCCCGGGCCAAACCCAAACTTCGCCAATGCTGCCCAGATGTACGGCCATTCCAAGGTGTCAAACGCCATGGTAGCGTCCAGGGACGCCAAGATGGCCGGCTCACGAATGAATGGCGCGTGAGCAAGGACGCCATGCAGTCGCCGCAGGTTCAAAGCGGTATTGCGATGGGGTATAAAACCGGATTGATCCTGATGAATCAGGTCGCCCACAACCCGGATCAGACGATTGGCCAGTACCTTGGCGAGGATTTTGGGCTCCGCGTTTAACAAAGAGATAGGCCTGTAAGAAGTACACCGATCCCGCGGCTTCCCTTCCTTATGGATAACAACAATAGTAGCAAGACGTTGATCAGAAGGGAGGGAGCCCGCCGCCTGAGCCTCAAGGAACATGTCCCGGAGATACGGCGCAATCGCATCTGGGCGCAGCTTATATAATTCGATGGGAAGTCCGTTAGGACCCATGGCCTTACCAGAGGCAATAGAGCGAATGGCCAAAGCAATCTCATCTGGCGACAGGGCCGCATCCATCAATAATTTATCCTCATCAGATAGGGAAGGCAGAGTAATGTTTCGAAGCAGCAGTCGAGAGTCTTCCTCCGATCGCTCTGAGACCGGAGAGTAGACCCCGTGAAAATACTCCGCAAAGCAATCAACAATATCACCGGGGTCCGTCACACGCACACCATCCACCCTCTCAACCTCCGGTACCACTCGACTCGCTCTCTCCTTCTTTTCCAACCAGGCAATCAACTTCCCGGCCTTATCACCCATATCGTACAAACGCCCCTGTTGCTCCCTGCTCATACTCCTAGCAGAGTCAGTAACCAGCGCCTTGTAGTCGGCCTGCTTAAGCTCCAGCACATGCAATCTGTCATCCGTAACACCTTGCTCCAAATCACTCTCCAACTCGGTGATCTCATTTTCTAGCCGAACAACCTCCTGCGCCTCGCATTTTTTGGTATGGGAAATGAGAGATAGGGCCTGGCCCCGAAGCACCGTCTTAAAGGCCTCCCAAAGGGAGATGGCGGAGGACACCGACCCCACGTTGTCATTAAAGTAGTGTTCCAGAGACTTAACCAGGTCTGCACAAATCGTGGGGTTTCGTAGGTACCAGGGGTTGATCGGCGCCACCCTCCCCTCCGCCCCCAGGGCGATATCTAGGTGTAACAAAAGGGGGGAGTGATCAGATATACCGCGTGCCAAATATCGCACCTCCCCGATCATCCCCGCCTGGGCCGCAGGCACTAGCATATAGTCAAGCCTCGAAAGACTACCGTGGGCCCCGGAGTGGAAGGTATATTGCGCCTGTCCAGGGTGTTTCAACCGCCAGCAATCTATCAGTCCCAGGGTATCCAGAAAGCCCCCCAGCCAGTTCTGGGCCCGAGGGAGGTCCCTAGGGGGGTGTCGATCCTCAACTCCGGAAACCACAGCGTTAAAGTCCCCCCCCAGGACCAACACCCCCCCGGGAGCCCAAGCAGCAGGCGCCCCAAATCAGCAAAGGTAGCCGTCTGAAGGCCTGGCGGCACGTAAACCGTGACCAGCGAAATCAACTTACCCTCCCACCTCCCCACCAGCGCAGTGTAGCGCCCTCTGTCGTCGTGGAGCACCTCATCCACCACCAACGGGAGAGAGGTCCTGACTAAAATGCCCACTCCCCTCGAGCCAGAGGTGAAACCAGAATGGGCCAGAAGGCGATATCCTCGTCTGTTCATGGCATGGAACGAGTTCCCTATGAGGTGCGTTTCCTGCAAGAACACAATGTCAGGCGAAATACGTTTCAAGAACTGCAGGACTACCCCCCGCTTTATCCTGTCCCCCAGCCCATTCACATTCCAGGAAAGAAGACTCAGCCCCTACCCCCCATCCCTCCCAACACAAACCATCCCCCTCCCGGGGAGCACAATCATAATAGCACAGCAGAAAATATTACCTCGCCTTGTGAAACCAACAAACAAACCCCAGCCCCACCCCATCAACCCCAACGAAACTCCCCCCTCCCTGCACCCCTGCGTGAGCCCGAACAGCCCCCCCAACATGCAGTGTGCCTGTCGCCCCAATATGAAATTCACTACAAAAAGGACAAGACAAACCCCAGAAGGAGGAAAGGGCCCCAGCAAGCCCTCCGCAACCTCCAAATACCACAGGGCAAAGCGTTACAAACTGGAGTCCAGTGCAGCCACAGGTGCAAAACGTTACCAGTACAGTCCATCGCCAGGATCACAGTTCCATTCCTACTCCGTCAAACCCTCTCCGCTCTCCGCCATCCGACCCTCCCGATCCCGACTCTTGGGCAGGGCATCCAGCCACTCTCCCGCCGCCTCCGGCCGGTCGAAGAAGTGTGAGCGACCATCTAACTCGACCCGCAGCCTAGCCGGGCATAGCATCGCATACTTGAACTCCATGTCTCTCAAGCGCCGTTTGATGGCTGAGAATCCCTTCCGTTGCTTTTGAACCGCTTGCGTAAAGTCTGGGTAAAAGCTAACATTAGAGTTCTCGAATTTTAATGGCCCAGCCACCCTCGACGCCTGCAGGATAGCGTCTCTATCCCGAAAATTAAAAAGTCGGGCAATGATAGGCCGCGGGGGGGCACCCACCTTAGGCGCACCCCCTGGAATCCTGTGGGCCCGTTCCACAGCGAAGAACTTGCTCAGCCCTTTGGGTGCTAGATGAGTCACCACTAGATCCTCCACAAACAGATCCACAGCAGACTCCTCCGACCGTTCGGGCACGCCGATAATGCGGACGTTATTCCGCCTGGCCCTGCTTTCGGAATCCTCAAGGCGACGATCAGTCAGGTCACTGGCGAGCTGCAGCCTCCGCACCGTCGTCTGCAAAGCGGCCACATCTACCGTTAGGCTCGACGCCGCTTGAGTCAATGAGTCGACCCGGTCATTGGTTTTTGACAAATCCGCTCTGACCAAGGTGACATCAATCAGCACTGAGTCCAATTTATTAGCCAGGGTATCCAATTGCTGGTTCACAGTCACCTTCATCTCCTCAATGGCCCCCATGACATCCAGCAGAGTCAATTCGGATGATGCGCCCGAGGCCTCCTTGGGCGGCTCAGGCGATTTACGTGATCCACTAGGGGATCCCTTTGGCTGCGCATAGCGGTCCATATTGTTGGCCTGGGAATAGGCTCCCCTCCGGGTAGATTTGGGTTTCAGTTTGTCGCCGTCCGCTCTCGTTGTCATCTTCAGCGACCAGCAAGGTCAGCACCCTCCAGCACCCGAAGGAAGGCCAGGAGATCCGGGCCACTAACTGAAATAGGCCCGTTTACAGTTCAAGACTAGGCTTTGCACTCCGTCCTCGGCTCAGCTCTCCCAATGTCTCAACATCAGTTTCAGCAGCTCAGCTCGAAACCGAAAGTGAAAGCACGGGGTCCGGGGCAGGCCCAGCCTGGCATGCCGCTGTTGTTCACTTCGCGGCCGGGCACCTCACCAACCCGAGTTCGGAACCAAGGCCGGAGAAGGCCGCAAACTTCAGATCGCCAAAAAAACGGTTCCCGGAGTCCAATTTCGATTTGGAAAACGAGTGGCACCTTGGCGCAAGATCATAAACAGAAGCCCATCAAAAAAATCAGGATTATGACAGGATAGACGTGGGAGGTTGCGGAGGCCCTCGGGAGCCACAAGCCTACGCGGCCATCTTGGTTGCGCGCTAGGCTCCTCCTCCCATTTTTAGATTGTTAAGTACAGATTGATAAGTACCATTTTGTAACCATGGAGTGATTTGGTGCAAAAATGATAAAAACGATTTGAAAATAATGTAACTGGGAAAGTTGTATTTTTATATAAGCTACTGGTCTGAACATGAAAATGTCAGATTTCAAATATGTTGACTGTGCTGCAATTTCTACAGTGAAAGATATAGCAATTCCAACTTGTTCACAGTGTGAGGCACTTTGAGAGCAAGAGCAGTTACCACAACAGAAATGTAAGCTTAAAATAATTGAATCAAGTGGGTGCGAGACATTTAATCGAAAAACAGTGCCTGGTTTAATTTAAAAAAAAACAACTAATGATAACGTGTAAGACAGTAATTAAATATGCGGGTGTAACCGGATCACTTTATAAAGTGCGTTTCCAAAGATCTCTTCTGTTTTTCTCACTCGTAGTTAGCAACGCATTTTCAAAGTCTGACAAAAGTGACTGCACAGCAGATAAGAGGACATGATTGTGCTGGGATTTTCAATTTTATGCATCGTGGGCCAAATTTAATCCAGTTTCTTATTACCCGTGCATTAAATGTGTTCTGAATGTTCGTTGCAAAACTGCTATATCGCTGATAGGTAAAAAGTTGTGATAATCTGATATCACGCGACTTAAGAAGGTATGAGGGTTATGGTGTATGCCAATAATGGGCAATAGGCTGAATATTTTAGAATGATGCCAAGGTGAGATTAAATAAACTGTTCATAATAATAATATGGCTGCTTGTGCCGCTGCAATGAATCTTCTATTATGTTTTACACTTAAGTGACTTATGCTCAGAACAACGTGTAGAGTGACCTAATGGCTCATGTTAACAGGAAAACACGTATCCAGGCGTAGGCTTCCTGTAACAAATCCCTGTTCTGAAGTGCATTATTCCAATAGGTTGATTTGAAGAAAATTAAAAGTGCCCTCTAATGAATGATATCCATTGAGGTTTCACGACCCAATCAGACGGCACCAAACAAATAATTATTCCCATACCTCTTATTGTTGAAGATGTATGATTAGGTAAAAGGAAAAGCTTTATCGGTTTTTGTGGATTGGTCTTTTAAGGAAACCCCCTCTAGAGATACCTTCTCCACAAGCCTGTTTCATCAGTTATTTTTCAAACGAAAGGCTTTCTTATGATGTTGAGTCTATTCTGATGAATGCCCTTCATGGGGAAACACTTACCTGCATACCTTTTTTTCAAACACACACAAGGGTCCATTTATTTAGTTGTAGAGGGGGTAACCCAAACCCTTTTTCCTCTTCTATGTATACCTTTTGTTTCCATGGGGAAGTACACCCCTCTCCTATCAATTCACCCCTCTTCCTATACCCAAGTAGGTTTCTCTACCTTTCTTTTGCAGTTGGTTATTTTTACCCCTGTCCTTTACTCATGTTTACACAATAGTACCTTTTCTGCCACCTACATCCAACAACTTTGACTCGTTATTCCCTCTCTCCTCTACATTACTGCTTTACCCTTTTCTCTTTAACTGATTTTATGCCATTTTTCATGTCCCCTTTTCCCGTACACTTTCCTATCAGATTTCCTTAATAGCTAGAGTAATACGGGTTTCCTAATTTTTGAATATCACCAAAATGGAACTTAACGTTCCTAGGCTCTTCTGGGTGTTTTCATACATTATTTTCTCCAATATCAGGTAGATCCATCCAACTGGCACTGATTTAGTTCATGTAAATTCAGGATTTGTAATTTGTTGTGGGTATTTTTATCATCAGGTTTGCGTGCTTTTAGATCAAACTTTGATTTTGTGTAGATCTGTGCTCTTAGTTGCAATCTGGTGTCTGAATCATGCTGAATTCTCTCAGAACAATTATTAAAAAACATAATCCTGCCAAAAAGGCGATCACACACCTTGAGCTGCAAAAGATTTACAATTAATAGTTTAATGGGTATAACAGTATATGGTCCTGCTGCAACATAAACAGTGGTGGTTCCTCTGTATGGGCGTTGGGGCGTCGCCCCCCTGATTATTTTGCCCCCGGGGTCCACGGTCCACCAGCAGCAGCACATTATAAAAAAATACATTTCAGGGCACGGCAGCAGTCAGCTGTCTCTGACACAGCAGCGGGCATGCCGCGTGATGTCACGGGGGAAGAGGTGTTTGGAGCAACTAAGTAGTTACGTTGTGGCATTCCCCTAGGGCCAGCGCAGCAAAATGCGCATGTCGGGTTGGCCGGGTGCCTTTCCCTGGCCAGCACGACATGCGCAGTATGAGGGTCTTGCCACTGTCGCCTGTGTAAATTGAGGAGGCAGGCGTGGGTAGAAGCCGCAGCACCACCGCCTCCTAAGGAGCGGCGAGGTCTCCTGCCCCAGGCCAATCCAAACGCTGCTTTAGCATAGCTGGCAGCACCTGGATTGGCTGCTTTAGTCTCACGGAGTTGGCGGTCAGAGGGGGCATGTGCAGGAGCATGGGGCATTGTGACCAATCACTGCATGGCTTTATTGTAAAGCTGTGCAGTGATTGGTTATGGTCATCATTTGCTGCCCTGCCCTTAAGCTCAGCCCCGTGCTCTCTCTGCTCCGGGGTGCTCAACCTCCCCTCCGTACATGCGTGCGTGCTGCCACAGAAGAAGGGAGTGGCCAGTCAGGAGCAGTACTGACACTCGAGCTCCGCCTGACCTCGTTGCCCTGGGACTCGGTCCTGGGAGGCCTCGCTCTGTTGTAGTACTTTCAGCAGAGCAGCCCAGGCCAGTGCAAACCCTGCCACATCTGCATGTGAGCTGAGCTGAGCTGTCAGACTAACTCCGTAACTCGCTCGTGGAAAAAGGATTGACACGCAGTACTACTACTATTAACTGAGTGACTTATAGCTGCGCCAAGCCTGCGCAAGTGCGCAGCGCAGCACTGCATATTTACTATATTGCATTGCAGTGGCTGGCTGCAGACCTTAGTTTAGCTGGGGGGCCCCGAGTCGCGAGACCGAAAAAGGGAGGTGAACTCTTCTACCCGACCACACCTATTGGAGGGTGGTAGTGGCAGTGACGTAATGAGGGTCTACTCTTAGTATGAAATTATTGCACAATTAAAACATTTTTCAAGAAGTTGTGAAAACGCACGCCGCGGTACTAAAATGTCTACTGCTGTTTTTTATAAAGTAAACTTTCTTTTTGTTAGTCTTACAATTACTTTCATTATTTGGTTAGCATTTATTTAGTTTTTTATAGTCAGTGATGCTGGCCTCACACACATTCCATTTAGGAGCTACCATGTTTACTGGAAAGCTCATATGCTCTTTGCAACCAAAAGCAAGGGTGTTTGCTGAGGCAATACGCGATACAATATTTAACTTTGGCTTCCTGACTTCGAGAAGGGCACAGAACTCCTTTTCAGCGCCATTATTTCACAAGCATGTTTTTCTTGCTGCTCGGCTGCTTTTCTCGCTGTTTTCTGTGCGTGGCCATTTGATTGCACGTTTGGATTCATCTATCGACTACCTTGCTGAGCAGACGGCTGTCTGTTTGCCTACTCCTTAGGTAACTGTGTTAAAATATCCTATTCCAGCTGTAACACTTGTTTTACAAGAGCCTTGTTTTTGTCTGACACAATATAGAACAACATTTGTCATTCGTTATCAGGGGTGATATATTTGTTAGCCTACAGAGAAACATCTGCTGTTCTTTAATCTCCAACATGCAGCCAATATTCATAGGGTGCAGCTGCATAGAACCACGGTATTAGTTGGGGCTGAGATGAAAGCTGCCTGGCAGGCTGAAAGAAATGCATTTTTATTATCTGCCATTTATATTTTTATTTATATCGCTCAAAGTCTCTTTCTCAGAAGGCATACTGCTCATTTTTGTAAATATACTCTAAAAGTCTAAACTTTAAAAACTATTTTCTTCCCCCCAATCTGCAAACTTTTTTTAAAAAGCTAAGCTTCTAAAGTTAACCTTTTTTTAGAATGAATTACTTGAATGTAGCACCGCTGGTTTCAGAACTCGCTGTTGTAAAACATTATTAGAGACTCCACGTGACAGGTTTAACGTCACATTCATTATTTTCGGTGAACAGTGCCGAAGCGCTTACGTTTGTTGTCAAGAGCGGCGTGTTATTCCTGGCGTTTTACACACGGATTAACAGGTGACGAGCTCTAGCAGAGAAGTGCAGGTTATTAGGCCGTGTCCTGAGCTCACTGTGGTAGCTCACTTCACATCTTTGTGGTGAGCACCATGGCTGTCAGTGTGTGGGTCACAGAATGCAGGTGAGGGTTAGTGAGTGCACTTCTGAAGCACACCTGCCATTAGTGCAGGTTAGTAGGCCGTATCCTGAGCTCACTGTGGAAGCTCACACCATGACAGTGTCTTTGTGGTGAGCCCCGTGGCTGATAGTGTGTACGCCTCTCTACTACTCTCTGGCTTCAAAAACATAACAATAGAAATGTTTCTGACGCTAGGCCCTGCTGGCACACAGTGTGTATATTGCTCAGAGGTGTGTGGCACTGGCAGGGCCTAGCTTCAGAAACATTTCTATCTACATGTTGTTATATGACATCCCTTTATTAATATAATAACTGCACTTTCCCAATTGCTTTATTAACCTTCCTGCTTCTCAAATTTGCTTCAAAATGCACCATTTATCCACTCTTTTTTCAAAATTTTATCGGGGGGAGAACCCCCCTTGAACCCTTCTTAAGATGTTCGGGCTCGCTCACTGCGCTCGCCATGGTGCTCTCCAACAGAAAGTTTATGCCTCACCACTTGCAAATGTCACCAGCCACCTACGTAGACATGCCAGAGACCTGGTAAGGACACAAGGTAGCTCAGTCAGAAGGTTTTGGGGGGTTGTCAACAAAAACTGGTGGCAGGCCCTGAACCAAAGAATTTACTTGTAATCCCGGCTTCATAGCTATGTCAAACTGTGTGACCTGGGAAATTACTTTTCTTAACCGTACCTTCTTTTCCATTAATTCTTTCCCATGATGATCACATTTGAGAGCACTGTTAAATACTTCAGTACTGGATGCACACTGAACAAAAACCTCTCTTGTATATGGTTTAATACAGCATAATGCCAGCAATATCTGCTTTGTCAAGACAACTGTCTTTCCTTTGGGTCGATAATAAAATTGTAGTCCAAACAGAAGAGAGGAGAGCTATCAGTTCTAATAAAGTCCACGCGCTGAAGTGATACAATCCAATGTGCTAAAGTGAAACAAATACAAAATGTTAAAAAATACTTTTTTGAAAACAAAAACTGAAAATAAAATACATACCTCAAGTTCAGTGGATGTCAGTGACACTTGCTAGGGTGGGAGGTCCAGGCTGAGCTGAGAGCAGGATCGGATGGCTCCTGAGTCTCTGCTGCACTGCTCTTACAGACAAGAATGTTATCACATCATGGAACACAGGCCACGGAGAAATATGGGACCCATCACAGCTGTCAATACAGTTACCCTATTGGTGCTGGTAGCGAGGCAGAATAATATTTGGTGTTGCACAGGTATACGCAATCCTACGTGCACCTACACTCAGTCAGTAACTTGTCTGACTCTCACAGTGTGGGTACGGTATGTTTCATTGTGGGAGTAAGGATTACTGTTGTCTACGCAGTGAAACATTCCATGACTGCAACATGCTTCCTACCAACAGCTTTGCCCATAGCACTGGGTCTCTAGAAGTCACAGGCATGGGGGACAATGCCCCGCCTGCCCCTGCTTTCTAAAGATAGTGACTATGTTTTACCAGATTATTGACCGGGAAAGGCAGCAGGGGTGTGTTTGATCCATGTAGAAGTCTTGGTGATTGTGCACTCACATTCTGTGTATCTTGTAACTACTGATTTGCTCAACCCTATTGATGCATTGGAATGATAAACCTATGGCGTCTGGCCCACCAGCAAGGACTTTCCAACAGCAGAGTCAGTTGAGGCTCCAGTATCGAAATGTAGGTGCTTCCCACACCGCTGAATGAGGCGACATCATTGGAACCATGATTCAGGTGGACGGGTCAGCTTGTTTTTGGTAGACCCTTCTGCCTGATTTCGTCCCGAAATGTTTAGTGGCCACTGAGCTAAGAGGTCAAATCTATGTTGTTCCTAAGGTCCTCCCAATAATGCCATTTTAAAGTGTCCCTGCAACCTTGGGAGAAAGATGTGCGAATCCAGAACGAGGAAGCTTTATTTGGGTCAACACTCTGTTAATGCAGATGATCCATGGGCTTTTGCATGCTTTTCCTAAATCAAGTACCTAAATGTATATATTTATATGTAATACAAGCAGTAATAGTGCCTATGTAGTTATGGTTGTCTCCGATTTTCCATCGAAAAGGCATTTTTTGTTGTGCTAATAATTTTAACACTGTTTGACAAAACGTTTCCAAGAATACAATTAATCCACTATGGGTTATTTATGGCAAGTTTCATATTGGTCTGCCCAGCAGGGTCCCAAAACGACTCTGAATCCCAAAAATGATATTTCCCATTTTAACTTCCTTAGGATCCTCCTTCCAGCTCAACAGGATAGATTCCGCTAGAGCGGCTAAGTGTGCGCACTGCAGCCTGGTCGGTGGCACCTTCTTACCTCTTGCCTGGGCGTGTGCTGCTGCACAGGGTTTCCGGAGGGAAGCGGTTCCCAAGATTGAAGTGGCTACTGGCCTCACACTCCCCTTTACTCCAAGGGCCTACCTGTTGGGTATGATGGTGTGACTCAAGGGGCAGAAGATCCCTTATAAGATTTCCCAGCTTGCGCTCCTTCTAGCTAAGCGGCGGGTGGTCATAGGGTGGCTGGTACCCAGGGTGCCGCAGCTATTGTTCAGGATTAGAGATGTCCTTGAGTGGGGGGTAGTGGAAGAACATCACTTGAGTCGGTCCCATACAGATAACAGTGCTGCCAATGCTGTGCTGGCCTGGGGATTACTACTGGATAGATTCAATGGCGGAGAAGACTCAGATTCTGACCTTGGATCCGGGGATGGGAGCTGAAACTGTGGGTTTTGTATGGGAGTTGTGGCAGCCAGGTCTGGTTTTGATCTCTACATGCTAGTCTAGCTCTATGTCTTGGTATATGGTATGCTGTATGTTTTCTTCTCTGCCCTCATGATATTCCGCTCTACGAGGACTTGAAATGGTCATCATTGGAAACTGATTTATTGCTTACTGATGTTGTGCAACGTATGTAACTGGATTTTTTTTCTTGCACAGCTTGTGTTGTTGGTTACAGAAAAACTAATAAAATTAAGTTTAAAAAAACTTCCATAGCATTCTTTACTGCTCAGTACATTAAAAAAAACCAGCTGAACAGAATTTCACTAAACTTAGTATGTAAGTAGAACTTAACTCAAGGAAGTGCCCTTGCTTGCTTTAGTTTAAATCTGTCCAATAGTCTTTGATAAATTAATATTTAAAAAATGTATTGTGATGAGAATGAAGGGATTAAATTATAGAGATATATGCAATGCTATTCTGTGGATCCTCCATGGATTTGCAAATACACAGGGGATTTACTGATCAAATTAAAACTAAAGGCGTATCATTGGACTAGGAAGCTTTTTCTCCCGCCGTCTGTTGCAAATCTGGCTGCGGATTTGCCTTTCTGCAGCACTCTAATCAGCTGACTGTCACAGATTTTTTTTTTATTGGGGCCACTGTTACCCAAAATGGTGCACTGAGGATCCTTTTGGGAAAAATAAAAACAAAAAGAGCATAAGGTGATAAGCCCACCCTGGTCTCCAAAGCTCTTATGTGCGGGCCCCAGCAGGAACCCTACATTGAAATTAATATTAAATGATTTTTATCATGAGATTTGTAAAACCTGTGCCAGATTTTGAAATCCTATCCCCTGCCTGGGATCCCCCAGACCTTCCTGCCATCACATTACTAAAAAAATATAAAAAAAGAATTTGGTGCACTACAGCTGCGCTCGGCCACCCCCTGATGCGTATGGCCTTCAGCCATATTCATCAGGGATTGGTGGCCTATGACAGCGTGGGCAAAGGGCCTGACCACTCAGGGTTTCGCTACCTTTGGGGTCGGCCTACCCACACAGGTAAGGTACCATTTTCACATAGACAATAGGAACTTTGCTGGAGGTTCAGGGGTTTTATGTCATATTTGTTTGTTAGGAAAAAAAAGTTTCTCCATTTTCTGACATTTGAAGGGCAATCTGAGTAGCAAAATGTTGTGAGGACCATGGAAGCCCACACTTCCCTGGGTTCTTCTGGTCCTGTAGTTTTCAGAAATACCTAGAGATGATTGGACTTTCGGGAGCCGGTTGGCCTGGGTAAAACGACTGCTGCCATCTACCTTGGAAACGGTGTGGAAATAGTTCTTTAGGGGGGGGGGGGGCGGAGCTGGCCGTGCTTGGAAATGGCCACGCCATAGGTGAGCTCTCCCGACCACGCCACAATCCTGCAACGATCCTGGTATCTAGCTGTGACTCAGCCCATGAAACGGAGGAACTGAGCGACTGTAACTGCTGGCACGAAATACACACGCCCGATCTGCTCTGTTGGACCCTGGATTGAAGCGTAGCGGGGCAGAGATCCTGGCCGGGCGGATGCCGGGAGTCTGAGGCTGCCTGCGTGGATTGATGCCTTGGCTGGCTGCGCTGGCCCTGGGACGCCCCGCTGGATGCTAGCGCCGTGTTCAGGGCGGGTGGCGGTCTGGAGCTTCGCTCGGTGAGATGGCGGAGCGGAATCACCCGGAGGGGGACACTTACCGGGCCGAATGACCTGAGCGTCCCCCACCACTCAGAAACGCAGTGCACACGAAGATCTACGTGCAGGGAAGCGGCATACCGAAGGAGACAATATATGCCTGTAGAGGTAGGCCATAGAATTACAGCCACACGCTAACACTGCTGAGTGCAGCCTGCGCAGTGACCACAGGGGTGCAGCGACATCAGTATAGAGCACGGGGGTGACTGCCTGGAGCCGAGTTGGTGGTACCACAGACGGTGAGGGACGAGGTGAGGTGCAGGAGAGGCCTCAGTTGTTATGCTCGTCTTACGCAGCTCTCCCCCACATGAGAAGAAGAGACAAATGTGTAAGCATACGTGATGAAGTCCCATGTCCATGAACGTGCGGTGGTCACACTCAACGCTTACGCTACAGGCGCTCTCTTGATCAGGTGATCACAGGGCATCTTGCACGTGGCTCGGAGCGTCTCTTCCAATGTGCATGACAATCTGCGTTTTCTCTGTGTGGTTGTTTAGGGGCACTGCGTGGAGGACATTGCTGGCTAGTCTGTAGGTAATCCTTCCCGACGGCATCACGCTTACACCAGACCAATTGCCCACATCCTGACATTACTGGGTAGGACTGTGGATCTGCCCTTGGCCTCCGCTGCAGGGAGTGCATTGGACTGCTGGCATAGGGGCAGGCGGCCCTCGACCACGCGCTGCAACATAGCTAATAGCCTCCATACTGCGCTGAGCCCTGGAGTGCTGTGGCCTGGTAGGCTGAACTCGCACCAACTTATCAATATACTGCTTGGGGTGAGTGGTGGCAATGGGTAAACCGGTTAAAAATCAGCCTAACCTGCACTTCAACCAACACTGGAAGACGGGAGACACGGGCACTGGGGCGCCGGAGCAGAATCATGGGCAGGTGACTGCATCGGGATCTGACTCAACTGTGGATTTCCAGGCAATGTTCACCACGATAAAATCAACTCTATCTAATATTGATGGGAAAATAGACTCCTTGACCTATCGGGTTGACCGCATGTCAGAAAGGCTGGATAAACACACAGAGCGCATAGATATGACAGAATGCCGTATATCAGAGACAGAAGACTCGCAACGTCAAATCGAGCTGAAACAAACAAAAGCTGATAAAACACTTCAATCTCTGTTGGCGAAAACTGAAGACTTGGAGGCCCAGTCGCGCCGCTGCAACCTGCGCATAATGGGAGTGGCGGAATTGACACGAACAGGGAACATGGAACGGTACATAGAAACACTTTTAGTCACTCTCCTTGGCAGGGAAACAATCTTGGATGTATTCATTGTGGCGCGTGCTCACAGGTCTCTTGCTCCATAGCCGATACCTGGGGCGCGGCCTCGCCCTATAATCGCCAAGATACTAAATTATGGAGACAGAGACACGGCCCTTCGTAAAGCCCGGGAGCTCGGAACACTAAACCATGAAGGAATGAGCATTTCAATATACCCGGACTTCACATCACAAGTGCAAGAAGCGCGAAAGAAATTTCTTGAAGGGAAGAAAAAATTGCGTGATATGAATATCCCGTATGCTATGATATATCCCGCACGTCTGAAAATCACGGATGATGGCAAAAATATGTTTTACAACGACCCTAAGGAAGTTCTAAAATATTTGCAGCTGAAGCACCCACAGACCCTACGTCGTAAATCTCCAAGGGGAATGAACGCTAAACAGGATCCCACTTCTGACGTAGAATGAGCACAAAGGCCTCATGGACTTGGTGTGCAGTATCCAGCGGTGGATATAGCGAACTTCCAGAACTCATATACCAGCTGTATGGTATCCTGTGTATTTCTATATGCCACGGCATATGTAAGTTTGGTAAATGTGGTTGCTCATGTTGTACTCTACTGAGTTACTGTTTTATTCCTACAACCTCCGTATCATAAATGCTTCATTTTTGGTTCTTGGTTGTTACGTGATACCTCTAAATGTTACTATTATGTGTTTCTAGCGGGGTCCCTCACCCGATTTTCGGATGGGGTAGTTAGCGGGCAGCTGCCGCCCCCCCTGTGTATCCCACAACTTTGCTTACTTGGGAAGGGACTTGAGGGAGGGGTAAATTTGTTTGCTGTTACAGGGATATGTATTTGCCATGTTTCGGATGGCGGAGTGGGTGGGGAGAGGTATGGGGCGGGTTTTTTAGTTATAAGGACAGTCGAATGTACTCCAGGACGTCATGCTCACATGCACAACTAGATCGCATGTTCCAGAGTGCTACACACAAGCGCACACTGACTACGATTACAGCACGCAATACTAGAACTAAAGGTAAACACGGGTAATGGCCAGTGCGTATTTAAAGGCTAAAAACACACCCTTGCAAATTATAGCATGGAATGTAAGAGGCCTGAACAATCCCAAAAAGATTAGACAAGTCTTCGCCTATCTTGACAGGCATCAAGTGGACATTGCACTGCTTCAGGAAACACATCTACTCAAGCACAAGGCAGATAAATTAGGTACCAGATAGGCAGAGATGGCAATCTCTGCTACATATTCCGCATATGCTCGGGGGGGTCACTACAATTATACGAAAGGGCACAGGTTTTATTTTACACCAGACGTTTACAGATCTTCATGGTAGATATGTCATCATCACTGGCATCTTAAGGGGAACAAAAATAGGTATCATCAATGTGTATGGTCAAAATAATGACGAACCTGACTTCTTTATGAGCCTCTGGGCGCAGATACGTGCATTGCCAGATATGGAACTGATATGGGGGGCGACATGAATGTAGTACTGGACGATACGCTAGACAGATCCCAGAATACTACGGAACGACACACACATGCAGCCTCCATTATTCTCAATGGCATGACGGAATTCCACATGCTTGAAGTATGGCGTAAGTGCAACCCGACAACTCAGGAGGGCACTCATTCCTCAACTGCGAATAACAGCTGGTCGAGGCTGGATTACTGGCTTCTCACTAGCCAGGCTTCTACATGGGCTAATGATATCACACACCTTCCCAAAACACTCTCTGACCACAAGCCAGTCCTGCTGGCGTTAACGATTCCGACTTACATAACCCCACCATTTGTATGGCGATTTAACGCCGCTGCGCTCCTAGATCCTATTTATAAAGACACAATACAAACGGCGATAGAAGATTACTTTGTTAATGTTGGACTTGGCCCTTTTCCCGGAAATTTTTCGCTTTTATGGGAAACCACTTGTTATATAAATGCAAATATTGAATGCTGTGCGATGGTGTACGCAGACTGAGTTTCCCAATTTTAAACAGGTAACTTTTAAAATGGATGCCATGGTTGTGTGGTTGTGCCGTCTGACTGAGCTGGGTTAACAGTCTAGTGGGTATTTCCCAGCAACCCCAGCTTTTGGAGGGAAGCCTGGCACCCAGGGTGCTCTACCCCTCCCCCTAGGCCAGTTAGAACCAGTTTCCCCAGATGCTTCTAGAAGCTTCTGGCACTGTCTGGTAGGTGAGGTGAGTGGCGTATAAAGGGCGGAGCTGGGCTGTCATGTGCTCAGTCAGAGGGTGGACCTGAGAGAGAGGGGACCTGCTGCCAGGGGTTATCGCCACATGGGCCTGTGCGCTGGGCCCTGAGCTTACCTACACCCCTCTACTGTCCACAGGGCGAGGGAAAACTATAGTTGGGGCGATGATGACCTGGAGGAACCTCCGCAGGAGTTTTAGGCGGTAGGGTTTAGCCAGGGACCTATGCCACTGGAAGTGACAGGGCTTAGGCGCTGCCTTTTAAGTTGAGTGAGGGATCCTGAACTAACCCACTGATCTGGCCCAGCGGGAGGAGAACCCAGGGACGACCTGCAGAGACTACTTAGTCTGCCGCCAGCCACCAACTCAACTTCCCCCCCTCAAGAGACACTCAACCAAGGGCGCAGGAACCAAGCAAGTGCCTCGTTAGACCCTGACTGCAGTCCCGGCGGAAAGAGAGCGTGATATTCCAGCTGCCTGCGGAAGGAGAGCGCTAAATTTGGTGGGCGCTACATTTGAATTGGCTATGCCCTGCTGGTGAGTGCTGCAATCCCAGCTGCCTGCTTCCCAGTGCCTGGTGGGCGCTGCATTCCGCTTCCTCGGTGCTGCAGCGATAATTGTGGCATATGGAAGCCAGTGGGAGCCCACCCCATGGTTCTGGCACCTTTGAGAGTAGTTGAATCGGCGCAGGAGCCCACCCCGCATGATGCCGTCCTTGTGTTGATTTAAAACTCACAGCGGGTGCCTACCCCGCGCCGTGCACCCTTATCGCGGGTGCCTACCCCACGTTTGAGCTGCCCGGAGGGCGAGGGTACTTTCACTGAAGGCGGGAGCCCACCCCACACTCCGAATCCTGGAAGAGCCGCCGCGCTGCCTGCGGCGACCCGGAAGGCCTACGGATTGACTGGCGTGGGCGGAGCCGAAGCAGGAAGGGGCTGCCTGGTCGAGCGGGGCTCCCGGGAGCGAAGGAGAGCCCCGCGTGAAACCTGCGCCTTCCGGAGCCTCACAGGCTCCATACGAAGTCCCAGGTCCCAGGAGGGGGCCCGGGTGAAGCCCAGGGAGGAGCTGGCGGCGGAGCACTTCGGGAGGTGGGGCGCGCAGGAGGTGTCGAAGGCACCGTCCGCTGCCGGGCCTGAAGCCGCGAGGAAGCGGGAGCGTTGTCCCAGTCCCGGGTCCCAGGAGGGGGCCCGGGTGAAGCCAGGAACCCGGAGGCAGCGGAGGTGCTGCTGGGTGCCGGCAGGGCTCCTGTGGGGGAAGGCAGAGCCCCGCAAGTCGTGCCTAAAAGTCCCGGGTTCCAGGAGGGGGCCCCGGTGAAGTCTAGCGAGGGGCTGATGGTGTCGGGACTCCCCGTGAGCCGAGGAGAGCCCCGCCTGAAGCCTGTGTCGTCGGAGCTGCGGCCAGAGGGACCGGATGCGGCCCTAAAGAGCGGAGTCCATCCGTGAGCCCGGTGAGCGGGGCTCTGCCTTGCCTTAGTGGGGGGGGGTGAAGTCGGGGCACACAGTCGGTGCCCGCCCCCGGTGGCTGCCCGGAGGGCCCCGTGTCTTGCCTGACAAATCTGGCTTTATACCGGCTTGCTCAACAGCGCATAACTTACGCACAATATTCGCTTTTCTTCATCAGCTGAAGCCGGAGTTGCAGGCCGTGGCGGTGCTACTGGATGCAGCTAAGGCCTTCGACTCTGTTGAATGGCCTTATCTGTTTGCGATCCTGCGAGCGATGGGGTTCCCACCCATGTTCATTAACTGTATTGCCCTATTATATAACAAACCTACTGCCCGCATCAAGGTAAATAGGCACATATCGGACACAATGGTAATACAACGCGGCACAAGACAGGGATGCCCGTTGTCTCCAATACTTTTTGCCATTGCCCTGGAGCCGCTGGCCTGTAAAATACGTCAGAACTATGCACATGCGGCGCTACGGTTTAGCCTGAGACCCATTATCATATCATTATATGCAGATGATATGGTTCTATACCTACGTGACCCAGAAGAGACCCTCTCTCCTCTGCTACGTGAGTATATAAAGTATGGGAGTGTTTCGGGACTGCACATAAACTGGAGTAAATCGGCAGTCATACCACTAACAGCACAAACAAAAGCACCACAAATGGAATTTCCACTTGTTTGGCATGAAGATCCGATCAAATATCTGGGTATCTGGGTGCATCGAGATGCGGAATTAGTACTGAGGTATAATTATGGGACTACGATAGACCGCATGGAAACGCAGATATCCAGATGGATCGCACTGCCTTTGTCACTAGCTGATAGAATTCAACTAATAACAATGGTGCTAATGCCCAGACTGTTATATCTTTTTAATAATATACCAATAAAACCACCAGCTTCAATTTTTAAACGGATATGCTCAAATTTCAGCAGGTTGATATGGGCTGGGAGACAAGCCCGTATAAGTCTCCAAATCATGTCACTTCCCTATAGCTCGGGTGGTTTCACAGTTCCCGATATTTACTTATATTACTTATGCGCACAGGCACAATACGCGCACTATTGGCATCACCCGGAGATAACTGCCACACTTAGCGGTGGAGGACGGTGACGCAGATCCCATACCACTAGCTAGTGTACTCACGCATCACCTACCACCGCGAGAAATAAATACGGTACGGACGACATCAGACGCTTGGCGCAGCATAAGTCAGAAAGCGGGCAAAGCCCCTCTATATACCCCTAAGTCATCATCCTGCGCTGTCAGTCACGCAAGAAAAAAACAGCATGAAGACTCTAGAACAAATAGGCATCACGCAAATGGGGGATCTATATCCAGACGGTACCTTTATCACATTAGAAGATCTGTCCTACATTAGTAACCAAACACTTCTATTCCGATTTAGTTACCACAGATTAAGGGCAGCCATGAAGGAACTGTACCCCACATTCCCAGCTGAGCCTCCAATACTACAGCCATTGCAGATGTTGATAGGCACACCTACACATACTAACATGATCTCCAGACTCTATAAGCTAGTTCAAGCCAAAATTGGGACACAAACACATAAGGCCCGAGATAACTGGAATAAACTCCTAGACACCCCCCTGACGGACGACGACTGGACATCATGCTGTGCACTTATTACTCTGCTCACACCTAATGGTAACCTCCGAATCATTCATTATAAGTACATTCATCAAGCCTATCACACTCCCGCCAAATTACATAAATATGGTTTACGGGACAATGCACGATGTAGGAGATGCGGAGCTGATCAGGCGGACTTTGCACATCTAGTGTGGAACTGTGCCAAGATAAAACCATATTGGGAATCAGTGACTCATCATTTGAGTATATTGCTCTTGTGTACATTGGCTTGCACACCACAATTCTGTCTATTAGGATTGCGTATACCTGTGAAATCAATGAAAAAGAAATTAACTGCCATACTGTTGTTCTTGGCAAAACAAAGGGTGGCAATGCACTGGGACAGTAAGCAGACCCCTACTTTGTCCAACTGGATACAAGACGCTGTATACTGCAGAGACAATTTTCTGTTATATGCTGAGGAACTGCCGAATGCGTCGAAACTCTCAGACATTTGGAAGCCACTTACAGCATATCTATGTGACCATCCTGACATACTCCAAACTAGTCATTGATTTAACTCTTGCTTTGTAAATATGATGTTATAGCGTAGTGTAATGCTCACTTGTGTGCTGTTTGGAACTGTGATTGACAGAACTTTGTATTGCATTGTCCCTGCATGAACTGGCCTGGAAATGTCGACTGTTATGTACGGTTATCAGAAAATTCAATAAAAATAAATAAATAAAAAATATAGTTCTTTAGAGTAGTTTTGATCTTTGCAGGGCCTTCTGGGTAAGGAAACATGCAGAGGCCCCTGCAAACCACACAGCCTAGGGTTTCTTGCAGTACTTAGTTGATATGGTTCACTGTATGCCGGCTGGCCCTAAACCCAAATATGAATGCAATCACATTTAGAAAGTGAGATGGAATTATGGGCAATTAGGTGTAGATGTGACATTTGTAGTGCACTCTGGCTAGGAGAATATGCAGGGATCCCTGGAAGTCACCATCCTTGGTCTCTAGTTTTTAGAAGTTATCAGGGTTATTAGTGTTTCCCAGGAGCTGGCCTACACCAGGCCAAATACTGAAGCCATTAGCTTTGGAAACTGAAAAGGAATTTTGGGCAATTAGAGGTAGCTTGGATGTTTGCATGATATTCTGAGTTAAAAAATGTACATGGATCGCTGGAAGACACACTACCCTGGACTCCCGTGGATCTGTAGTTTACAGAAATGCCCAGGGTTGAAAGGGTACCCTGAGTGTTGGCCATCCACTGGGTCCATACTGTACTTATCACCAATGAAAACTGGGGGGAAATTGGGTTTTTGGGCTGTAGCCTTGTCATTTACAAGGCATGCTAGGTAAGAAAATATAATTGGATTCATGCAGGCCACACCACCCTCGATTCACTTTGGGCATTGGTTTTCAGAAATTCCCCAGAGTGCTGGTCGAACCCAGGCCCAAACACTGCAGCCACTCCTCATGGAACCAGAAGGAACTGTTTTGGGTATGTTGTTAATGTTTGCACAGCACTGTGGGTTAAAAAAAAAGAAACATGGTGATTCAGGAAGTCACAAAACCATGGTTGGGTAGGGTTTCCTGGCTGCCAGACAACATTGGGCCGAAATACTAAAGTCATTGCCCATGGAAACTGAGATGCAATGGAGGGCAGAAATGCATAGCTTTGATACTTATCTGGCATCCCACCAACAGTGGGGCAGAAAGACTATCTGTGACCTGAAGTGCAAGTGGTGTGTGACCCGAAGCCAGGATGAACTTTCTATCCACTTTTGGGCAAAAACCATGTTATCTCTTGGGTAAAGGCAGGAGTAAATGGCCATCTTTGAAGGACCACCGCTCCACTCCTGTATCAGCAATTTCCTGGTTTCTAGTGGTTCTTCTGACCGCAGGTGGGATTGCATAGGGTAAAACCCCAAATTGGCACTCCAGGGGGCAGAAATACTCTCAGGGTCCTTGAGATGGAGGGGTGTGGTCGATGCAATACAGGATGATCCCCCACCGCATATATAATTTAAAAAAAAACTTTGATGCCTATCAGTGTGATCCACCCCCCAACTCCCCTGCAGATGGGCAGGTTTTGGTAAACTCCCCAATACTCTTCCCAGAGGGACAGAAAATCAGTGTGGACCTATTTTGAGCATGGTTCTAATAGCCCACCCCTCCCCATTTATAATACAGAAAAGTCATATGTGGTGTCTAGTGGTACATTCTGCCCCCCCTTGGTTGGGAAGATTCGAAGAAAACACCCTAACAACAAGAAAGACTGTTTGGGTCCCTGAGGCGAAGCGGTGTGACCCAAAACCAATACAAACTGGCTCCCACCATTAAGTAAACTCCCTAATCTGGCTCCCAGTAGCAGATAGACTGTTTGGGATATTTCTCACAAACAAACTAGTCCCCACTGGCTAGTCGTGCTTTCTGGCCTCTAGGGTGGGCACATTTGGGGTACACCCCTATTGTGCCCACCCTAAGGGGGTAGAAAAGCTGTTGTGGTAAGGGAAAACAATTTACAATGCCTGAAGGCCACTCCCCCACCCCCAAAACACAGTTTGTTGTGAGTTCGCTGGGTGGTTCACTGCTTGGGGATCACCTTCCTGAAGCAATCACTGAGCAGGCATCCACTTCTGAGACGTACCAAAGGAAAGAGGCGATTCTTCTCTTCACAACGGTACATCTTCCTCTGTCATCCATGCTTGAGCTTTGCCCCTCAGCGCCAATTACAATCAAGCTGCCAAAGTTGAAAAGTTTGGGCTGCTTTCATTTTCTGTTTGATGATGTCACCCGATTATGTTGATGCTTCAGCTTCATCAAGACGGGTCAATACGCAGAATCAGTGGGAAGCAAAGTAGATTCAGAAACTCTGCTGCAAAGAATTCCACTAAAGGCACTTGTTTGGTCTTTTCTATGTATTAGATGTATTCAGTAAATATACTTAACATAACAATAGTAACATGACTAGCAAAAATAGTACCAATCATCAATAAAGTAGCATGCCCATGACACATAAATTGCCTTAAGAAACAATGGACCTGATTCACAAAGGACCTCTGCACTCATGGCCTCGCAGTCGTGAGGTGTCTCAGCACTAGGGGCAGAATCTCCGCAATGAGAATTCATATTGCGGAGATTCCGCCTGGAGTGCGTAGACTCACCTACGACTGCGGGACCTCCACCACGAGTGCGGAGGCCATTTGTGAATCAGGCCCCAAATGCATATCAAATACATATGCATAATCAAATAGCCAAAACACAAGGCTGAACATCAGAGTGCTCTGCATCACAATACCAAAGTGTGCTCAGTGCCCATAAAACGTGCTTCTGCAAAATAAACTATGCTAAAGTGAGCTCCTTGCCATCAAATTTGAGTCTTGTACGGTTTTGAAAAACAATTCATGAATACAGATCTGTCGTGGGTTGAGCGTCCCGTGTACCGTAAGTAGAGACGAGAGACTAATGAATGTTCGTGACCCAGGTTTAATAATCTTTAACAGAAGGGAAGGTCGTTTAATGTCCTGAAAATAAGCTTTGCTGGGGTACTGGCGCTGCAGCTGTTCCAGTGGGGCTCCAGTCTTCTATGGTCCCGAGGGTCACCAGGTTACTTCACCGGTAGAGACTCAGGCGGCATATATAAAATAAACAAAAAGAATTCCGTTTTAGTGCCAGAGACACTTCAATGATTGTGGGGTAGGGTTGTGTGGGACACCGTAGCAAGGAAGTTGTGCACGATTTTAAGCAGAGCCACCACCGTTACGTATTCAGCTGGGTAGCAGCAGCAGATGAACCGTCTACTCGCTACAAGGAGGGGTCCCCCTCTTTTCCTAACACCCGCCGCCCTGAGCCCAGGATACGCTCTCGTACCTGTTGAAGCCAGGAACCTCCGGGTCCCTGGCAGGGCGCTGCGTGTTTCCAGCCTCCTGGCTCGTCCGTCGTTCGCTCTCTGCCTTCTCCAGTCAGCACTCTCTCGTCCTCCTTCTTCCGCTTGTCTCCCGCTCCGCACGTTCCTTCTCCTCGCGTCTCCGGCTCCTCCTCTGCTTCCCGGTCCGCTCCTCTTTCTGCCTGCCTCAGCCAATCCAGATTGACGGTGTCATAGGGGGCGTGTCCTTCGCTCGAAGAGGAGGCTGTGTCCTGAAAGGGCCAGTGCTGTAATACGGCTTCCTTTGGAAATGGTGATGGTCCCGTCCTGGCCTCCGGGGGCTGTGGGGCACAAGAGGGAGGTGACACGGGTGAGTCCGGGGTCAGTTTCCAAGGTCTAGGCAGCACCTCCCGACAAGATCTAAAAATGATTGTGACACATTTAATATATAACATCCTGTCAACAACAGAAACCAAAATGTTACATAAAAATAAAATCATTTTCTATTGCTTTCTGTCCTGACACATGTATCTCTACACTGTGATTTTCTATGTAAGTACATTTATGTAACTTTCCATCAGAAAGAAAATAACAACTTGATATATATCATATTCATTCATTCATTCATTTTGTATTGTATTGTATTGTATTGTTATTGCATTTATGTAGCCATTACTTTGGCGCGTAGCACTCTATTTCGAAACCCAAAAAGGATTAGTGGTGGATTAATATAGTGAAATTTGAGTTACTTTGAGCGGTGGACATGTGAGTCTGTTAGTTGGATTGAAAAGGATAATGGGGGGACAGAAGAGGGAAGAGTCTAGAAAGTGTTTATTGTGAGATCATAGTAGTAAGATGAGGTTTGGGATGAGTATAAGGAGAGATAGAGGAGGGAATAAAAATAGAAATGGATTAGGGTGATCATAGTAGTAAAATGAGTTTAGGGATGAGTCAAGGGAGGGATAGAGAAGGGAAGAGTCTAGAAAGGGTTATTTTGGTGATCATAGTAGTAGAATGAGGTTTGGGATGAGTCAAAGAGGGGAGGTAGAGGATATATTGAGAGAGATGTCAGGTGAAATATAGGGTAGTGCATTGGAGACAAAATGGCTAAAACTCATTCACAAAGACAATATCTCTTGCATAGGCGAAAGCTATTGGCTTTTCCAATGCTTTTTTTAATTTAACTTTATATACACCATTGAATTATACAAGGCGACTGTCCAGCTCCAATTCTCAAATTTTCTTAAGAACAGCCAGCAGTAGGTTATTCACTGCCCACTTGTCTGCTTTCATTAGTGGAAAGGTCTTTCAAATGAGGTGGAAAAGAAGACTGATAAACTGTAATGCGTTTATGGAGTTGACACCTCTGCATAGGACTTCAGGGGACAAGGCAGAGACTTTAAATCATCACTCTCTGTTGACAGAACAGCATCTCCTGGAGTGAAGGTGGAATGATACTCCAAAGTGAGAGAAGATGGTGACCCAGCACTTGTCGAAGGATGGAACACTTTAAAAGACAGCCTCGTAAAGTTAAAATGTCCATGAATTAACCTTTCATGGAAGGCAGGTGGTAGAAACTAGATATATCCTCCGAGGGAAAACAAGGATTTTAATCTTAATTGCAAACATTTTCCTCCACATACTTCAAGATGGAAGCACTATAAAATCTAACAATAAAAGAGCATTTGCACTTCTGCAAAAACATGCTGCGGACTTTGTCCTTGTAAGGCTCCATCTGCTGGTCATGGAAAGCAAGCCGGGCAGATTCAACTAATTCACAATAGTTTTCTATTTTACAGGGACAGAAATACACAGCCATTTATTTGTTGTGCCCTTTCATAGGCCAACTGTGGTAGCAACTACTGAAACAATGTAATAAAATGGTCAATTAGCTTTCTCAACTGTGCACACAGATCATCATTCAAACCAAAAAAATAAAAACTGTTGCAAGAAAGGGAAGCTCTTCCCCTTCAACCCGATATGAGGGCTTGAATAGGAAAACCCGCTGGTGCAAGCCTCAGAGGGATTTCCAGCCCTGAAACATCCTTGGCCCACTAGAGGCAATGCGGACACGTCCAACACGTCCATATACCCAAGGTAAAACTGGAAACTAACTAATCGACATCATGGAAGGGAGAGAAACAAGTTTGTAAAATTTAAAATCCTTTTAACTGCACACTACTGAACAACATTCACTCCACACACAAATGATTGTTCCTCACCGAAACGTGGCTGCATGACTACTCTGTGCCAATAATCAGGCAAACAGAACAAGAAGGCAATAGGATTGCAATGAATAAACACATTTATAAAAAGAGAGAGAGGTTGCTTGTATTTTCAAGAACACCTGAAGAAACAATGTAAGCTTCCTTTCTGCCACCATAGGGAGTCTGGATGTCTTGTTTAAATTAAGATGAATGACCATATGTCAGGATTTCCCTGCAATTCAGGCCAGGGACTTGGATGCTAGCCCCACTACTTCTCCTTTCAGATAAATACGATCTGTAATGAATTCCAGAATCTGAAATGACTGTACAAAGAGAAAGGAGGTAAAGAGGAAAGGAGCAATCCATAAGCGTCTAGACCTGCTGACCTCAGAAGCATTATAATCAAAAATATGGTCACTATGGGGAAAGCGTAGCCTTGGATTTCCACGGCAATTTACACGGCAATAGTATCGTAAGGAACCATTTATTCAAGTTTAAGCAATCAATGTTTTCATTTGTAGCAATTGAATTCAAACATTGCAGAGAAAGTTCATGACATGTTATCAAGTTTTCTTAGATTATGCAATTAATGCTTTTATTTATGGCAATTGAGTTCAAATAATGCAGAAACGCCACCATCTTTTTGATAGTAATTGTCCGGCCTAGGTCCCTGGGTTACTGGGTTGCCCCATTTTTTTAGACCTTGGAAGCATGGCTGATGGAAGGCCTGTGGCAAGGACCCTGGGTTTGCAATGAAGACAAGATACCACTAATTTAAATATACTACCATACAACAGAATACGTATGGTGAGTAACAACAGAATGATTTGCAAGAAGATGGAAGCTGAGAGGCACTGACTAGTAATTAGACGAGCAGGATGCAGTTCAGGAACAGAATATGAAGGTCCCCCTCCAGTAGTAGAGACTCCAGGAGCCAGGATGATTTGGATTGTTTGACGTTGGAGCTGGAATACCAAAAACGTTTCAAGCAAAGCTCAGTATCTTTGGAGGAGAGGCTTAACCTGAGGGAACCGAAGAGAAGCAAAACAAACAAGAATTGGCATAGTGTTCTGCTTGGGTTTTCGGATCAGATAGAACCCGCTCATCAGAGCCTCTCTAACCCAGCCAGAACGTTACCCCCTCCCTAGGGCCTATTTCCTAATAAGTAACCACATGTATATACCACCTAAGGACAGGGAATTCCTACTATATATATATATATATATACCAAGACCTCTTATAATCGGCGGCCTCGCGATCCCATACGGATCCAGACCTCTCTACCCAGACGGCAGTATCAGCACAAGTTCATCCTATGATCACCATAACATACAGGAAGGGAATCAGTCTCACTATTCATCAGATCACACAAGGATTGCTAGTTCGAGCACAGCCTGTTCTCTGGTTCGAGGGGCTCCTCTCTCCCTTATTCAGTTACCACTTACCTGATCAGGGTTAACATCTGTTCATGTCAAGTCACAGCTGACTAGAAGAATAGGCTACCCTCTTATACAAGAACACGCAGCACATGTTGGTTCACTACAAACTGGGTACTTTATTACTCATTACATACGCAATCACATAACATTACAATATAACACATAACCTGCAAAGAAAAGTGAAAGATTAAGTTGTACACTCTAATAAGAAAGGGGTCGACATCACCTTAGTAGTGTGTAGCCTGCACTCAATGGTCATCTAGGTTCCCTTCTCGTCTGTGCCTCGGCTCGCCTGGAAGTCACACCTCCGCAGTCACGGATCTGTTCCCTTCACCCTTCTCCGAGTCACTGGGACCTCTTCCTCATCGGCTACTCTCTCCTCTCTGGCTATTCTGCTAGAAGAGTATCTGTCTCTCGGTTTTTCTCCGCCTTCAAGATGGCGTCTGTCTTCCCTGGAATAAGTAGTAGCTTTACTGCTAACGGCTAGATGCCGCCTACGGACTGAAGCAAGTGCCAAGTAACTGCCTCGGACTTTCACTAATATAGAGGTGCGTTTCCTCATGGAAAATTCCGGCCCGTAACCTGCCGCCCACCAAATTCTTGTACCTCCCCGTACCAAGGACACGTTCCCAGCCGGCCGGCCTGATGTAGTGTCTTCGGCATGAAGAAAAATACAATCCTTCGATAAGGGCCGGCCTGAACCGGTTCTCTCCAAGCGAATAACACCTCATAACTAAAACATTACATTTGACCTAGAAGCATCCCAAGCTGCCGGAGCAGAAAGAAAGATGGAGTCTCTCCCGTTTAAGGCCTACCAGGCCTGAATTCAGCACGGCTCCATGAAATACCCTCCCTACAGGACAGGTTATCCCTAATACTAACAAATCTATCCCCTGGGCTATGTGTGCAAGCCCTGATCTATGGGGAAGAGCACAGGATCATGTCGAAGTGCCTAGTAAATAGGCTCCATTCACTACTCTAACCCTTAGACTTGGATGGTAAGAGACTGAAGTCACATTAATCACCCTTCAACACAAGAAGGCCGGGAAAATCGAGCAGTACATTTCACCCTTGACTTCAGTCTATTATACATCCATTAAACAGAACTAACATCTGTGGAAGAATAATATGAAACAAAACTAACTGATCTATGTCTAGTACCAGGTGTGCAGAATTGAAGTAGTGAAGGAATACACTGAATAAAGCAACAGATAGAAATCAAAATGGCGATAGTAATCAGAATACCTCCTAATATTTGACGTAACATATACAAATCAGGTAACCAATTAAAGAGCCAGTCAAACCAGCCCTGGTCAATGTGTTTTCTAACTTCTTCTGTCAAGTCATGTAGCTTATCAATGTGAGCTCGAATGGATTGTGTATGATCAGACAAGTTAAAACAACAAAGACCCTCAAAATCAGAACAATCGTGTCCATGTTTAAGCAAAAGATAATCAATGGCCGCTCGATTTTGCAAGATAGCTCTGCGTTCCCCCTGGGCGTCTAATAGCATGTCAGACAGGACTGTAGAAGTATGATTAATGGATTTCACCATCCAGCAGGCCATTTTCTCAATAGATTTGGCATTATAAACTGCCAAAGCAGGAACACCAATAATTGAAATAGCCAGGCTAAGGTATTCAGACTTAGAATATAAATGCAAAGATGAGTCACAATCCTCCTGTAACCTCACTGTATCTCGAATCACACGAGAGTTGGCATTCGGATGTGATGAGAACATCAATAAACTCAGTCTAGTAATGGCACAAGGGCCTCCAGAAATATTTGCGGGGACATATGGCCAGGAAGTATTACCACATGAGAAAAGCCATCCGGCAGGTAGTAACATCGTGCGATAATGACTGGGGGCAACTACCAAACTCTTGCAAGTCATGTTATTCTGAACAGAAGTACATGTTTTCGGTGTCCTTTGAAGGCACAAAGTTCGTTCATGAGCGGTGAATGAAGTGGCACCTTTCAATTTTAAACGCATACATTCAGAAATTGCACTAGGATTACACGTAAGGAAAAAACACAAATCACCCTGTGTGATATTATAGGTAACTATTTGGGACTGGATGGGGGGTATCGGGTCTGACAGTTCAGTACACAAGGGGCAATACTCATGGGTAGCAAAATCGCCCAGAAGAACATTGGGGCGAGCATTCGATATATTGAAAATATGAGTCAAAGTCTCCAACGAAGCAGGGACAGCAACCAAACAAGTCGCCAGAATGTCATTCACTGATCTCATCGGAGTCAAGCAGAAATGAGGGGCTTTAGTCACCCGTTTCGCTAATGAAGTCCAAAAGTTCGACGACGAATCCCACGCAGCGAAGGAACGCGACACTCGGGTTCTCAACTCATCCCGGGTTGATGGGATCCCTCCTCTCTCGTCGTACCAACCCAAAAGGAGTCCAACGCCGACACATCCTGCAGCAACAGTCCAAAGAATGATCTGAAAGAGAATCAAATACAGGCATTATTCATTCTCATAAGTAACATTTGTCAGCCGGGACTGCTTCCCAGCTATCTTTCCCTGGTCTCATAACTAAAATGGTATTGTCTTGACCGGTTGCAATGACCTCTGCTTGTTCAGGGGGATTCTTAGGCGACTGCACCCAAACTCTGGCCCCAGGATTATCTGTGGAGCCAAAACCTTTCTGGCCTCGTACAGTTAGCAACGTTGGGGCAGTGCCTCTCGTTATCTCACCACTGAAAACAGGCATTATTAGCAATTGAGCCACTCGGTCAGTTTGATGTATCAGTAAGTCAACCTCACTGCTATTCAGCAGGAGCACCTTAATCTCTCCCTGATAATCACTGTCAATGATTCCTCCAAGCACCTGAATGCCTTTTACAGCCAGCCCCGATCTAGGGGCCATTAATCCGAAATTCCCAGTTGGTATATGAACACCAACACCAGTTTCAATGATGACCCGATCTTTACTTTTTATAACGGTGTCATCCATGGCATGCAAGTCTAAACCTGCCGACCCTGGGGTCGCTCTACATGGAGCCAAAGCTCCGGGAGTAATTTCCCAGTACATCACAGTCTCTCTGATTTCATTGGGCTTAGCATCAACATTCGGAGGAAACAAACGCATAAGTGGGGATTCAGCATTTAGAAAGGGGCGATTATTCAAAATCAATAGCGCTTGGGGCAAAAAGTCTCGCCAATTCTTATACTTGTCATCTGTTAATTTTCGTAATTGGTCCTTCAGCAGACCATTCAACCTCTCCACAAGACCCGAGGCCTGTGGATAATATGGTATATGAAACACCCATTCAATATTGTTTTCCACACAGAATTCCTGTACCAATCTTCCACGAAAATGGGATGCATTATCAGATTGAATTTGGAATGGCACACCATAATACATCATAATCAATTCCAATGTTTTAATGGTATTCAATTGGGTAGCTTGCTTACAGGGAAGGGCCACCAGCAGGCCACTGTATGTATCAACAATAGTGCAAACATATTGACAATTCCTACTCATAGGAAGTGGGCCGATGTAATCAATCTGCCAAATTTGAGCGGGCAATTTCCCGCGATGCAAATGACCTTTAACAATTTGGGGCACTTTACGCTGCCTGATATGCTGACAAATGGGACAATGTAGAATAACATTTTTGATTAAATCTAGGGGAATATAAATTCCTCGATCAGCAGCCCACCTGCTAGTGGCTTTCTCTCCAAAGTGTCCTGCTTTCTGGTGGGCCCATTTAGCCAATCCCGCAATATCAGAATCTTGCCTGTCCACCACTGCCTCAGCAATTTTAGATTTCTCATCTGCAATGTTATGAAAAAATTTGTCAAGAGAGTCTATTGGGGTATGAGCATCCACATGGAAGATTGTAACAGTACTCTGTGGGAGCATTTCCCAAATCTCCTGCCATAATTCTTTTCCCCACAGTTCTTTTGAATGCAATTTCCAACTATGGGAATGCCAAGTCGGTAACCAAACTGCCAGTCCATTGGCAGTAGACCAGGAATCGGTGAAAATATGACATGTACCAGGAAACTCTTGTTTCAGAACTTGATAAACAGCATAGAGTTCAGCAAATTGACTGCTCTTACCCTCACCAGTTGTGCTCAGCAATTTTTGTGTGATCGGATTATAGGACACCGCCTTCCAGTGCCGTTTCGTCCCTATGAACCTTGCTGAACCATCCGTAAACCAGACATGGTTTCTGTCCTCTGCGGACAAATCATCAAAAGGTCTACCCCACTTAACAGGAGACTCCTGTACTAAAGGTACGGAACATTCACTCTCAGTCTCAGTCGATGGCGCTCGCGCCACCTGCTCATGCAAAGATGCAACTCCTTTTTGTCCCACACGTGCCCTGTCTTGTATATACCATTTCCATTTAATCACACTCGCCTCTTGAGCGTGTCCAATTCGGTGAGTTTTCGGCGAACTCATAACCCACTGCATGATAGGAATTTCAGGTCGCAAAACTATATCATGTCCCAAAGTCAATTGCTCGGTATCCACCAGAGCCCAATAACATGCAAGTAACTGTTTCTCAAAAGGTGTATAACGCTCACCAGCATCAGGTAACTTTTTGGTCCAGAAACCTAACGGTACTCTACTCCTGCCTTGTTTCTGCCACAAACTCCAATTCGCATAAAGGCCTTGTACAGACACATTCAAATCCACATCACCATCACGTACAGGCCATAAATCCAGAGCATGCTGAATTGCTTCTTTTGCCAGGCTGAACGCATCTTGCTGTGGTTTATCCCATTCAAATGCATTCTTTTTACGAGTGACACGGTACAAAGGGGCCAATATTTGACTCAAATGAGGAATATGCTGACGCCAAAAACCAAACAAACCAATGAAGCTTTGGGCTTCTTTCCTATTCCTCGGAACTGCAAAATCAAGAATTTTCTGTTTAACCTGAGGGATCACTTCTCGGTGCCCTTCATGCCAATTAATACCCAAAAATTTCACAGCCTGGGACAGACCTTGTAATTTATCCGGATTGATTTCCCAACCTTTCTCACACAGGCACTCAATGACTCTGTCCAATTGGGTCTGAACTTCCTCTTGTGTTTCGCCTTGGATCAAAATATCATCAATATAGTGACATATCTGAATTTGCGGCTGAACTGGTACCTCAGCCAAATGCTCTGCCACCAGCCGGTGACATATCGTAGGACTATGCACATAGCCCTGAGGAAGACTTCTAAATGTCATCTGACGCCCGTTCCACGTAAAACTGAATTGTTCCTGACACTCAGGGGCAATCGGAATCGAAAAGAAAGCATTAGCAATATCAATGGACGCATACCATGTACCTGGATGTTTTTGGATTCTTTCAATTAGGGTAATAACATCCGGTACTGCAACAGTCAAAGAGGGTGTGTGTTTATTCAATTCTCGATAATCAACAGTCATGCGCCAAGAATTATCACTCTTACGTACAGGCCAAACAGGATTATTCCAAGCAGAAGTAACTGGGGTTATAACCCCTGCATCCACCAACTCCTGAATAGTGGTACTAATCTCTTCATGACCACCTGGAATACGATACTGCTTCTGACAAACCACTTTTGTCGCCTGGGGAACTTTTATGGGGGGCATTCTTAAACGACCAACCCGTACAGGTCTGGACGATATATAATGTGTAGTTCCAAATTGGTAACATCCATCATCTAAATGCAAAGTCATTCCCTTCAAAATATCAATTCCAATTATGAATTCTAAGAGTGGCACCACTAATACAGAGTATTCTTTTCTAGGGATTCTACCTATTCTCATTTCAAGTAAAGTTTGAACTGCGGGAGTTTCCTTTCCACCTAATCCGGTAATTGTAAAAGGCTGACCTTTAAACTTCTTTGATTTTCCATGAATAAGAGTGGCCTCCGCTCCTGTATCTACCAATGCTCGGGCCCTTTGGATATTACGATGTTTTCAATAAATATCAATATCTACATAGGGTCTATTATCTCTGTGAGCCCATCTGTGTACTGGAGCTTGACCTATTTCCTAGTCATTTTTACTGCATTCTGTGTACCAGGATAAATCAGGATAAAGACTCTCACGTTTCTTAGGTATCGATACCTCCTGTTCATATCCATTTCCATTACGAAATGGATTCCTGTCCTCTGCATTGTACTGCAGGTTTCGATCGGCCAATCTGTGTCGATCCTCTCTCCTGCTCAACTCAGGGGATTGATCCCTATCATCTCTACGTCTGCTGTTAACATAATCATCTCTCCCCCTTTCTCTTTCCCCCTCTCTCTCTCTGTCTCTCTCACGACGGGGGGACAAATCACGTACATAACGTCGATCATCACGACGATCAGAGCGCCCATGGCGGTCGTCATCACCGCTACCGTCAGAAAAACCACGATCACACTCAGTCGTCCGAACACGCCGGGCACCCTCCTTTCGATCCAAGCCACGTTTGCGAAACATTTCCCACAAACGAGTAGTAGTCTCACCGTCAATGTCCTCCTTCCGCACACCATCGGCCATAAGACCAGAAAAGATATCACGTCTAGTAAGTTTATTGTCACCAGGAGTACGAGTGTCAGGCCGGGACTGCCGTTCAGGTTTAAACCACTCACCCAACTCACCGAGTTGGCGTACCGATTCCAGCACCGTAGATAACACGTTACCAGTCTGATTAATCAATAAAGTCATCATGACCTGCTTATAAGCAACAGGGGAAGAACGAATAATACGATTCCGCACAGAAGATGTCAACAAACCATCAAGCAACCTGTCAGCAGTACCCAGAAAAATTGCCGTTTTCATCACCTCCTCTTTGAGACGTTGTGCAGCGTCGCGCAAAGTATACCACGGTTTGTCATTCACAGGCCAGTCAGACTCAGTAGGATATTTTTGATTACAACCCTCAGTCGCCAATTGAAGCAAAGAAATTTGACCACCACCATTAAAGTTACAAAAATGATCCTGTACAGTAGAATCCGAACTCAAGGAACAAAACTTCAAACAATCGCCAGTTTCCAACATAATACCAGCAGCGCCCAGTTCATAAAGGCGCACCATCCATGTGAGCAAGGTCTCACCAGCTCGCTGCCGAAATCGCTGCAAAATATCACTAATTTCTTGTTGAGTAAAATCCTCCAAAGAATCTAAAGAAACACCATTCGGAGCATTGGGAGCCTGCTGCAACTTCCGTCGAAAAACTGGATGCACTGAGACCGCGGGACGAGCATCACAAGGAGCTCGATCAGTACACGTAGAGGGACAATCAGTGTAAGAAGCATCGACCCCACTCGAAGGACGAGCGCAATCACGGGGTGCACCATCAGAGGTGTGAGAAGCAGACTTACAATCACGGCCGGAGCGAGAGGACTCGCGCTTGGCAGACTCCTCACCCGAGGAACAAGAATCACTCGAGTTCCAGATATTACCATCCCATTCATCAGGATTCCAATCTAGTCCGGCTTTCGCCACGACCAGACGCACCTTTCGCGTCGAAACCCGACCACGCCGATTCTTGTATTTATAACGAGCAATTCGCACAGCCGCCCTTTCGGCAATAGTTTGGTAAGTCTCAAGTTTGTCAGCAAGCAACTTATTTTGACACCGCAACAAAGTATGAGCATTCTGAATCTCAACAAAGTGCGCTTCCACATCCTTATGTGATGTCTGTAACTTCAACAACCTTTCATGCAGAATCCTGTACGCAGACAGATCAATCCAACCTCTGCGCCCCAAAACGGGAATCTCATCACCCTTCGATACGGGTGCCTTCTGTAAACAAGTAATCACATTAGCCGGCTCCGCCAGCTCCAAAAAAGAATTCCAATTCTCACTCAAACCAGTAGAATCAGCCCACTCACGGGCTAAGGCTTCATACGGCGTTGAATCCCATCCGGGAATATCAACGGGCAACTTAAAAGTAGATTTCGACCTTCTAGAAAACATCTTGGAAAAGAAAGAAGAAAAGAAAGAAAAAGAAAAGAAAGAAGAAGAAAAACTATACACACAATTATACCACAAATAATATACAAACAAAACCACGCACGCGCCGAAAGCAAACACGATACAACACAACGCACACAGGTTTCGTAAACGGTTCGTGACGCCAAATGTTCTGCTTGGGTTTTCGGATCAGATAGAACCCGCTCATCAGAGCCTCTCTAACCCAGCCAGAACGTTACCCCCTCCCTAGGGCCTATTTCCTAATAAGTAACCACATGTATATACCACCTAAGGACAGGGAATTCCTACTATATATATATATATATATATACCAAGACCTCTTATAATCGGCGGCCTCGCGATACGGATCCAGACCTCTCTACCCAGACGGCAGTATCAGCGCAAGTTCATCCTATGATCACCATAACATACAGGAAGGGAATCAGTCTCACTATTCATCAGATCACACAAGGATTGCTAGTTCGAGCACAGCCTGTTCTCTGGTTCGAGGGGCTCCTCTCTCCCTTATTCAGTTACCACTTACCTGATCAGGGTTAACATCTGTTCATGTCAAGTCACAGCTGACTAGAAGAATAGGCTACCCTCTTATACAAGAACACGCAGCACATGTTGGTTCACTACAAACTGGGTACTTTATTACTCATTACATACGCAATCACATAACATTACAATATAACACATAACCTGCAAAGAAAAGTGAAAGATTAAGTTGTACACTCTAATAAGAAAGGGGTCGACATCACCTTAGTAGTGTGTAGCCTGCACTCAATGGTCATCTAGGTTCCCTTCTCGTCTGTGCCTCGGCTCGCCTGGAAGTCACACCTCCGCAGTCACGGATCTGTTCCCTTCACCCTTCTCCGAGTCACTGGGACCTCTTCCTCATCGGCTACTCTCTCCTCTCTGGCTATTCTGCTAGAAGAGTATCTGTCTCTCGGTTTTTCTCCGCCTTCAAGATGGCGTCTGTCTTCCCTGGAATAAGTAGTAGCTTTACTGCTAACGGCTAGATGCCGCCTACGGACTGAAGCAAGTGCCAAGTAACTGCCTCGGACTTTCACTAATATAGAGGTGCGTTTCCTCATGGAAAATTCCGGCCCGTAACCTGCCGCCCACCAAATTCTTGTACCTCCCCGTACCAAGGACACGTTCCCAGCTGGCCGGCCTGATGTAGTGTCTTCGGCATGAAGAAAAATACAATCCTTCGATAAGGGCCGGCCTGAACCGGTTCTCTCCAAGCGAATAACACCTCATAACTAAAACATTACATTTGACCTAGAAGCATCCCAAGCTGCCGGAGCAGAAAGAAAGATGGAGTCTCTCCCGTTTAAGGCCTACCAGGCCTGAATTCAGCACGGCTCCATGAAATACCCTCCCTACAGGACAGGTTATCCCTAATACTAACAAATCTATCCCCTGGGCTATGTGTGCAAGCCCTGATCTATGGGGAAGAGCACAGGATCATGTCGAAGTGCCTAGTAAATAGGCTCCATTCACTACTCTAACCCTTAGACTTGGATGGTAAGAGACTGAAGTCACATTAATCACCCTTCAACACAAGAAGGCCGGGAAAATCGAGCAGTACACATAGCCAATAGGTCTCGCCTTTGGGACCTTATAAGTGATTAGCCAGTTGCATAACTAAACACTTATAAGATCCCAAAAGCGAGACCTATTGGCAATGCCAAGCGGCCGTGCGGCCAGGAAAGTGAGTGATCGCGATCACGATCAAACATCAAAGCGGCCGTGAAAGTGAAAGTAATCGCGGTAAAGCGCGGCGCCCGCGCACATGCACTGTAGATCTAGGCTGGCCTGGTAGCACTTTTTGGAGCCCTCTCAATAAGTCTCGCCAGACCAGCGCATGCGCTGGGTCAGGCGAGACCTAAAAAGGTGTAGAGAATGCAAATGGTGTGTCCTATGCAACCGGAGTAGAGAACCCATGAATCGATGTTGCCAGGCACAGTGTCGTGCTGTGACTGGTGCTTAAATCCTTCCATGTCTTACTGACCCGGAAGTGTCTAGAACCTACCTCTTCAGAATGTTCTGGCTTTTCCAGATTGTTCCAGCTGTTCCTGAAGGTTAGTTTTTTTCCATCTTACCCCACAAGTGCTGATATGTGTAACCCTGTGACTCCACCCTCCTTCGCCTCCCCAGTCGTTACTGGGCCATGTGCCACAGTCTTAAAATCCTGCCCACAGCAAGTTTGTTTAACTGAGTCTGAGAAAGTTGAGTACGTCCCTACGAGACTGGATATAATTCCTGAAAAGCATTCCACACTTTAAATACTTGTGGGATATAGGCTTTCACACAACGTAGGCCTTTCCAAAAGCTGTTTCATGAATTACTTTCCTCACAATTGTTTAGTGCCTCCTGATTGTGGGTCATTATAATATATGGATGGACTCCATTGACACGGTCACAATAAACTATTTAAGCAAATCACTGATGTTCATAAGATGACATCATTATTCAATGTCTCCTCCCTCAGAAGGACCACTGATTTGACTTTATTGTGTCTAGAGATGTGGTGGTTTTTAAGCATTTTCTCCTCCCAAGGACTGCAAAGATTCATATGATAAATGAAGCTTAAATTGTAAGGTTTTATTTCACTATGCTGGCCAGATCGATGAGCATCATGCTTGTTAGATCTCTCTCATCTGCTGCTAGGCACAATACGTGCATTGAAAGATACACATTCATGCCATCCACCAAGGTTGGTGTTCTAATTTATTTATTAAATGTGAAGGTGGGAGCCTGGCACCCTTCAGAATTGTTGCATGCACATACATGGATGCCAGTGGGCTCCATGTTATATCAATCAATCAAATATTCTTTATTCGATGAAGATTAATCATAAAAGAGCAATTAATAACACAATACAGTATAAAATTTCCAAACAGAGGATTAATAAAACACAATTAGCATTAGACCACTTAAGGGTAAGCACTGTCGCATATCAACATGATGAGAATCCTAACCAATACTCTTAACTAATAAGTGGTTCAGAATGGGTTTTACAACACCTCATGCGGGATCGCCAAGCGTTGCCCAAAAATTTTGCGACTCCACAGACCATGGCAATCGAAGAGGTATCGGTGGTAAGTATCCGCAAGGCCGATACGTGGCATCTAACGCCCAAATTCTTACATAATGGCTTTAGCCAGATCCTCCTAGCAACCCTATAAGCTGGGCAAGCAAAAAAGAAATGTGCCACTGACTCTGTAGGGGCTGCGCAGCCTGGACATGAGCTCATTTTGCCGACATTCTTTTTCCACCCCGAGGTATAATCATTTACTGGGAGGATCCCAAGCCTAACCTTCAAGTAAAGAGATCTATCTAAAGGCTGCTCAATGTAATCCAAAAAAGGTTCAAAGCTCCTTGACCACTTAAAGGACAAGAAGCGCTCAGTAAGTGAGCCCACAGAACTACTAGAAAGTGTCTCCTGCTGTACTAGATTCCAGTAGAGCTTTTTAATCACCATCTTGGGCGGAGGTGATTGGTTTGCCCATGAGTCGCTCAAACCCAGGAGCACCACCAACCGCTTCAAGTTGCTCAGCCACTTAATCCTATTATATGTGAATTTGTCAAGCAGTCTTAACTTTTTATCCAATAACAGTTTCTATTCAGGGACTTGTAATTTTCGTTTGACCCCAAATAGCATGCGCATAAAAATCACAGCAGACAACCTGCAGTTGGACAATAAGCAAGCTCTCCTTGAAGGTGTGACTCATGACATGCTGCATCCTTGCAGATATTTACACCTACCCCTTTAATGCTGTTCATAGTGTGAACAGTTTTTTGTAAGGAGTCTTGAATTGCTGATTGTACCTGTTTTGTGCAGGTGACTTGCTCTGCTGCAATATACATTGCGATGTGTGACGGTGGCTTTCAAAACTGTTGTCTCTGTAGTATCTAAATTGTGAGGGCGACTTATACTGCTGCCTGCTCCCAGTGCTGTCCCATTTTTGAGAAGAGCAAAAGGAACAAATGATGGACAGAATGCTGAACAAGCAAACATTCACCCCCAGTCAAAAAGCTCTGAGTTTAATCCCGTGTTCTTTTGCTTATCAGGCCGCCCCAGTTTGGACACAGCCATATGCAAATCAGTCGTGACCCTGCTCCTCATGGGAACAGTCCAGCAGGAACTGCCAAGCCAGGTTCTCCCTTGACCGGAAACAAGCATCCTGTGACAGGTTTCGGGGTATCACCCCTCATCAGCCACACGAACTTGAATCCAGTGGCGCAGTCATTCTCAGTGTCTTCTTATCCGTGCCACCAGGCTGAAATACTCCTTTCTATCTGCTTGAACTTCTTTGTTCTTTTAATTACGGACGAGCACGCTGCTTTTTTCAACCAACTTCTTGGTGACTGTGCTTCTTACGAATTTAGATTTAACATTTCTAATATTTGGTGCTAGTTCTTAAAATATTTATATATTTGTACGCAGAAGAAGATTAAGCAATTTGCTTACAGGATGTTGCACCAATGCAGATATTCAAACCTGGCTCCCCAGCTTTAAAGTCAGCAGCTCTGGCTGCATTGCCACATCCTCTACCCTCTCTCTGAGCTTTGCTTTCTTCAGCTGTCTGAATGGAGGGTGCTTTAAGCAAATCAAGCAGAGGTGAAGCAAGGATGTCATATGCCCTGAATACACTCCGTTTGACTGCATCATAGGAAGCCAATTCATTTCAGTGGATTTGCAAATTACCAAACCAATAAACTTTATTTTATTTTCCATTACTCTAAGGCGTTTATAACATATATCCCCAAGGCAAGTCTTCTAAAAAGGCTTCTACAATTGCTACAGCTGGCGACTTTTAGAACTTGAAAACAACTTGGAGTGTTGGCTTCATGTGAAGTTGGGAAAATGAGTTTATAGCTTTGTCCCCTTTCACAATGAACTTTGTGCAAGCAATATCCATCAGCAAGGGCTTTTTCTTCTTGCTTCCCCCGCCGTCTTTGCTTCCTCATCATTGGCGATTGCACTTAGGGCTGGCTTTTGCGCTGGTGGTGCCTGGTGCAACAATGTTTGGGGGCGCTCCCTAATGACAATCTCCACCACGGATTCACTCACTACCACCCTTTAACAGTCGCCTCAAGTCTCCATAACCACTCTCTCTCAGAGGAATTTTGTTCATTTTATAGCACCACTCATACCATTGTAGGGTGTCAGAGCACTTTAAATCACACACATATTGCACAGAGACATGTGTAAATCAATGTATATGAAACGTTACATAAGCTAGAGGACTATACAGTGTAGGAGTCACATGTCAAACTGCTAGGCAGTATAGTTTAATAGTGCTTGGTCTGGAGAAGAACAAACTCAGAATTTGAAACGTTACACCATGGTTGGGGGTTCTCTTTAATAATAAGAATTGATTTCTACCTAAATGAACCCATTTTGTAACATTAGAATAATTAAAGACTGGGGAAAAACCATAACGCTCTAACCTATACATTGCAGTTTGCATGCAGCTCTTTGATGACAGGTTTTTTTTTAGGAACTTTATTTAAAATTTTATGCAATAACACAAAAACAGGTGTGCACACAATGCCAGTGAAGAACAGACACAGAATTATAAATCACAGCGGTACAGTTCAAGGGATCGGTCCAACCGCAGTCCCCCCCCCCAACAGCAAGCATTCAACCCGCGCAATAAACTTTTATTCCCCCTCATCTTCTTCAGAACCAGTCTGGCTGCCCCCCGATGATATGTTTTGACACCCTGACTGCAGGCCATTGGAAAGTATTTCATGAAAAAGTTCCCTCCAAAGTCTTAAGTCATCCTCTAATTTCTCATCATTGTGGCAGCTCTTCATGTGCTCCTCCTCGGCTAATGTCCATTTGTGTACATCCCTTACCCAAGCCGAGACCTCTGGAGCACGCACCCCTATCCACACAATAGCTATTCTGCGCATTGTTAGGACTAACAGGCTGCAGTCTGTACGCTATCTTATTTTGCTTTTTGGACTTCTGAATTAAGCCCAGAAGAGAATGTGAGGGTGGCAGCTGTACTCATCCATTCACACTCCCCCTGATCCGCTCAACCACCTCCATCCAGAAGCTACTGACTTCAGGGCCTTTCCAAGCCATGTGCAGAAAATTAGTGCCCCCCTTATGGCACCAAGGGTAGTTGCTGTACCTGCCAGGGGTCATGCAATGTAGTCTCTCCGGTGTCATGTAGATGCAGTGCATATAGTTATAATGAATTAATCAAAAACAGGCATTGCAGGAGCTTGTGCGTGTGAGATGGCCCACCGCCCTCCAATCCCTGTCCTCCAGTGGCCCCCCCAGATCTGCATTCAGGTGGTAACCGCCCCAGTGAGAGGGGCGCTGGAGTCCCCCCTCCCTCATAGCCCTATATATTAGTGAAACCATACGTTTACCCACACCGCACATGAGTATTATGTCCAATGTCTTCGTGAGCTGAGTGATGGCTGGGTACATGGGCCATCACTCAGCTCTTCGAATATATTAACTTAAGCAGCATATTGAATATATTGTCCCTGCCCAAAATGAAAAGCATCACATGCTTGTTCAAATGTAATAAATCTCTCGATCAAGGCGCAGCCTCCCTCCCGCCACGCCCAAAAAAAGATTTTGGACATCACACTCCTAACCAGCGTAATATCCCACACTGACAGTTCCTGATGAAACGGAGCATGTTTCAAGATTAATACATACTCAATCTGTCTAACCACGTATGGCACCGTACAGGAGGTGCCAGAACCCTATAAGAGGAGGGACGGCAAGTCCGCGATTCGTACTGTATCCCGCAGGAGCCTTTTTTCCCAGTTGTCCTCCTCTGTGAACCATCTAGCTGCGTGTTGTGGTTGGGCGACATAATAATAGAGCTCCATTCTAGGAGCCTCGAGTCCACCCTTCTCATGCGTGCAATGGAGAGTGGCGAGCGCCACTCTACTACATCGGCCTGCCCACTACTTTGATGACAATTAATAGCTCACTGTTCTATGTTAGGATCAAACTTATAAACTACAAGTAAGAGGATCTCTCTGACCTATATACATCATATGCACTTTGTGATCTGCATGGTACACGTGCTTTGCAGCAGGCATTTCAATTCTCTGCACAGCCATGAGTGAAAACTTTCACTAAACAAATCTCTGATCTTATTCATTGAAGAACATTAATCACAGGAGTTATCATGACAATTGTATTGCTGTTGAAAAGTTGCTGCAGGCCAGGAACATATGCTATCTTCCCACCCACCTGAAGTCATCGCCTGGTATGGTGGCACCGGTCGCCCCACCCCATAGCCGGCTCTGCTTGCCCTCCTCTTACTCTGACCCTTCCATGCCCTCTGCCTCCCCTCCTTCCAAGATGGATCTCAACCCTCTTGGCAGATTGCTTTCAGCAGTGGCAGTATCATGCTGCGAGTGCCAATGAAGGCTGCTTTACATATTTATTATGCAGTTTTCCTTCAAACCAAATCACACCTCTTTCAAAATGTTTACTGTTTACCCAGTATACTCGAGCTATTACACAGCACTAAATACCAAGAGTTACTGCTGCAAAACTCCACAAACAGCATGTCATTGTTTAAAAAAACAAAATTTACAGCCTGCAGCAAGTAGTTTTACCACATTTTCTGTGGTTTGTCATGTGAGGGAGGGGGACTTGTTATGCGTTTATAATGAGTTAAATTCTCATGCTTGCAGTTTAGTAAAATGTACTTTGTGCTTTACATGAGCACCAGTTACAATACACATTCATTTTTTGTTGTTGCAGGGAGATTATATGATTTGCCCAGAATCACAGGATGTTGAGCCAACGCTGAGAGTTGAACCCTGGTCCCCTCGTCCAAAATCAGGAGCTCTGAGCTTTTTCTGGGTCAGAGCCAAGAGCACAGAATTCCCTCCAGAAGCTCACTTAGCATTTAGCCTCTTCACTTGTGTTGTTTGTTTGCATTTCCTAGCAAACACACCGGAGTGCATTTGCAGGCCGTCTCTCTCCTCCCTGTGTCTTGCAGCCTCCTCCCGGGTCACAACTTGTTGCTTCCCCCCTCGTTTTATTTATTTATTTTTCCACAGATACAGCTCCCATCTTTTTGACATTATTCGCCCCCATCTAAAAAACTGATCTCTGGGTCTTTTAAATAATTTCCCTTCAGACTTCAGGGGTGATCATTAAGTCTTCTGTGCAGAGGCACACAAGGGACCCCCATGGCACGACTCAGCATTTATCGCTGTAAGATGTCTTTCCAGTCAGAGCAAGATGCAGCCAGCGACACACGGCGCAGTCTCACCTAATCTTGGTCCCCGGCCTCATCTGCATTCACACTAAGGAGTCAGCAGACGACATGAGCTGCTGATTGATCGAGGAAACTAGTAATCACTTCCCTCTCGAACATGGAGAACCACTGGGTCTGGTAAATGCTGTGTAACATCAGACAAGCCAAGGGGACACCTCCATGGATTTTTTCCAGAGCGTGCATTATAACCAGTCTTATGAATTTAAGTATTTGGTTTCATTTCTATTCTATTAATTGTTTGTGTGTAGTGCCAGTACTGACAGACTGGTGCTTCAGAGCACTGAGAGGACAGCCATTAACATTTTGAAATGTAAATCGCCAAACACACAGCTATTGACATGTAGTGCTGTACATGGGTTCTCAAAAGGGTTGTGTGGCGATTTCCTGGCAAAGTTTGAAATCTGCTGCGTGCACTAGGAGAATTTACAATTTATTAGGGTCGATATCTGTTGGATACACAAGGCCCATTTTTCATTAAATCTGCATGTGCTGTTACAAGAGGACAGGCGAGTGAGATTAAGTAAGTCTGGCTCTTATGGAATATTTTATAATGATGCTTCTAACAACAATGAATTACAGAGGACATGGGCTAATCGCCATTAATTTATTACAGAGTTCCAGCGATTGAGTGATTTAATTCTCAGGGAATCTATATTGTGGAAGATTCCTTTCATAATAAGAAGATACATGTATCAATCAGATACACTCTGATAAAGAAAATTATAGTAAGTGTGACCCTTTAATTCACCTGGGTGATCACCTTTAATAATTGAATTTAGTATAAGAACTGAAATATTGTACTCCCTGATTTCAGGTCTGGATAGATTCCTTCATCCAATATACCAACCACATACTGGATCCTACATGGACATATGTATGTGTTATACTGGTAAGCCACGATCCTTGCCCCTTAAGCCCAATTCCTTCATTAATACCACATTATTAAGGTTCATTATTGTATAGTTATACTTCCTTATTCTGTTTAGTCCCCAGAAATACAGTCCTGAAGAGACCCCGTATCTAGAGCGGGTCGAAACGCCGTCGACAACATATAAAAGAGACAGCTTTGACAAAATCATTGTAAATTGTATTAAGTCTGTCCTTATATAATTTTCCAATAACCTTTTAAGTCTTTTTCACTTTGTCACATAATAAGAGGTTATGGTTTTTTCACTTGGGGTCACAAATCACTATAAATGTCAAGAATAAATTAATCCTTTTGTACATGTATTTTGGATAAGAAGTCTGTGATATAGACATTGTAGATTAAAAAATACCTACCTCGGCTGAGGTTAGGTATATTCCGGAAGGAAAAAGGTTCTGTGTGGGCTTATTATGAATGTTATTATTTGATTGATATTGCATTTCTTACAAGGTCATATTTGAAATATATGATTGTGATTGATTCAGAGTGACGACTGAAGTCGCAAACGATAGATCATTGCTTATAAATGAGTTCCTTGTGAATATTGTTTTGTACTTTGTAACAGCAGAGAAGCCTGACGCCACTCTTGGGTGGTTGACAAAGAACATGGAAGAGATGGTGCACTAACTCATGTGAAAACCATGAACTCCGCTACCCCTCCTTTCAAGATGGAAACCAACCCTTTTAGCAGATGGAGGATCTTGCTGCAAGTTCCAAGGAAGGCTGCTTTACACCTTTGTTATGCAGCGCTCCTTTGAACCAAATCACACCTCTTTCAAACTGTTTACTGTTTACCAGGTCCACCCGGGCTAAAGCTAAGAGATACTGCTGCAAAATTCCACAAACAGCCTTTCATTGTTTAAAATGCACAATTTACAGCCTGCAGCACGTAGTTTGATTTTACCAAATTTCCTGTGGTTTGTCATGTGAGGGAGGGGTAATTCTTATACTTTTATAATTAGTTAAATTCTCATGCTTGCAATTTAGTTAAATGTACTCTGCACTTAACATGAGCACCAGTTACATTACACATTCTTGTTTTGTCGAGGTGAGATTAAATGATTTGCCCAGAATCACTAGATGTTAGCAAATGCCGAGACTTGAACCGTGGTCCCCAGGTCCAAAGTCAGCACCAGTGACTGCTACACCACATCCTCTTGTCATTGCTTTAGTGTGTTTTCTGGGACAGAGCGAAGAGCACAGAATTCCCTCCAAGAAGCTCACCTAGCAGTTAGCCTGTTCATTTGTGTTACTTGTTCGCATTTCCTAACAAGCACTCCTTACGAGTGCATCTGCAGGCCATCTCTCTCCTCCCTGTGTCTTGCAGCCTCCACCCAGGTCACACCTCATTGCTTCCCCTCACGTTTTATTTATTTTTGTTTTACCGATACAGCTCCCATCTTTTTGACATCATTACTGCAGCGCACTCTCACTTAATCTCGGTCCCCGGCATCATCTGCATTCACACTGTACTTATCTGGTATGTTTTTTTTTTCCTTGTCCTCCCCCCATTCACCTAATCTTCCCGCTTTAAAATACCACCAGTAACAGCACAATATATTGTGTTTCTCAATATACAATTCATAACACTTTAACAGAGTTTCAGTAACTTACATTGCACAACTACTCACCATGCTACAACTTACAACAAAAAACAGCTTATAATTAATCACATAGGCAACTGCAACTAAGATTACATCAATGCCTCTATTAATTACCTTTAGTTTTGTTATATTCTTTGGCACAGAGTGTGGGCATTTCTAGGTGACATGAGTGTATGTAAACAAGTAACGTTCTATCCTATTGATGGTGAACAAGAACAGGCACATCGATACACATAGGTGAATGTATTTTCTAGGTAATGGTGAGTGTGTGTGTGTGTGTGTCTGCCATCTGTTCCCTTTTTGATGGTCACTGAGACCCTGAGCTGTACGCCCTGACTAGTCTGCATCAGAGCTGTGTGTACCAAGACATTAGTATGGCAAAAGGCAATTCAGCACGCCTTGCCATCCCAATGTGTATGGGGCCTATTCTTTTTTTTTTTTAAATCTGTGTATTGAACTGAAACAACAGAGTCATGCGTTACAGATATAGGTATCGTACGTCATATTAGTTGCCGTATTTTAGAGGCATATGGGGCCTATTCTTGATGGGATCTTCCCTGTATCTGCAGCTTCCTTGGAAGTAATTACGCAAGGAAGTGATCTATCAAGGGTATAACCCTAACTCTTTTGGGATCAGACTATTTTTACAGTCAAAACTGATATGGAAACTTAGATCTATACAAATATTCACATTGTATTATGTTGTTCTGAGTATTTCTAATGTGGTATCATGCAACTAGTGTAGGCTGCAGCATTATAGAGACCTTGTCCATTATGTTGCATCCCAAGCCTGAGGACATGGCTAATAGAGTATCTAATGATAGTCTAGCTTGTAATAGACATGTTGTTGTGCATGCGAGCCAGAGGCATGCTACAGGTTTGTCCCTGTATATCTGTGTTACAGACTAGTGTCAGGTTCATTGGCTAAGGCTTTTAACTGATAATACCTCCATTGGACAGTTGAGGGTGGCAATGTGAGACTCATACAGGAGTGGGTACACCCATGGGTTAATTCTTTTCTGCATATTCAGCTGAGATGATATTTGTTGGACCTGGCCCTCTCGGCCGGGTCACTCCCATATGTTTTGCCCTCACCCCTCCTGTTTTGCTGAATTCATTTTTGTTGGTTTTAGGACTCTGTGCACTTTAACACTGCTAACCACTGCTGCAGTGCTTGTGCTCGCTCTCCTTTATACATGGTAAAATTGGCTTACACCCACCTGGCAAATTTAATTGACTGAAAAGTTATGTTATTTTATGTTTTGTATTGGTTCTTTTTAAGCGCATATTTCACCCTAATGTCTCATAGCGCTAGCCTGAACTCAGAAAACAGAAAGGATGAGGAGAGGGGGGACAGACTGTGGGAAAATGGGCTCAGGTTTTGAGAGTTTTACAGAACTTCTTGTGGTCGTTCTCAGTACGAAGATGCAGAGGCAGAGTGTTCCACAAAGTGGGGGCGAATTTAGAAAACAATCTACCTCCGTTCTTGACTCTGCGGATGTTCGGAATAGTTAGGAGGTATTTATTGGCAGATTGGAGGGTTCTGGCGGGCTGATACCTTTTCAGTTTGTTCACCAGATAGAGGGGGCCATGTCCACTAAGGGTTTTGTGTACTAGGCAGCAAATTTAAAAGTTAATCAGCTTCCTGACTGGGAGCCAGTGAAGGGCTTTCAGATTGGGTGCCGAGGGAAAGCGGGGGGTGGTTTAAAACTAATCTACCGCCATGTTCTGCAGGACCTGGAGCTTTGTTAGGTGCTCTTCGTTTATGGATCACAAGAGAGCGTTGCCGTAGTCCAGACGATTGATTATTAATCCCTGGACCAGTGGCATGCGAAAAGACAGTGGAATTAATATAAAGATTTTACGGAGGCTACGCAGTAGTCCATAACGGATGCGAGCCACGTGGTTGACGTGGTCTGTCATAGGAAGTTTATTGTCAATCAGCACTCCTAGATTGCGGGCTGCCGCCTTAGGTGAAGGGCATAGACCTAGAGTGGGAGGCCACCAGTCATTTGTTCACAATGTTTGTGCATTACCGAAAAGGATGATTTCGGTTTTGCTAGCGATGAGTTGGAGATGATTGTTTATCATCCAGTCGTGAATGTCCAACATACACTGCCTGAACCTGTCTTTGGTGTCAGTAGGATCTGGTCCAAGAGTGATTAATAGCTGAGTGTCATCAGCGTACGATACTGTATCGAAGCCATGAGCTTTAATAACATTGGCTAAAGGTGATACATACAGATTAAAGATTGTGGGGCTCAGGATGGATCCCTGGGGAACACCCTTGTCAATGAGTTGGCTGATGGAGATAAAGGCATCTATTTCAACTTTGGAAATGCAATCGGTCAGATAACTCCTGAGCCAGTTCAGCGCGTCCCTAGTCCCTAGTCCCAAGTCCCTAGTGAAGTGGAACTACATGTACCCATTCCCTAGTGAAGTGGAACTACATGTACCCAGGGCCTGTAAATTAAATGCTACTAGTGCACATGCATCACTTATTGTGCCACGTGCTTAAGTATCCTTTTTGAACATGTCTCAGGTCTGCCATTGCATCCTGTATGTGCAGTTGTAAACTGCCATTTCAAACTGACAAGAAATATATTTTTACAGGCCTAAAAGTCTCTTTTCATTACATATGAGTCACCCCTAGGGTAGGCCCTAAACAGCCCATAGGGCAGGGTGCTTCGTATTTAAAATGTTGGACATGTACTTTTAAGTTTTACATGTCTTGGTAGTGAAAAGCTCTCATGTTTGTTATTCATATCGCAAGGCTTACCTCACCCACTGGATCACATTGGGTTACCTTATTACATTTAATGAGTGATAATGTTTGATTGGGAGTAGGTAGGAAAGTCATGTTTAGTGTCTGAGGAACTTTAATTTAAATCCCTCTTTAATGGTAAAGTTGGATTTTAAGTTACAATTCTGAAAGTGCCACCTTTAGAAAGTTGCCATTTTCTTGTCCTAATCATTTGGTGCCTGCAGCCTGTTCCTGGGTCACATGACTAGGTGCAGTTGGCCTTTGTGTATTCCTCCCAGACACAGGCTGGCTCTAGGGTGGTGCGACCGGTGCCACTGCACCGGGCGCTGATTTTGGGTGGGGGCGTGTGTTCGCAAGTATATTATGATTTCAAAAGCACTTGCTGCTGCCTTCAAGGCCTCAATCAATTTTCAGACAACAATAAAAATGTCAAGATAACTCTGTCGATTAATGTTCTTCCTGGAGAAAGATCGGAGGTTTGTCTAGTGGAAGTTTTGATTCAGCATAAGTTAGGGGAGAGGGTTAATTATGCCTGCTACAAAGAACGAGAACTATGCAGATCACAAGTGCATATAATGTAAACATGTAAGTGGGTTACTGCTTTTGTCAGAGAGATCCTTTAGTTACTTGCAGTTTATAAGTTAACATCCTTATATAGAACAGGGAGATATTAACTGTCATGAAAGAGTTGCATGCAAACTGCAGGGCATAGATTAGAGAGTTATCATTTTTCCCCAGTCTTTCATTATCCTAATGTTGCAAAAAGCGTTCATTTGGGTAGAAATCAATTCTTATTATTAAAGACAACCCCCAACCATAGTGTTACGTTTTACATTTTGAGTGTGTGCTTCTCCACACCAAGCACTCTTAAACTATACTGCCTACCAATATGGATGACATGTGACTCCTACATCTCGTAGTCCTCTGTCTAATGCAACATTTCCTATACACTGATTTACATAGTATGATTCATTGTGTAATGTGTGTGTGATGTAAAGTGCTCTGACACCCTAAACTGGTATGAGGGGTGTCATAAAACTAATTAAATGGATCTGGGAGAGAGAGAGTGGTTATGGAGGCATGAAGGGCACTTTTAAAGGATGGTAGTGAGGGAATTTGTGACGGAGTTTGTGATGGGAGGGGCGCCGCAAACAATGTCGCACTGGGCGCCACCAGCGCTAAAGCCAGCTCTGCCCAGACAGAATCACAATAGAAGATCTAGATTTAGGCAGGATGGGCCATCTCTGGCAGGATGGGGAGGGCGGAGCTGTCACCTACCAGACTTGCACTTAAAAGGCACTGACCCAGCTCACACGCAAAGGACTTCACATTAGCCTATTGTGCCCCCAGACAGACTTGAAACAGGGCGGGGAGACAGGAAATTCCAGACACCTCTGCAGGGGGAAAACTCAAGAAGCTTTTCCTATTTCGAAGGAGGCACCAGGTATAAACAGGGGAATCTTAGACCCACTCTTCAGTACACTCCTGGACCTGTGGATACTACAGAAGAAGGACATCCTGCTGCACTGCTGTTGAGACCTGCCCTGCTTGCTAATAAGGAAAACTGTACCTGCACCCTTCATCCCAGGCTGAAGTGACTCAAAGATACAGCTGACTGGCCTCCTGTTCTGAGCTACAGGGACGCAACAAACTCCAGAGGCCTCTCTGCAACTGCCCATCTGACCTGCTGCAACTGGACCTGCAACTGGATTTGCCTGAACCCTGTTGACCTCTGCTAGAGTGAGTTCCTGATCCCAAAGAGGTGCCTCCTAGGTCCTGGACCTTTGGAGTGTATTCAGATGAGCTCCTCCTTAAAGAAAAGAAGAAATCTGGAAGTTTTGGTCTGTTCATGACCACGAACAGGCCCATTTGGACAAAAATCTTGCCGCCCGCGTCGAACGCCAACATACAGCTCCTGTGAATCCGAATGTTTGTGCTACAGTGACTGCCAGCAACGACCGGAGATCTGCTCTTCACACTACAGCATCAACAGCCCACCGTAACAGCCAGTGCAGATCTACAGCAACCACCATCCGGAATGCCCAACAGGATTGTCGTGCTACAGCAGGGACCATCCTCGATGCCCAGCATGCTCTTTGCGCAGCAGCGACGACCATTCTCAACACTCTCTCTGCACCTCGCGGCCTCCTCCCCCGCGAATGGAACGCCTCACGCTGGACTTTGGAAGATAACTTTTTCAGTGGAACTAACTTGTTCCCTGTATCTGACCCGTGTTACATTGCGGGTGGCGTGAACTTGTGACTTTCATCCAGTCTCGCACAACCAGATAACTGTGAGTGGCATTCTGTGCTTTTAGGCACTATACTTACCGTAAATCTGTAAAATTGTATAACTCCAGTTCTATTGATTACATTTTTGTCATGTTCGTGTCAAGTAATTCATTATATTGTACTCTATTATTCTAAATTGGTGTGATATTTTTCTTGTGTGGTGTTTTCACTTAATTGCTGTTTGTGTGTTGCATTAATACGTTCCACATTGGCTCTAAGTTAAGCCTGATTGCTTTTATGGAACGCTACCAGGCTTTAAGCACAGGTTAACTTAGTAGTGACTTTTTGTGGTTCACCTTGAAAAGCACTGGGCTCTTACTTGAGTAGAGTTTTACCCCCTCAACCAACAATCCAATTTCTCACTTTGGTGTCAGTGTAGGGATTCAGTACTTGTGTTTGTGCAGTGCCATACAGTGATTTGTGTAACACAAAAATACCAGAGAGTAATTTGCCATCCAATGCAACTTTTTTTATCCTTATTTGTCCCCTCAATTGGTAATTTTTCTAAATTTAATTCATGCCTCACCTTCATACACTTGGGACTTTTATTTTGTTGTTTCAACTGTGGTACTTGGCCAGAATGATACTGGACCTAAACTACCTATCATATTACAATATGAGAGAGCTGAAGGAGTTCTGCAAGGAGTGGGGGCATGTAGTGGAGAAGAGGGCCGCCCTGTATGCTTTCAAGAAAGCAAGCTGGTTGGAAGCTACAACAGAGAACCAAGAGGGTGATGACCCTGAGAAGGATGATGAGGAGGAGAAGGGAAATTACTTGGCAATGGCTTCAGAGGAGAGGGGAGGGCCCACAGAGATGGTGTTCCCTTCAGGTTCCAATGCAAGAAGCAGTGTATCCTCCCACACCCTGTCTCCTGAAGAGTTGAAGGACAGACAGGCTGAGAGGGACCTGAGCTGCAGCTAGCCAGACTGACTGCAAAAGAGAGAAAAGCAGATTCAGAAAGGGCCTAAGCGAAGGAAAGGGCTGAGTTAGAAAGGGGCGTGACTGAAAAAAGGATGTTGTGGGCTCATGAATTGTCATTTGAGATGTCATCAGTGATGTCATCAGTGAGCAGTGCATTGCGGGGCGCGAGTTATAGTTAGCTGAACTAACTATAACAGGGGAATTTCTAGGGTTTTGTACGAGGGAAATGTCCAGCTAACTATAACGCCCCTGAAACCTATGGTTTTTTCAGTGAATATATATATATATATATATATATATATATATATATATATATATATGTGTAAAATAATTTCCTCACAGAAATGTGACGACTCCAGTGTACAAAGGATTTCAAGCACTTTATTTCAAACTCTAGAGACAGGCTGGCAGTCCATCTTTAGTCACTTGCCATAACTCCTTACGCGTTTCAGCTTGTCCTTAAGCCTTGATCACAGGAAGGCAAAATCAAACTAACGGAAAATGTCACATGCTTTTCTAGCATAAGAAAGACTACCTGATTGGATGTAGTCTACCAATTACTGTGTCCGTGTTTGAAAAGCACATTTTCGAATTTTTTAAAAGATTTCAATGAACTGCATACTTGTTGAATTGTTATTTGTTTGAAAAACTGCAGTTCGTAGTATTATTCATGCTTTACGAAAGTGTGCAAAATAAACAGTGCCATGAACTTGCCTTGTGCATTTGCAGACTCCGAGTGTGTGCTTTATTTCCTTGAACACCAGCCCGCAGAATGTATTATTCCACAGGCATCCCTTGCCGGCCTCCTGTTACACTTTCTCCTGGGCAATGGTCCCGTTTTCTTTTGTGCAGGGGGGCAGGCGGGTCAGGCTCCTTCAATAAATCCCAACACAGTTTCCTCGTTTAGAGAGCCCAGACCCTCGCAGGGCGGCTTGACGAAGCCGCCCTGCGAGGGTCTGGGCTCTCTAAACGAGGAAACTGTGTTGGGATTTATTGAAGGAGCCTGACCCGCCTGCCCCCCTGCACAAAAGAAAACGGGACCATTGCCCAGGAGAAAGTGTAACAGGAGGCCGGCAAGGGATGCCTGTGGAATAATACATTCTGCGGGCTGGTGTTCAAGGAAATAAAGCACACACTCGGAGTCTGCAAATGCACAAGGCAAGTTCATGGCACTGTTTATTTTGCACACTTTCGTAAAGCATGAATAATACTACGAACTGCAGTTTTTCAAACAAATAACAATTCAACAAGTATGCAGTTCATTGAAATCTTTTAAAAAATTCGAAAATGTGCTTTTCAAACACGGACACAGTAATTGGTAGACTACATCCAATCAGGTAGTCTTTCTTATGCTAGAAAAGCATGTGACATTTTCCGTTAGTTTGATTTTGCCTTCCTGTGATCAAGGCTTAAGGACAAGCTGAAACGCGTAAGGAGTTATGGCAAGTGACTAAAGATGGACTGCCAGCCTGTCTCTAGAGTTTGAAATAAAGTGCTTGAAATCCTTTGTACACTGGAGTAGTCACATTTCTGTGAGGAAATTATTTTGGATTTTAAACAGGATTCTTCGTTCCTGCTTGACGAAGCCACCCTGCGAGGGTCTGGGCTCTCTAAACGAGGAAACTGTGTTGGGATATATATATGTGTATATATATTCACTGAAAAAACCATAGGTTTCACACACGTTATAGTTACGAATTAGCATTTAAAAAACCTTGCAAATTCACTTAAAAAACCATAGGTTTCACACATGTTATAGTTAGCTGGACATTTCACTCGTAAAAAACCTATGAAATTCCCCCTTTATAGTTACTGTAGGCAACTATAACTCACGCGACCGCAATCCTCTGCTGATGACGTCAGATATTACATCACTGTATTTAGACACTTATTTACCCATGTCTTCTTCCATTAATCTTTAGCTATACATATATTACAAATATTTATTTTTCAGAAAGACACATATGTCATCAGTGATGTAATATCTGACGTCATCAGCAGAGGATTGCGATCGTGTGAGTTATAGTTGCCTACAGTAACTATAACGGGGGAATTTCATAGGTTTTTTACGAGTGAAATGTCCAGCTAACTATAACATGTGTGAAACCTATGGTTTTTTAAGTGAATTTGCAAAGTTTTTTTAATGCTAATTCGTAACTATAACGTGTGTGAAACCTATGGTTTTTTCAGTGAATTTGTACGTTTTTTTAACTGCTAAGATGTGTATTCATTAAATTATTTTTTTTTCAGGTTTTTCACCCTGCGCGCACCGTGAAATTTATTTTATTTTTTTAAATCGCGAGGTGCGCGCACCTCGCGATTTTTTATTTTTTTTTAATTGTTTTTTTCTCCCTTGGGGGTCCTTCTGTGACCCCTTGACCAAGGCTAGGGGGTCAGGAACTATCCACTCTGCCCCCTTTTCACGTTCTCCACCTTTTTTTTTCACCCCCTCAGACTGCGAGAGACAAAATGGCGGGCGACACTTCCTGGTTTCGACCGATTCGAATGTTTACCGACATCTAACAGCCAATCAGAATTGCGCTCGCGCACGGCAGGGTGCGCGCACAGTGCGCGCACGGTGCGCGCGTATAGATATTGATATGCTTTTAAATGCTACTTTCTCAGGAAATACTGAACAGATTTACACCAGACCTGCAAAAGGCACTTCCTTGACCTTATGGCTACCTCTCTGCCAAATTTCAAGTAATTCTGTTCAGCCGTTCGGGCTGTAGCTGTGTCTAAAGGTCCTATGGAAAAATGCATGGGGAAAACGCGTTTTGGGACCCCCCTTTTTTCTCGGCCCCCGCTTGACGAATCACCCCGAGACTTTCAGGGTAGGAGCTGAGCGGAGTGCCCCATTAGTTTTGAAAATTTCGCGAGGATTCGTCAACCGGCGCCAAAGTTATTCAAAATAGAATTTTGAGATTTCCTATGGAAACTAGGTTGTAACTATAACTATCTACTGGCGACCACCAGTAGATAATATATATATAGCAGATTCAACACTTCTAATGTGGAGCAGAGAGGTCGGATAGAGGAAGGAAGCCTAGGCCAGGGCCCATGTTAGGGCTTGATTTGCGGCAGTGATCAGCGCACCGTTATTGAGGTGGAGAATACTGGCACTACAACTCCCATAAGAACTTGCAACGCAAACAGGAAGCGTGATTTAAAAAGGGAGGAACTGCCAGCTGAGCGCGAACCTTTCCCGAACCGCCTCTGATGAAGAGATGAACTCGAAACGCGTAAGGCGGAGGAGAGGCTGCCAATTGCACTGACTGATGCTTCTTTCCACACCATTTATTAAAGGCTGGAAAACCTTCTCTCTGACTCGTGTGCGGCTTACTGGGCTACCTGTGTTTGAATATATATATATATATATATATTCACTGAAAAAACCATAGGTTTCAGGCACGTTATAGTTAGGAATTAGCATTTAAAAAATCCTTAAAAATTCACTGAAAAAACCATAGGTTTCAGGGGCGTTATAGTTAGCTGGACTTTTCACTCGTACAAAACCATTGAAATTCCCCCGTTATAGTTAGTTCAGCTAACTATAACTCGCGCGCCCGCAATGCACTGCTGATGACGTCACATATTACATCACTCATGACATGGTCAGTGACATCACTCATGACATCACTGATGACATCTCAAATGACATCACTGATGACATCATCCAGTGAATGTGTGTTTTTCTGAAAATTACATTTGTTTTATATATGTATATCTCAAGGTTGATGGAAGAATAAATGGGTATATAAGTGTCTAAATGGATGATTTGTTTTTGAAAAATTGATTGTATAACTGACTGATTAAGTGTATCTTAGTGAATACATGGCTTAGTGAGTAATGTTTAAATATGTAAATATCTGTATCAGTCTCTCACTTTGTGTATAAGTGGCTGCTTGGGTTGGTGAGTAGCTACATGAGTGTCTATATAGGTTATTAGTTGGTTTTTTGAGTACCAGTATGAGTGTCTGAGATTCTGTATGGTTCGGTGGGGGGTATTACGTAGTGCATAGGTGCTGAATGAGTGACTCACTGTTTGTATGTGTTGAAGACAGCATGTGTGCAGGACTGTATGGGTGGATGAGTGTGTGCATGGGTGTGTTAGGGAGTGAATGACTGTCTCAATAGTGTCTTTATGAGTAACTACATATATTTTAAACCAGTATATGTGACTATTGGTGTATATAAGTGAGTATATGTGAGAGTGTCAGGACCCACAAGAGGTTTCCTCCCGTTAACGCATCTTTGGCTTCTATCTCTCCTTCTCGAGATGATCAAAAGCCTTTTTATCCTCTAAGCTGGAGTGGTTGTTGGCGTAGATGGAACTCCAAGATGGCTGCTAACATGCCCATGCTGCTGCAGCACTCGGAGGTCAGCAGTCTAGTCTTTCAGGCTTCTGACACCTGTTGAAGAGTTCACCAACATTCTACTGTGCACTTCACCGACTGAACTGAGAGAAGAGCATCGGAATTTCCTGCGTCGTGTGAGACAGTTAGGGTAGTTTGCGGAAATTGCGGGGTTAGTTTCGCCGGTATCCTCAAAGTCCCCCTGCAGATTCAGGTTGGTGAATTAAAAGACTTTTAGTATAAAAATTCATGGTGAGTGGAAAGTTCAGTCAGGGGTTAAATGTAGTCCTTCCTCTCCACTAAAAGAACTGTTATGAATAACTTGTGACAGGAATTATAAAATAAAATTCGACGAGAGTTGAAGGAAATGCGCATTTAATCAAAAGTAATTCACTGTGTTTACTGACGCGGGCGCATTCACTCAAGCGCCGCGTCAGCAAAATACGAGTGACACTTCCCTCCAGGTTACCTTAGTTCCGAAGACAACCATCAACGCGGGCGCATCATTTCAAGCGCCGCATTGTTAAAGATAATTATCGTGGCATTCAAGTGAACCTCGTAACCTCCGGAGTTTAGGGCTTACGCGGGCGCATTAATTCAAGCGCAGCGTTTCCCTACAGAGGCCAAGGCATTTCTTCCTGAGAGAAGGGTTGTAGAGTCCGAGAATAACCTGTCAACTCCTCCGTTGCCCAAAGGTCGTTTGAGTTTCCTCAGGAGCTAGCCTAAGCATGTCCCAGGGAGCTTCAAGTTCCTTCGTGTCAAGTTAGAAGAGAGCCATCCTATTAACAGACACTAGGGAAGCACACGTAAGAATAAATCATAAATCTCCTCAAGTACCAGGGCTTACAGAATCCTTAATAGCTCACAATAAAACGGAAGTAACATAACTCTATCGAACCCCCCCACAGCAGCTATTAGGCTCCAGTAAAGAATAGGGTGTCTGTGAAGTTTAAAAGCTCCTTCAGCTGTACCAACGAAAAGACCAGTCTCCTCAACACCACAGAAGAAGGTTTCCAGACCCACATATGTACAACCAGAACCCCAGTTAATTCCTCACTCACGCTTCAACCCAGTACGTAACAGGATTAAAGGAAACACTTGCACACACGCACAATTGAATAACATAGACATGCAATGCTTATTGTGTTCTCTTTCTCATGTAAAGGGGTAAGAACGGACCAGAGTAGTACCACCCTGAAAACGAAGGAAGAAGTGTAGAGTGAAGACTTCTCATTCAGGCTAAATAGAATAGAGAAGTAGAAGAGTAGCGAGCTCACAAGGCATTCTGGTAAGATAAGTAATTTAAGTAAATTTAGAAGAAAAGAACAGTTGGCCTGTTAAAAGTAAGTTCTAACAGTAATGTAACAATTGTTAGACCTGTAAGAAGAAGGAGAAGAAGAAGAAGTTACAGGCAGATCTTGGAGCAGTCTCTTCTCTGTCCAATTCCCCTTTCCCCCCTTGGAACTTACCTGCGACGGACCTGAGAACCTAACAGGTGAAGTTCCGAGAAGGGCATTGGGACCTATCGCCTTCTGCTCCTGTGCAGTAATTGTAACTAGGTTAGAGGTCCTGACAGAGTGAAGTGCCCACGTTGGTACAAGCACCTGAGCAGAATGGCTGAAGGTTTCGATTTAAAAAATTTAAGCGAGGTACTGAGTAGTATTCAGAGAGACTTGGAGGCAGTCAGGGAGGAAAATAAAATTTTGAGGCAAGATTTAATTACATTTAAAACTGGAACATCCATTTTGGGCCCCAACCTACCAACCCAGTCTTTCGGGACTCAGAACCAACCCTCTAGTTCTTCATCTTTTACCCCAACACAAGTAATTCATTCACTTTCCCCAGTGATTCCATTAGCCCCTCCTGAGCGATTCAATGGAGACCCACAAAAAGCACAATTTTTTTTAACACAATGCTCTCTACATTTTATGTGCCGCCCAACGATTTTCCCTGATGCACAATCTCGGGTGGCATTCATCCTGTCATATCTTAGTGGTGATGCCGCCTCCTGGTCCATGCCATTGGTAACCAAGGATGATCCAATCTTATATAGCCTCGATGATTTCAAGAAGGAGTTCCTTCGAATTTTTTACAGGAGAACAGCGTCTCAGGCTTCTGGTAACGAATTGTTGGAATTAAAACAAGGAAACAGAGAACTTGTGGCATATCTAGCCCAATTTAATAAACTGGTGGTTGAGACGAATTGGCCAGAAGATAAACGAGCCGCGGTGTTCTACAGAGGCTTGCGAGAGGATTTAAAGGATGCACTTTCTCAGATTCCAAATCGTCCCTCAGATCTCTCGTCCTTAGTGGATTTAACCTTAGAAATTGATTACCGGCAGAGTGAACGAAAAGGAGAACGGAAGAGAGAGTTTCGACCTAGTGTTCCTCGTTTTGATCGCGTCAAGACCGAATCCACCCGAGCAGTTGAAAATTCTTCTGGCATCGAACCTATGCAAATTGGGGTGGTTAGAGGTCCACTTTCCAAAGAGGAAAAAGAAAAGAGAAGGCTGAACAAATTGTGTCTCTATAGTGGAGGAAGTGGGCATTTTGTTAAGAACTGTTTAAAAAGACCTAAGATACCAGCTAAAGAGAAGGGAAACTAGAGGCACCACAGGTTAGTGGAGTTGGACCTGTGGATGCGAATGAGAAAAGGACTCCAACAAATCATCAGTTGGCAAATACGCTACAAGTTTCTTCCCCCCATTTGATTATGACGGTGACTCTGAAGTTTAGGAACAACATTTTGACAGGCATAACGGTGATGGTGGATTCGGGGGCAACTGGTAATTTCTGTGACCTCAAGTTTGCTAACCTGATTGGTCTACAAGCCATCAAGAAGGTGAAAAGTGAGAGAGTCAGAGCAGTGGATGGGACAGATCTAACTTCTGGGCCAATAACTAGCCATACAGAATTAGTACACATGACCACTGTTGAAGGACATCAAGAGACTTTGCATTTTAATTTAATTGATGCTCCTCAATTCCAATTGATTTTAGGGCTTCCATGGCTCACAGAACATAATCCTTTAATTGATTGGGGAGCCCGAACAATTCAGTTAAATTCAGACTATTGCACAAACCATTGTTTCGACGGTTCCACACATTCTTCCATACCCTGTGCAGCCGCTCAACTGTGTGATAGAGGAGTTTCGGTGAGTGTGATTCAAACTACAGTGATACCGGAAGAATACCAGGACTTTGCGGATGTTTTTGATGAAGTCAAAGCTGAAACCTTACCCCCCCACCGGTCCTATGACTGTAAGATTGATTTCGAACCTGGGGCAAACCTACCTTGCAGCAGAGTTTATGCCTTAACCGAAAAGGAGAATGTCCATTTGAAGGACTATTTAGCAAAACATTTGGAAAATGGATTCATCCGACCGTCACAGTCCCCGTCTCTTCTCCACTTTTTTTCGTGCCGAAAAAAGATGGTGATCTAAGGACTTGTATCGACTTCAGAGCAATCAGTAAGATAACTGTCAAGAATCGTTATCCATTGCCTCTTATTTCGGTATTAATTGACCAAGTGAAGGAAGCCAAGATCTACACTCGTCTTGATCTACGCGGAGCATACCATCTGATTCGAGTACGGGAAGGTGACGAGTGGAAGACCGCGTTCAGGACTAAATTTGGCCTTTATGAGTACCTGGTGATGCCGTATGGTCTCTGCAATGCGCCGGCGGCCTTCCAGTATTTTATCAACGATGTCTTAAGCGACTTTATCGACTCCTGTGTTATTGTTTATATAGATGACATCTTAATCTATTCCAACACGGTTGCAGAACATCAACACCAGGTCAGGGCTGTTTTGCACCGTTTACGAGAGAACTCTTTATATGTCAAGCTGGAAAAATGTCAACACTGATACAGTGGAATTTCTGGGCTTTGTATTATCACCGGAGGGAGTTCGAATGGATGAGCACAAAGTAGAGGCAATAATGGCTTGGAAATCCCCTACCTGCATTAAGGACGTCCAAAGCTTCATTGGTTTCTCTAATTTTTACAGGCGCTTCATTCATGGATTCTCTCATAAGATTCTTCCACTGATGCGTCTTCTAAAGAAAGGAGTTCCATTCCACTGGTCTACAGAAGCAGAAACGGCGTTTCAGTTATTGAAGACTACGTTTACCACAGCACCTGTGTTGCTCCATGCTGATCCCTCTGAACCTTTCTATCTTGAAACAGATGCCTCTGACCTTGCCATTGGAGGAATACTCTCTCAACGCCACAAGGACACAGGACAACTACATCCAGTGGCTTATCGATCTCGTAAACTTAATCCTGCCGAATGTAACTATACCATCACGGAGAAAGAACTTCTTGCAATCAAAGATGCGTTCCAGGACTGGCGGCATTATTTGATGGGGGCAAAACACACTGTGACGGTGTTTACGGACCATCGCAACTTAAAATTCCTCAAGTCTGCTCGCACACTCACACCACCTCAACTCCGCTGGTCCCTTTACTTTGCGGATTTTGATTTTGTCATCACCTTTCGCCCTGGAACAAAGAATGGGAAAGCCGACGCCCTTTCTCGTCTTGACACAGACAATCAAACTGTGGTGGTGGAAAACCGTCAAATTATTCCGGATGGAAAATTCATTGGCACCATTTCCTTGGCACCCTTTGAACAACATGTTCGACAATCTTTCACTGACCTTGAATTGGAAACCTGGGCTGCAGACGATCCACAACGCCTCATCCGCAATGGCCTTCCTTACATTGGCACCACTTTGTACTTACCCTCCAAAGAGCTTCAAGTTAAGGCTATGCAGGAATGTCACGATAACCCGTTGGCTGGACACAAGGGTATCCTCAAAACTGAAGAATTACTCAAACGATGTTTCTGGTGGCCTCATATGAGTCGTGATATTCGTCAGTATGTGCTGACTTGTGACAATTGTGCTCGGGGAAAATCTGACAGGCAGGCACCGAAAGGTCTTTTGCAGCCTCTGCCGACTCCTCCATATCCCTGGCACACGGTCTCTTTAGATCTAATTGTTGACCTACCTTCTTCCCATGGGTACGATACCATTCTGGTAGTGGTTGACACTTTCAGTAAAATGGCCCACTACATACCCTCCAAAGGTATTCCTAATGCTAAACAATTGTCTCAGCTTTTCAACCAACATGTTATCCGCCTTCATGGCATTCCTAAGATCCTTATTTCAGACAGGGGTTCCCAGTTTCTATCTCGATTCTGGCAGGCTTACATCAAGGGTCTGTATATTGACCATCGGTTTTCTACCAGCTTTCATCCACAAACCGATGGCCAAACTGAACGCATTAACCAAGACTTAGAACAACATCTCAGACTTTATTTGTTAGACGAGGAAGGTGACGGGCCTGACCATTTGTGGACTGCTGAGTATGCTCACAACAATGCCATGAGTGTATCTACCGGTCACTCTCCCTTCTTTATCAACTCGGGTAGGCATCCTAATTCACATGCTAATTTTGAGGAGGTCAATATCCCTGCTGCCCAAGATATCGCACGTCAATTGACTAAGATCCATCACTCTGTTACCCAGAATTTAGCGATCGCAAAAGATCGTTACAAACATTTTGCTGACCAAAAACGCGAAAAAGCACCTGAGTTTATTGTAGGAGACTTTGTTTGGTTGAGTACTAGAAATCTTCGCCTTAAAGGTCCCCGTAAATTTCAGCCTCGATTTATGGGTCCTTATCCAATAGCGAAAATCATAAATCCAGTCACTTACCAACTATCTCTTCCTAACACTACAAAGATTCATCCAGTCTTCCATGTTTCTCTCCTCAAACCAATTCATCCAGGGTTGCGCAGAACCTCCCCTCCTGATCCTCTGATTGTTAATGGTGAGGCTGAGTTTGTAGTTAAAAGAATTTTAGATTCTAAACTCCTACGTAATGAATTGTTCTATCTCATTGACTGGCAGGGTTATGGCCCAGATGAACGTTCTTGGGAAAAGAGTACTGATGTCCATGCCCCTCGTTTAATCAAAGCTTTTCATGCAAAATTTCCTACTAAACCGCGTCTGGAGGAAACCCCGTTGGGAGGGGGTACTGTCAGGACCCACAAGAGGTTTCCTCCCGTTAACGCATCTTTGGCTTCTATCTCTCCTTCTCGAGATGATCAAAAGCCTTTTTATCCTCTAAGCTGGAGTGGTTGTTGGCGTAGATGGAACTCCAAGATGGCTGCCAACATGCCCATGCTGCTGCAGCACTCGGAGGTCAGCAGTCTAGTCTTTCAGGCTTCTGATACCTGTTGAAGAGTCCACCAACATTCTACTGTGCACTTCACCGACTGAACTGAGAGAAGAGCATCGGGATTTCCTGCGTCGTGTGAGACAGTTAGGGTAGTTTGCGGAAATTGCGGGGTTAGTTTCGCCGGTATCCTCAAAGTCCCCCTGCAGATTCAGGTTGGTGAATTAAAAGACTTTTAGTATAAAAATTCATGGTGAGTGGAAAGTTCAGTCAGGGGTTAAATGTAGTCCTTCCTCTCCACTAAAAGAACTGTTATGAATAACTTGTGACAGGAATTATAAAATAAAATTCGACGAGAGTTGAAGGAAATGCGCATTTAATCAAAAGTAATTCACTGTGTTTACTGACGCGGGCGCATTCACTCAAGCGCCGCGTCAGCAAAATACGAGTGACACTTCCCTCCAGGTTACCTTAGTTCCGAAGACAACCATCAACGCGGGCGCATCATTTCAAGCGCCGCATTGTTAAAGATAATTATCGTGGCATTCAAGTGAACCTCGTAACCTCCGGAGTTTAGGGCTTACGCGGGCGCATTAATTCAAGCGCAACGTTTCCCTACAGAGGCCAAGGCATTTCTTCCTGAGAGAAGGGTTGTAGAGTCCGAGAATAACCTGTCAACTCCTCCGTTGCCCAAAGGTCGTTTGAGTTTCCTCAGGAGCTAGCCTAAGCATGTCCCAGGGAGCTTCAAGTTCCTTCGTGTCAAGTTAGAAGAGAGCCGTCCTATTAACAGACACTAGGGAAGCACGCGTAAGAATAAATCATAAATCTCCTCAAGTACCAGGGCTTACAGAATCCTTAATAGCTCACAATAAAACGGAAGTAACATAACTCTATCGAACCCCCCCACAGCAGCTATTAGGCTCCAGTAAAGAATAGGGTGTCTGTGAAGTTTATAAGCTCCTTCAGCTGTACCAACGAAAAGACCAGTCTCCTCAACATCACAGAAGAAGGTTTCCAGACCCACATATGTACAACCAGAACCCCAGTTAATTCCTCACTCACGCTTCAACCAAGTACGTAACAGGAATAAAGGAAACACTCGCACAGACGCACAATTGAATAACATAGACATGCAATGCTTATTGTGTTCTCTTTCTCATGTAAAGGGGTAAGAACGGACCAGAGCAGTACCACCCTGAAAACGAAGGAAGAAGTGTAGAGTGAAGACTTCTCATTCAGGCTAAATAGAATAGAGAAGTAGAAGAGTAGCGAGCTCACAAGGCATTCTGGTAAGATAAGTAATTTAAGTAAATTTAGAAGAAAAGAACTGTTGGCCTGTTAAAAGTAAGTTCTAACAGTAATGTAACAATTGTTAGACCTGTAAGAAGAAGGAGAAGAAGAAGAAGAAGTTACAGGCTGATTTTGGAGCAGTCTCTTCTCTGTCCAATTCCCCTTTCCCCCCTTGGAACTTACCTGCGACGGACCTGAGAACCTAACAGGTGAAGTTCCGAGAAGGGCATTGGGACCTATCGCCTTCTGCTCCTGTGCAGTAATTGTAACTAGGTTAGAGGTCCTGACAGAGAGTGAGAGATTGTAAGAGTTCCTGTATGAATAAGTATGTGTTTCTATAAGTGATTGTTTAAAAGACTAAGTATGTGTAAGTTTCTGTAGAAGTAAGTGTGGTGGTGTCTGTATAACTGTATACGCAAGTAACTGGATGTTTGATTCTTTATTAGCATGAGTGACTGTTTGTGAGTAACTCTATGGATGAGTGGCGTTGTGTAACAGGATGTATAGGTGTATTAGTACATATGATGAGTGAGTACATGTATGAGTGACTGTATAGGACTGTTGGTGAATGAGTGGATGTGGATCTTAGAATTACTGAATAGGTTGTTGTATCTGGTATTGGTATGTCGATTGTTTTGAAAATTTTAGTTTCTATTTTTGAATGTGTGTATCAAAGGTTATATTAGGGGGAGAGGAGGTCTGCCACTCTATCCAAGGATGATGTCATCAGTGATGTCATGAGTGATGTCACTGACCATGTCATGAGTGATGTAATATGTGACGTCATCAGCAGTGCATTGCGGGCGCGCGAGTTATAGTTAGCTGAACTAACTATAACGGGGGAATTTCAATGGTTTTGTACGAGTGAAAAGTCCAGCTAACTATAACGCCCCTGAAACCTATGGTTTTTTCAGTGAATTTTTAAGGATTTTTTAAATGCTAATTCCTAACTATAACGTGCCGGAAACCTATGGTTTTTTCAGTGAATTTCAAAGGGTTTTTAAATGCTAATTTCTAACTATGCCTACAGAGATAGGACATGTGAAGAAAGAAGAAAAAACGCACAGAAAAAGAAATGCAGAAAGAAGCAACAGAAGTCCTCAAAGACGAAGAAAAGTGCAGGAAGAAGGATAACGTGCAGAAAGAAAAAACAGAAGAGCATAAAGAAGCCTTGTTGCAAAATCATCATGTACCCTCAACTTTTTCAGACGGATACTGGTGGTAACTGAGTCTGACTAACCAGTCCTAGAGCCAGTGCTATGTTAAAAGACACTCAGAATACAGTGAAAACACCTACATACACTAGGGAACACTATGCGTTGGGGTCCCCCTGTGATTAGCATGACCTCCTCTGTAAGCCCCTAGTATATAATAGGGAAGGGGATTAAAACTACCTCTTAAAACGCACCACAGGGCGTATTTGCACATGTCACCTCAGGCCCCGTCCCCTCCCTTCCCCACTGTGTAAACATGCCCTGTAGCCGTTTTAAGTTGGGAGAGTAAGTCCCCTTGAATCCTGAGGGTCCCTAGGGTCCAACTAGACCACTAGGTACCTCCAGTAAGCGCCACAGAGCTGCATTGCACAGAGATGTAAAAAGGGGCACGGCCTAGACCACCTCTCTGCAACGCAGCGCAGTGGCACTTACTGGAAGCACCTGGTGGGCTAGTTGGCCCCCAGGGCCCCTCAGGATTGAAGGGGAATTATTTCCCCAACTTAAAACGCGCCACAGGGCATGTTTGCACACGTTAACTCAGGCACCGTCCCCTCCCTTCACCACTGTGTAAACACGCCCTGTGGCCGTTTTTAGTTGGGAGGTTAAGTTCATTTGAATCCTGAGGGTCCCCAGGGTCCAACTAGCCCACTAGGTACCTCCAGTAAGCGCCACAGAGCTGCGTTGCAGAGAGGTGTAAAAAGTGGCACGGCTTGGACCACCTCTCTGCAACGCAGCTCAGTGGCGCTTACTGGAAGGACTTGGTGTGCTAGTTAGCCCCCAGGGGCCCTCAGGATTGAAGGGGAATTATTTCCCCAACTTAAAACGCGCCACAGGGCGTGTTTGCACACGTCACCTCAGGCCCCGTCCCCTCCCTTCACCACTGTGTAAACACGCCCTGTGGCCGTTCTAAGTTGAGAGATTAAGTCCCCTTGAATCCTAAGGGTCCCTAGGGTCAAACTAGCCCACTAGGTACCTTCAGTAAGGGCCACAGAGCTGCATTGCATAGAGGTGTAAAAAGGGGAGTGGCCTCAAAACACCTGTCTGCAACGCAGCTCCCTGGCGCATACTGGAGATACCTGTTGGGTTAGTTGGCCCTCAGGGACCCTCAGTATTGAAGGGGAATTTATTCCCCAACTTACAACTGGCCAGGGGGCGCATTTGCAGAGTGCTGCAAGGAGGGGACGTGGCCTCCGTCGCGATGCCGGTCTTTTATTTATTTATTTATTTTAAGACGGAGCGCTGTGTGGCTCCCATCCTTTTTCTAATTTATTGGCCCTGGGGACCCCATTCCCCGGAGCCGGCCTTTGTTTTTTATTATTTTAAAAAAATATATATTTATAGAAACACCTAGACATGCTGGACAAACCGTATGTACCTATCACCATGACGATTTGCGTGATATTCATTAAAAGGCGACTATGCATACAATTAATCCACGTGGAATGTATTTACACTGCTAGTGAAGCTCTGACGTGTCTGACGCCCTACAGTGCCTAATCCTGGCGCCCCCGCCGGTGGGTACTCTCCGAGTAGACACCCTTGTAGTTTATTTATACAAACAAGGGTAGCTATTGACGGGCACATTTAATACACACGCACACCAAGTCATTCAAAGGGGATTCGACAAAAATTCGACCAAACTATGCAAGAAACCCCCCTCACGGTTAATAAAACACACATCCACCACCGGATGTGTAATACTTTTTATTTTACTCTCTGGAAAGGAGACGAACCTCACTTGAGAGTCACAGCGTGCTCCTGGCTGAGCCCAATGCTGTGTTACACCTACCAGTGCCCGCCGAGTGCCACACACCTCTGTGTTGTATTCCACCAGCTAGTGCGTATGCTATGACACTCTCTAGCCCATGTGCACTGTAACACCACCCCGTGAATATGTCATGCCACACTTGCCTTCGCACGGGTTATATTGCCCAATCTAACGTGCCTTCCTCGATGCCTATGTTATAACGCACAGCGCTATGCCATACATATTACAATCTGGGATCCATATCTTTGTCACAGTGCATATGCAACGTTACACTTCCCAGCACATATTTTATATTACAACTTTAGAGACTCGTTAGGTTACACAACACTGCCCTGTGCATATTACACTCCAAGGCGCATATCGCATAGCACGCGCTAGTGCCTTTGCTATCTCGCGCTCTCCAATGAATCTGTCATTGCGCACAATGTATTGCATATTATATTTCATGCCCGGTTCATCTTATATCACACTTTTTGGTGCATAGTTTATACCATATACTATATCTAGTTTTCATTTTAAATCGTGCTCTCAGTACTATGTTCTATATAACACTGCGTCCACCTACCCTTTTCACGGGCATTACATTTTGCGATGGGGGTGGCCCCTCCCACCTTCCCTGTGTGGTCAGCTAGCTGCCCCTGACCCCCTCCCACCTTCCCTCCATGGTCTGTGTGTATGCCATCATAGTCTCATTGTTGCTCTCCATGGTGTGTCTTGTTTCTAGTGCCCATCCTGCCTGACCTCCATGGTCATCTTGCTGCTCCTGCCCTGCCCCCTTGCCCCCAGCCCTCTGTTTCCATGTGCAGACCCCTATTCCCTCCCTCCTGACTTGTCTGTTCCATTGTAATGCCCCTGATCCGTCCCTCCTGCCCTTTATGGTCTGTTATGCTGCAGCTTTCTCTCCTGTCTGTCCATTATGGTCAGCTAGCTACCATTGCCTCTTTCCCCTCTGTTCTCTGTTGTCCATGTGCATGGTCCTGTCCCCTCCCTATTGCTTTCTATGGATTGTTGTGCTGCACTCCCGTCCCGCATGCCCTGTTTGGTGTATTGTGCTGCTGCAAACCCTGATGCCTGCCCTGTAGGGTCAGTTTGGTGCACCTCTCCATATCCTACCTGTCCTCTGGTATCCGAGTCCATGTCCCTACCCCAATTCCTCCTGCCTACCATGATCCAATGTACCATTTTTGCGAACATTTTGAACTTGGTAAGAGGGAGATTTTGATAAAAAACTGGGGTATTGATTTTCCCCTTTGAGTTACATTGAAAAAGAGGAGATTGTAGACAGGAGACAGATCAAATAAAGCCCATTTGCGCTTAAAAACATTGGACGTTTCCTGGCTGAAACGGGTCTGTTGGCATGTATGGTTGTACTACCACTGCCTCTTCCTTCTGCCCACAATGGTCTATTATATTGCTACTGCCTCTCTTGCCAGTCCTGTATTGTTGGTTTGTTGCCCCTGCCCCCCTTTCCACTGCCCTCCATAGTCTGTTGTGCTGCCACTGTCCTTCATGCCTGCCCAGTGTGGTCAAATTGTTGCCTCTGCACTCTCCTACCTGCCTTCAATTTTCAGAGTTCGTGCCCCTGGCCTCTGCCTCTCAACAGTATCCCAATGAACAACTAGATTGCCAACATTCTATATTTATTACAAAAGTGTGGAACGCCTGACGTCATCTTGATGTAATCAAAACTGTAATACCTAGAGTATTTCCTTTAGAAATTACATATATGAGAGGGTCTTATTTGCATCAAAATTATGGTTAGTGCTCTAAAAAACTAAAATGAGGACATATTTTCTGAGTTTTCAAATAGCGACAAAGAACTTTTAAATTATTTGTAATCTTTATGTTTTTTTATCCAGTTGACCACTTGATTAAATGTTGCACTTAGGGGAGAGGATGTGGTGTTACTTCCAGAGCTGCAGACTTTGCAACTGGGGAACCAGGTTGGAGTTTCTGCTTCAGCTCCACATTCTGTGATTCTGGTCAAATCACTTAATATCCCCATGTCTACAACCAAAATGAATTTGATCTTGTGTGATGTAACCAATGCTCATGTAAAGCACTCCAATACCTGACAAGTCTGCACTATATAAAACTGCAAATACGCAATAAATAAGTGTTTTGCACACTTCTGTCTTTGGGCTACATGTGGGCTACATCTGGGTGATATTTGTGCTGCCTTTGGGCTCTTTTGTCTCTGGTGGCCATCTTGGGAGATTTATTTGTTATGAAGTTTCCTAATTTCCTTATTTACTGCAGTCTCCTCAGTAGCAAATACTTTCAGTTTTTTACTTTGGTTCCATCAAGAAGACATTCTGATGTGTCACACATTTGCCATAAATTCTGAATGTTAGCACTCTAGTTGCTCATTAGCTCACTGTAGTAAAGCTACTGCTCACCTGGGAAGTCTGCTGCTGGTATTCAAAGTGCATGTTTCAGTCTGCATGTCAGAATTTGTTTATGAAATAGAAGAGGATTTGAGAAGTCAAAATGTGCCCTAATTTTTCTTTCTGCAGCACTAATCATAATTTCTATGGCAAAATGAACCCCCTCATTTTGTTCCTTTGTAAATTAAATGTTTTAAGTGTTACCACTTTATTCCAATCAAGATGGCGTCAGGTGTGCCATACGTTTGTCATAAGTAATACTGTTAGCGCTCTAGTTGTTCGTTAGAGCACTCTGGGACATTCTGTCATTGGGCTATACTTGGGCTACATCGGAGTGATATTTGTGCTACATTTGGGCTCTTTTGTCTCTGGTGGCCATTTTGGGAGACTTATTTGTTATGAAGTTTCCTAATTTTCTCATTTACTACAGTCTCCTCAGTAGGAAATACTTTCAGTTTTTTACTTTGATTACTCCAAGAAGGCATTCAGATGTGTCACACATCTGCCATAAATTCAGAATGTTAGCACTCTAGTTGCTTATTAGATCACTGTAGTAAAGCTACAGCTCACCAGGGAAGTCTGCTGCTGGTATTGAAAGTATATTTATGAGGGACAAGGGAACCCAAAAGGTAATTGAGGACCTTGGATAATAGTTCAGTACAAACAACAGTGATCCTCAAATGGTTAGAATAAGGATTAGATAAATATAGTTCAGAATCGATACTATATTCTGGAAGTCCAGCCGGACAACCGATTTAATTTTGCAATAAAACAATGCATACATATAGGAACAAAATACTTGTGGGACACAGTCCTGTATCCAATTAGAACAGTAACATTACAAAACAAACAAAGGCATTTCAGGCAAGACAATAGGAGCTTTTTACATTATCCAATGTTTTAAGCTTTTTCAAACCAGCGAATGCACTTTTTTACACAATGGATTAATGTGCATACTGTTTTAGTAGGGGTCGACGACGTTTCGATCCTGTTACGATGGTACTAGGATCATCATCAGGACATTAATGTGTACATGCCTGATTGTAACCGAAATTGCCTGTGGGAAAACAAACAGGGGTGATATAGAGGAGGGGAAGGATAAGCGGTGATCGGAGGAGAAAATAGAAAGAGAAGATTAGGACGATCCGCTCATGGCTTGTTGAACAGGTTTTAATGCGCAAAAAGTGCAGGTGTGGTAACATGGAGGCATGCTGGTGTGTGGGCATGCGTCGGGTTCTTGGGCCAAGTACTAGCGGAGAAGTGGCGGGCGCAAAACAGAACGTGGTGAGCAACCGGCTAGTACAAGGAGGAATGGATAATTAGCATTCAAGGTGAATGGCTGACTAATGAAGAGTTGGAGCGGAAATGACCGCGTGATGAGGAGACATGCGTTGCAAGTGAAGGAGGCGCTCACCTTGGGAAGGTGGTCGAGAAGGAATCGTATCCACGAAGGGAGCGAGGTCCCGGGGGTGGAGGGGAACTAGCAGGAAGGAAGACATAGGGATACATGATTAATGGGACTGAGTGTACAAAAGAATTGCGTGGCGAGGAGCCACAATGGGAGGCAGGGGGACAAGGTGGGCAGGCGGCATCAACCGGTAGTGGAGGAAGACCGCGTAAACCATCCAAGTAGCTGAGAGAAGCGATCCCGCTAGAAAAATGCCTGGCAAGGAGTGGGAGAAGGAAGGCATATACCAAGCGGAGTGCGTGGGGGTCAAGGGGAGGATGGTGTGAAGAGCGCGTGACTGCAATGAGAGGGGAGTGGAAGAGCGTTATCACCTGGAGTCATGAGAATGCACGGACCGGCCGGTGCCAAGGGCAACAACGGTAGCCAGGTTGAGTGAAGGTTCACTAGAATTGAGAAAGTTCCGCGTTAAGTGAGTGGACGGTGAGTATGGTGATGACAACTGGCTGAAGGGGAACTAAATTACCTAGATTAAGCTGAAGAAGAATCCAACAGTTGACGGTCCAACAATCCTAGCAAGGGTTCGTATAGTTGAGGCGGCGTAACAATGCACTAAGGAAGGAAGGGCACGGCATGAGCACGGTGGCGGCGCGTGAACGAGGAACAGGGAAAAGAGAACGGTAGTGAAATGCGCTTACCGGGATCCAGCCAGGTCCTCAGGTGCGGTGAACCGGGTGACGGAGTGAAGGCGCATTGGGCGTGTATACATACTGAGGACGTGTGTTGGGGACTAGAGCGTGTGAGAGCGGCGCCATTTTGGGAGAAGAAAGCGGAAAGGGAAGATAGACTTAAAAGTATATAGAAAGGGTTACAATGAACATATAAAGGAACTGACCAAGCAAGTCTAAGGGGACAATTTGAAAGTCTGGATGACAGAGAAAGGAATGATAATTGCACGTCCTTCTAGTACTGCTAATAGGCAATTTGTGCAGTAAGAGGAAACGCACACAATTTTTTCGATTTACAATGCATAATTACGTGAATTAACCAAGCCAGTATAGGGGTACAATTTGGTAGTCTAGATGAGAAAAACAATGGGGAAAAATGTCTTTTATATGGCAGACTTAGACTGGTTGATTGAGAAAAATGAGCAACAAGAATAGAAATAACACGTGACAGCAACATGTACCGGAAAATTCCGTTAATGTAAACAGACTTAGACTGGTTGATTGAGAAAAATGAGCAACAAGAATAGAAATAACACGTGACAGCAACATGTACCGGATAATTCCGTTAATGTAAACGTGCACAAACTTGATCAGTGAAGGAATAATACACGTTGCGTAGTAAAAATAAAGATACTGATACAATGGGAAGTAACCAAGATACCATGAAAATACAAAGCGATGTAAGAATAAAAAAGCAAATAATAAAAAGTAAAGCGAGATGGAAATGGAAAAATTAAGTAATTTGGCATTTACATGAGAGTTTTTTTAATGAGAGTGTTACAGTATTGTCAAATAAGGTTAGTCCAATCCTCGCTGCGATTCAGGCCTTGCCTGATGCTGTTAGCTTATAGATCACCTTTCAAACCTCTGTGGGAAAAGCATGAGAAAATAGTTTTCTCTCAAACATGATTCATGATAGCACAGCAGAAGGCTTTTTCACATGGTAAAATCACCTTAGAACACACCACAATTCCTAAAACGAGTATGGTACCATCAACAAATGATTTCTAATGTAACTAAAGTCTTCAAAACTTCTATTAACTGCAATGCTTTTTAATGTGGTGCTATCATGTATATTGGTCCCAAGATGGCTGCCAACACTTCTTGGATGAAGTACTGACAATCAGATCTCACGATGAGATGTGTGGTTAGGCTCCGCCCAGATATATCTATCTTTTTAACTCTAATTTTCTCAAGAACTACTGAACGGATTTACACCATTTAAGCAAAAGGCACGAGTCTGAACTGAGGACTACCTCTTTGCCAAATTTGGTGTAATTCCGTTCCGCAGTTCGGGCTGTAGCTACGTCAACATGTCCTATGGAAAAATGCATGGGGAAAACGTGTTTTGGGACCCCCCCTTTTATCTCGCCCCCCGCTTGACGAATCACCATGAAATATTCAGGATAGGAGCAGACCAGAGCTGGCCAAAAGTTTGGAAAATTTCGCGAAGATTCGTCACTCGGCGCCAACGTTATTCTAAATAGAATGGTGCGGATTTCCTATGGAAAATAGATCCTAACTATAACTACCTACTGGCGACTGCCAGTAGGTAATATATATATATATAATAAAACCCATTAAATATTTCTCATTTCAGAAACACCAAATCAATCAATCAATTTACCAAACAAAAAGAATAAAACAACATCTAATTCAAAGGTAAAAAAATTGACATATTTTTCTATGTAACAAATTAACTTTGTTTTCTCCCAATAAAGCATGATTCTTTATATAATAAACCAACAAAGATAGAAAAACAACAATGTTAAAACATTAAACAGAACTTGAAAATACATGAATTGTAAACTATTAAATTGATTATATAAAACATACTAACATTTTCCCTCTAAACAGGTATAGACAATTAAATATTAAATATAATACCATTTTTCTTTTCTCTTTTCAGAAAAAATATCTACCCCATCCAAGGAAGTCAAATACCTGACCTCAAAAAGAGGGAACATACTACTGTCATTGGAGTTGTGTGCAGTATTACTCAACCCATTGCACAGGCAGTGCGGTTACTCTTGGTGACACTGTTTTAAGAACCACAGACCATAACCACTCTGCCTCTGCTATGGAGATTGAAGTTAGAGAAAGAATTAATGAAATTAAAGATATTGCATCCACCTCCAATGAAACCTGTGGTGCAGTTTTAATGGAGGTATCCCAACACATTCCCCCACATGTTGCAAGTAGTATGCCCACCACACCTAACTTGCGAATAATTATTCAACGTCAAAAACAGACAAGTAACCCACAAAGAGTAACACCCCAAACTTACTCTGACATAATAATTCCACCTGAACTCTCTATTACTTATTCTAAAGAACCTCTCCTATTGCATGACAACGAAAACCCTCAAAAAAGAATAATAATCTTTAGCACAGCCCATAATCTGGTATGATTAGAAAACAGTGATATTTGGATGATGGATGGAACGTTTAAAAGCACGCCTCATCCATTCACTCAAATATACACTATTCATGCATACATTAACAATACAGTAATTCCCTTAGTATACAGTTTACTCCCTGATAAACAATCTAATTATACACTGAATTTTTGTCAGTGATAAAATCTAAAACATCCAACAAAAGTCCGAGAAAAGTAATAATTTACTTTGAATTAACTATGATTAATACAATAAAAAAAACATGCCCAGATACCCAGATTCAAGGATGTTTCATTCACTTTTCTCAGGCATATTGGCGAAAACTACAAAAACATCCTTAATTGAGGATTGTATATCAGATAGCAAACTACAGTTTGAACTTAAAAAACATAACTGCCCTTTGCTTTGTTCCTCCTGACAGTGTAGACGAGTACTACACTTCAATTACAGAATCTGAATATTTTACAACAAATTAAGAAAAATTGGCACCTATACTAAATTATTTTGAAGACACATGGATTGGCCATCTAAGCAGGTCGGGTCACAGGAGGAGACCACGTTTCATGTGGAGTGGTGGAACTGTTACTCGACCTGCTTAGAGGGAGGAGCATAAACAAACAATGCCATAGATGGATGGCACAACTCCTTCAACAAATCAATTGGCAAACCTCATCCTAATGTTTATCATTTCTTGATAATTTTTTTTTTTTTTAAAACCTTTATTTCTTCAAGAGTCTGGACACAGCTATTCAGCCGACAACCCGGAGGTTCGGCAGCTTCGGTAGAGAAGGACAGAGAAGCGTCCACATTGCATTAAAGGAGCAGTGAAAAGATTCCATTTTTAAATAAACACAAACACACAACAAACCCCAGCAAGGCAAGAACACTGAATGCCCATGGTGATAGCCCCCCAGGGGAGGCAGGACCCCAATCATCTAACAGTCACAGTACTGTGATAAGAGGAAGAAGGGGGACAGCAGAGGCCCAAGAAGTCAATTAACCATCACATCTTATATACTGAGCTGGAAAGAATGTTAAGAAGAAAGCTGTTCCTCGGGGGGATCCAGATCAGGGGCAAGACATATTCCCCCCCTGTATTGATTCCACCGCCCCCAGATGGCGTGCCACTTCCGAGGGCGGCCTCTAGCGCAATATACTGTCTTTTCCCTGAGCATACTCCAGTCCATATTTTCTTTCCACGCGGTCAATGTGGGGGGCCCCGCGGAGCCCCACAATCGCGCGATATCTCTCTTAGCGACCATGTTACCCAGAGTCACCCATTGGGTCTGTGCCTCATCGTGATCAGCGGGCCCCCAGACATTCAGGAGACAACACCGCGCTTCCGGCTGCATAGCAATGCCCGTCACCTCCCCCATCACTGCATGGACTCTCCTCCAGAATTCCGTGATGACACCACATTCCCAAATGATATGCAGGAAAGTACCCACCATACCACATCCCCTCCTACATAGGCCTTCCTCAAAGAATCCCATATGAACCAGCCTTGGCCCCGTCACATACACTCGATGCAGTATTTTGAGCTGCACCAGCCTCAGACGAGACGGGATCGCAACCTCCTTGGGGGAGGAAACAGCAGACTGCCAATCCTCGTCATCCAATTCGAGTCCATCCCTAGTCCACTGGTCCCGCAGCCCCAGAAGCATATCCGCCCGGACATTTATCAATTTCTTGTAGATGAGCGAGATCATGCTCTCAGGCATATGGCCATCAAGGATCCGGTCCTCCAAAGGAGAGGACTCAGGCACCTTCTCACCCTCCACGAGAACTGACCGGAGGGCATGACGCACCTGAACATAGCGGAATAACTCGGATGTCCCCAGCTCATACTCCTTCTGCAACTCTTCAAAGGACTTCACCCTCCCCTTAATCAGCACATCTCCGACCCTGGAGATGCCGATCAAGTCCCATTTATCAAAACCTTTTGTATGCCAAAGCCTACCCAATCTTTCAGATTCAAACAGCGGGGTAGCAAGGGTGAGCCTATCCTTCCAGCCCAGCGAGTCAGTTGCCATCTTCCACACACGCACCGCCACCCCAGTGGGCCCTGTGAGGGACAAGTCCAGGGACCGCGAGTACAACGCCCTGTGATAGTTACCACCACGCAGCAACCACCTGTCCATGGCATAACCAGGGCTGAGGACAGGGCCATAGAAACCATGATTAATCGCGCTCAGCTGGGTGGCCCAATAGTAGCGTCGGATGTCTGGAAGCGCAATACCCCCATCATACCATGGAAGCGTCAACTTAGCAATTGCTATTCGCGGCCGCCCATCCCACAACAACGTTCGTTGGAGGCTTTCGACCTCCCGAAAGTAGTTGGCCGGTACCCAATCTAAAGTATTCTGCAATGCGTAGAGGAACCGGGGAAGAGACATCATTTTGAACAAGGCAGCGCGCCCAACGAGGGAGAGCGGCAGCCTCCGCCAGCCCTCTACATCCCGCCGCAGGCGCGCCAGGGGGGGAGCAGGTTCCTCTCATACCGCAAAGCGGAGTCCGTGGAGATAAAGATCCCCAGATACACGAAGCCCTGCCGAGCGATCTGGATCGAACAAGTTCGCGGGATCGGTGGAACCTCGCCACTCAGAACATATAAATACGATTTACTCCAGTTGATGACGAGACCCGAATTCCTACCGAAAGATGTAAGAACGTCACAGACCACTATAAGTGATTTCTTGGGCGAGGCAAGATACAACAGGATGTCATCAGCATATAGCGAAATGCGGTCCTCGTGTTCGGGCGACCATCTAAGTCCCCGTATATCCGGGTGCCAGCGTATCCACGCTGCCAGCGGCTCAAGGGCGAGGGCGAACAACAATGGCGACAGGGGGCAACCTTGCCGAGTGCCCCTCCCAAGCTGAAACGGAGTCGATGCCCGGCCATTTACCACCACACTCGCAAGGGGTCCCTCATACAGCAACCTCACCCAGCTCACAAAACCATGGCCAAAGCCGAACTTGGCCAGCACAGCCCACAAATATGCCCATTCCACCGTATCAAAGGCCATCGTGGCATCGAGAGACGCCACAATAGCTGGTTCACGCAGCGTGCCCGCCCTGGCGATTACACCATGAAGGCGCCGAAGGTTTAACGCAGTGTTACGATGCGGAATAAAACCGGATTGATCCGGGTGGACCAGGTCTCCAAGTACCCTGATCAATTGGGCCGCCAGGATTTTAGCCAGAATCTTCGGCTCGGCGTTAAGGAGTGAGATTGGCCTATATGAGGCACACTTATCTCGGGGTTTACCGTCTTTGTGTATAACAACAATTGTCGCCAGTCGCTGATCCAGCGGGAGGGTCCCACTCCCCCTCGCCTCCACGAACATGGCGCGCAGGTGAGGGGCGACCCTATCCGGAAACAGCTTATACAGGTCAACCGGCAAGCCATTCGGGCCCGAGGCCTTGCCCGAGTTCAGCGCGCGGATAGCTCCCGCCACCTCATCGACCGTTATGTCACCATCAAGATCATCCCTATCTACGTCAGAGAGACAGGGCAAAGCGATATCACGCAAGAGGTCACGCGAGTCCTCGGGCGGCCTATCCGACACTGAGGCATAAACCATACGGAAATAGTCCGAGAAACACTGTACAATCCTCTCAGGTTCCACAATCACCTCTCCCCCCTCTCCCGTCAACTCCGGCACTACTCTATTAACCCGTTCTTTTTTGTCCAGCCAAGCTAGGAGTTTCCCGGCCTTGTCACCAACATCATACAGGCGGCCCTGCTGTTCACTACTGAGGGTCTTAGCGGCATTCGTCACCAGGTCCTTATACTCGGCTTGCTTCAAGCTCAGCTCATGCAGTGAGGCCTCTGTAACCTCCTCCTCTAGCGCTCCCTCCAAAGCCACGATCTCCTCCTCAACCTGCATAACCTCGCCATCTCTCCGCCGCTTGGCCGCCACTACGAGGGAGAGGGCCTCCCCTCGCAGCACGGTCTTAAATGCTTCCCACAGCGACACAGCCGAGTCCACGGATCCCTGATTGTCCTTGAAAAAATTATCAACTGTCTTCACCAGTGCGCTGCGCATCTTAGGGTCTCGGAAGTACCAAGGGTTAATAGGAGCCACCCTTCCCCCTCCCTCACGGCCGACATCCAGCCTGACCCACACTGGCGAATGGTCCGATATACCACGCGCCATGTGCCTGGCCTCGGACACCAATGAGGCGTGCGCAGCCAGAGTGAGCAGGTAATCAATCCTAGAGAGGCTACCATGCGCCCCGGAGTGGAAGGTGTATTGGCTCTGTGTGGGGTGCCGGAGCCTCCAGCAGTCTATCAGGCCGAGTGTGTCTAGGAAGTCTGGAAGCCACTTCTGAGCCCCCCCTGTGTCTCTGGGCGGGTATCTATCCAGCAGCCCAGAGCCGACAGCATTGAAATCACCCCCCACCACAAGCATACCCCCCGGGAGATCCAGCAAGGCCCTACCCAGATCTGTAAACGTGGAGGCCTGCAGGGCCGGCGGGACATAAACCGAAACTAAAACCAAAGTTCTTCCTTCCCACCGCCCCGCCACCGCCACAAACCTCCCCCTATCGTCAACAATGGTGGAGTCCACCTCAAATGGTAGCGAGGTTCTGACTAGGATGCCCACACCCCTGGACCCAGAGGAGAATCCCGAATGAGCTATGAATTTATAACCCTTCCTATTAAGAGCATAGCACATGTTACCTATAAGGTGCGTCTCCTGCAGTAGGGCGACATCCGGCAATGACCGTTTCAAGAATTGCAAAACAATCCCGCGCTTAATGCGATCCCCCAAACCATTAACATTCCAGCTAATAACACTTAAACCCCTACCCCCCATCCCCAAACGTAAAGAGGCCCACCCCACTCCCGAAGAGCCACCATGGAACAGTCCTGAAAATAAGCACTACGCCTTGCAGAAACGAACCCCCCAACAACAAACCCAAAATCCAAACTATCCCCCCCACCCTGCACCCCTGCTGCAGCTTACAAAGCCCCCCCAACTTGCAGTGTGCCTGTCGCCCTACCAAACCCAAAATCTACAAAAAGTACCCTAAGGGAGGAAAGAGCTCCCCTCGTCCTCCCACAACCCTCCGTATTTACTGCATTCTGTTCAAGTCATTAGCTAGAGTTAAATCGAGTCAGTCCGGTTCCGAAGACATCAACCTTGTTCATCCCGGCCACTGTCCCCGTCTGCGGCAGTGTCCTCTCCCGTCCGTCGTCGGGGCAGAGCGTCCAGCCATTCATCGGCCATGACAGGCGACTCAAAGAAGAATGTTCGGTCTTCGTACACCACACGTAGTCTGGCAGGGAAGAGCATGGCATATTTCAGTTCCCTCTCCCGAAGCCGCCTCTTCACCCCCAGGAAGCCCTGCCTCTGCCTCTGCACCTGCTGGGTGAAGTCAGGATAGAAATTCACCGACGCGTTCTGGAAGGGGACCGGGCCCGTCACCCTCGATGCTTGCAGGATAGCGTCCCGATCTCGAAAATGAAAGAGCCGGGCGACAATCGGCCTCGGTGGGGCTCCCACCTTGGGCCTCCCACCCGGCACTCTATGGGCCCTCTCGACTGCGAAAAACTTCCCAAGACCCTTAGGCTGCAGATGGTTAAGCACCAAGTCCTCCACGAGCAGGTCTACAGAAGTCTCGTCCGAGGACTCCGGGACCCCGATAACGCGCACGTTGTTGCGCCTGGCCCGGCTCTCAAAGTCCTCCAGCCGACGGGCGGCGAGATCACTCTCGGTCCGCAACTTACGGACCTCGGTCTGTAGGTCCGAGACATCATCAGCGAGGCCCGTGGTCTTGAGGTCCAGGGTTTTAACTCGTTCATTTGTTTTGCCCAGATCCGCGCGGATCAGATTAACGTCCACCAAGATGGTATCCACTTTGTGCGCCAGGGCATCGAACTGTCTCCCAATCGAAGTCTGCAGCCCTTTGAGCGCGCCCATGACATCCTGCAGCGAGAGCTCCGGGGCCAAGGGTGAGGCAGTCTTCTGTGTATCCGGCGACTGGCTCGGTCCACCCGGTGACCCCTTCTGCTGGGCATAGCGGTCCATATTATTGGCTTGAGTATAGGCTCCCCGCCTGGTGGCCTTAGGCTTCAGCCGATCCACCTCTGCTTTGCCCGACATGGTTGGCTCAAGCAGGTCGGTTCAAACAGGATGGCCCTCTCTCAGCGAAAGGAATCAGGAGTGCTCAGTCCTGCGATGGGCCGCCAGAGTAGCGTGCAGAGCGTCCCAATGATAATAAAGCAGCCGAGAGCACTCCCTGGGCAGGGCAAACAAAGGGCGAGAAAGTGAAAGCGAAAGGATGGGGACCTCCGTCCGGTAGTTCACACCTCGCCTGGCCGCTGTTGTTCAATTAGAGGGCGGGCATCCTGCCAACTCTGGCCCCTGGCATCCCTCGGAGATAGGCCTCAATCTTCCGCCATGGATAACTCCGGTTCCCGGTGGGCGATCCGACCACGGGTAGCATCAATCGCCTCCCTGACAAGTCATCTGCACGATGCCATGCATACAGACAGGATTAGAGACAGGATAATCGACGGAGGGCACGAGGGTCTCGGGAGCTCAAAGCTCACGCGGCCATCTTGGTCAAGCGCTAGGCTCCTCCCCCATTTCTTGATAATTTTGAAGAAGTTTTCAAGAAATGAGAATGTCGCAATTATTATCAGGTAGTCTGAACCCACGTATTTCTACCAGAGCTAAGGAAATGTCCGAAAGACTATTGGGCGTAATTCAACAGTTTACGTTGACAGTGGCTTCAAACTACCTTGATAATCTTGCTCACATCCTACACTTTTAACACACAAAATCTTTTTACTTGTCTGTTTTGCCCTAAAACAACTCCCACTTATTCAATTGATTATTTCCAAACAATTTTAAATTAATAATAAAAGTCGGGTCTCCTTACCTTCAGATGTTTTCTTTCTTCAACACTTGGACTTACATTCCATCCATTACTTCACCAAGAGCCCTTTACTTTTTGTAAAATCCATAGTAAATAACAGATAATTAATTTGAAAAATCCAAAGACCGATAAAAAAGATGTTAATATGCACACTAAAAACAGTGCATATCTCAAAAACGCACCCAATAAAAAAATCCCGAAAAAAAAGATATTGTTAAAAAAATGCAACAAATTTCAAAGTTGCAATGCAATTCTGATCGAAAGACAATGCCATGTAGATATCTGTAGAAATCCAAAATATAGAGGCCCAAGAAAAAAATCCCGAAAAGATTTTTGTTTTTTATCTAAAAAAAATGCAACAAATTCCAAGTATTCAATCCATCTGGCCCAAAAAATACTGTTTAAAAATAATGATCAGCACATCCAAAATCTATAACTTTAAATCACATTATAAATACATCTAACCGCGACGACGATAAAAGTATATATTTTTTTTAAAGCGTGTCGCTAAACTTAAAAAGAACACCTTTCAAAACACTTTTGTTTCATAAAGTACTTAATATATATATCATTAACCACTTTATGAAACAAAATAGTTTGTGAAAAAAAGAGACCCGACGTGGGCCTACTACTGCAACATGTAATGGCGGAAATTAGTTGGTAAACACACATCAAAAGTACCTAAAACACATTTGCTACATCTATCTACCTCCCTCGTCTCTCCTTACAATAAACATTACCACTACACTATGAGGCCTATTAGGATGGCGGGCGGGGACTAGCCACCAGTGGTGCGGCAGTCCAGCATCGGCAATTAGGATCCTCTATTCCTATCATTGTGGCGGGCAGTGCTCACAGCACCGCCCGCCACAATGCTGGGAATGCACATTGTGCATTGCCATGCACAAGGTGACAGGCACCGCACGGTGCCTGCCACCTTGTCCGTGACAATGTAGGGGGGTACCATAGGTACCCCGCATGTGCACCAAACACCCCCCCCAACACCCTGGGGGCCCGCAACGGGCCCCCGAAAGCAAACTCCACCTGGCTTTCCATGACGGGGTCTCTGCCATGGAAAGCCCTGCACAGCTGCCCATGCTAATATGGATGGCGGTGTCTAGCAGACACCGCCACCATATGCAGCCCCTTTTCCGCCCGGTCAACTGGTCAACCGGAGGAAAACCGGCGGACGGTCTTTCCATCCGCCGGGGTCCCCCCCGCCATACTAATATGGCAGGGGGAAATGGGTGGCGGGCGGGGTATGATGCAGGGCAGATCGTCAAAATAGACCCCTATGTATTTTAATAATGTAAATTTGTCTTACCTTAACGCAGCTCTCCCTTGCTTCTGTTCTCTCCAGCAACAATCTCCATAATGACGAAACTTACGTTTACGCGCCGACGTCATTTCATTCTGTAAAAAAAATAAAAAAAAAATTCTCTCATTGAAAATAATGAAAAGCGTGCGAAAATTTTACAAAAATGTATTATAAAATGTTACTGTAAATAATAAAATACAAAAATATTTTTACAAAATATGTATATGTCTACTCTATTTTTTTATAATTTTTTCTTAATTTTTGTTTATAATAATAAATATGTAAATTATAATTAAAAAATAGTTATAAATACATTACATGTGTTGTATTTGGTTATACATCTTAAGTTATATAAAAAATAATTAAAAATACTAAATAGGGGCGTGGCTTGCAGCCGACAATGATGGCCGCTGCCTAGGAGAGCTCCGTGATAGCCAGCGTCTCTCCCCGACAATCCTGGCACATATCCGATAGCACGGCAAGTAATTGAACTGGGACCAGGCGCCGGAGGACTACAGCCTACATTGTTGCTGCTCCGGGATCGGTACATCAGCCGTGAAACGCACAACACCGACAGGAAAGATCGTGGCATTCAGGCATAATAGCAGCCGGGGACTCTTGTGACCATCGAGGCCCACGAAGCGGGCGGAGGAGGTCCTCGATGGGAACAGGCGAGAAGAACCGAGACCGCAGAAGTGTTGCAGCGGTGAGAGCGGGCCTGCTCCACGTTAGAACAAGAGATCGGAGCCGCAGGCCGACCAGCAACACAGAGGTGCTACGGACGGGAGCACCCGAGAGGCTGTAATTCACAGATCTGAGTCCGGCCCCCCGCTCCGCTGAGGCGCGGGCTCGGGCAGCGGCCCGATACTCACAGCACCAGCACTGCCGGTCGCCTGCATATGAGACAGGCATACGGGGGAAACAGCAGACTGGAGGCCGTGGCGGGACCTCGCGCCTTTGGAGTGTGTGGGGCCTCGACCATAAGGACTGGCGGCGCAAGCGGCGTCGATCAAACAGATTAGGCGGTGCTGGTGAGGACTGGACCTGGAGGTGAGCAGCTACCCAGCACATTTATGCCCCATATGAGCCCTCACTGCCAAGGCATAGTGTAATAGGAGCTGTTACTAAGCCCCACGCTGCAGAAGAGCAAGCCGCTCATTCATGATATGTGCAGATGCATGGTAGGTCAGAGGACAGCCACTCAGCAGCCTCTTGTGAATGCAACAGCACACCTTCAGGAGCACACAGATAAAAGGGCACGCATGTAAACATGCTGAGACTCCACATATCCTAGAAAGTATCGGGGCATATAGACCAGCCCACATTCAGGCCGCAGCTTGGGACACAGTGGCGGCATAGGAAGCTGCTGGAGAAGGACTCTCTGACTCAAATCCGCAACTCATAAATAGCCAAAAACGTATATTATTATCATTGCACGAGTGGTGTGACTACAGGTTGCAGTGGAGGTGGGAAGCCGGGAAAACCGAAAGGCCATGCGTGGCAGCAGTGCACGCAGTCGGGCAGCGGCAACTACTGGCAACTACTGGCCTCCCTGCCGCATAGCTGTCACGCCCATTAACCGAGTCTGCTACCATGGGCGGCAGAGGCCAACGTGCGACACAAACCAATAAACTGGAAAAATATGCCTACCGTGGTGACAAACCACAAACACCGGAGACTCTAAAGGGAGGTGAGAGCGGCGATCAAACCGACAAACCCAAAGAAATAACTTTACAGGACATAATGTGCACACTGACTCAAATGCAAACATCAATTAGTGCAATCTCTACAGACATCACGCTGCTACGTGCGGATGTTTCTGAAATCAGTGACAGACTAAAGGAGGTGGAATTAATGACAACAACTCTAACTACAGACACGGCAACGCTACAAAGACAAGTGCAGACTTTGGAAAGAGCACACAAACTAATGGAGGCAAAGCTTGACGACCAGGAGGGCCGCTCGCAACGCAATAATATTCGCTTAGTGGGGTGCCAGAGAGCGTGCAGGGTCCGGTGCTAGACCTCTTTGTGGAAGACCTTGTCAAGACTAAACTGCAACCACGAGGTTTGTCAAGTTTCTTCTCAGTGGAATGCGCTCATAGGGTACCAGGTGGGAGACCCAAGCCGGGGGCCCCACCCAGACCTATATATATCCCGGATATTTAACTTTCGGGACCGCGACACCATCCTGCAGGCGGCGCGTATAGCACCTCCAATACAAGTAGACAATAGCATGATCATGATGTACCCAGACTACACTGCGCTGGTAACAAAGCAGCGACGAGATTTCCTGGAAGTGAAAAAAGAGCTCCGGAATAGAGAACTCAAGTACGCAATGCTCTTCCCCGCAAAACTGAGAGTTGAGGCAGAGGGAAAGACCTGGTTCTTCACATCACCCCAGGAAGCTACGGATTGGTTAGAAGGATGGCGCAAAGCGCAGAGGCCCCGATGACAAGAACGGGGATACAGACAATCCGAGGACAGATCCGCGGGGCCAGAGCCATCGGACGAGGGAGCATCCGGTGGCACACCAACCTGCAATGAGCAGGGGGACTTCGATTGAGAGTAACTTGCACAGACACCGATGATGAAACTAGACTTCCCCGACAGGCTTGTCCTAATACTAAAACCAGTAGAGGCCGAGTCTGATGATGACCTGCAATAAAGGCCTCACCTCGTGAATGAGAAGTGCAGACGATATAGACACTGATGAACAAAGGAGACATTATTCCTAAATGCGATGTCTTCAGCTGTGGACATACTGAAGTAATAGGGAAGAGACTGGGAATGGTCGCGAATGGCTCTCCCCCCATACACGCAAGTACACAGTTATGGGGTCTAAGCACTCTGCTCAGTTGGGGAGGTGGGTAGTTCAGAATCCGCCGGGCAGGGAGGCAGGGAGGAGGGAGGGGGGCAGGGGTCAGTTCATGGAGTTGTTGTTTCTAAAGGTTCAGCTGCATACCAAGGTACGGAGGAAAATACTAATACATTTTAAAGTATACATGTTTCTTAACTTAGGGACGTCCCATGACAAAAATAAATGGTAACAAAATCAGTATACACCTCACAAACGGTGGAAAATAGCGGAAGACCCTTACGGTGATGTCATGAAATGTGAATGGGCTAGGGGACAGGATACAAAGGGGTCTGGTCTTGCAATACATCAAGAGGAAAGGACCGATAGTTGCGTTAATACAAGAATCGCACATGACGGGATCCACTTGTAAGGCCCTGGACAGATGGGGTTACAAAATGGCAGTCCACTCCCAATTCATTACTGGATCTAGAGGAGTGGGAATACTAATACAGAAACGTTGCCCTTTGATAATAAAGACGTCCTGGACGGACGACCAGGGAAGATACGCCGCAGTGGCATGCCAAAGGGAAGGGAAACCATTTAACAGAGCATCAGTATATGTCCCATCTGCACTGCACCAATCCACCCTCCCAGACCTAGGTAAATTCGTGCTCTTGCTCCTGCAGTGAGAATTTATTATAGGGGGAGACTTCAACGCAAACATTGACACATCTATAGATAGGAGACCCCCCAGAGACTCAAACAGCACCAACCCCAAACTGAAAGAATTTATCAATGCAATTGGACTAACGGATGTGTGGAGGACTAAACACCCTCATGAGTGCCAATACACTTTCCACTCTGGGGCGCATAACAATTTGTCCAGACTAGACCACATATTTACATTGGAGGTAGGAATGGAGAGTGTACTCGAGATAACACACCTGCCCCGGAGCATATCAGACCACTCACCATCGTTTTTTTGCTCACCATGCCATTCCAGTTTGAACCCAGCCATATGCAAATCAGTTTTGACCCTGTGCCTCATCGGTACAGTCCAGCCCGAACTGCCAAGCCAGGTCCTCACTGGACTGGAAACAGGCATCCTAGGACCGGTTTCGGGGTTTCACCCCTCTTCAGCCAGGATATCTTGATTCCAGTGGCAAGGAGAGCACGGGAACCACGTCTGGGCATACCCTTCCCACTCGGGTTGCCAAATGCAAAAACAACAGTTGATGGACAGAATGCAGAACAATGTTATACATTCACCCCAGTACAGAGATCTGGGCCTAAATCCATCGTTTTTTTGCTCACCATGCCGTTCCAGTTTGAACCCAGCCATATGCAAATCAGTCTTGAGCCTGTGCCTCATGGGTACAGTCCAGCCCGAACTGCCAAGCCAGTTCCTCACTGGACTGGAAACAAGCATCCTAGGACCGGTTTCGGGGTTTCACCCCTCTTCAGCCAGGATAGCTTGATTCCAGTGGCATGGAGAGCACGGGACCCACGTCTGGGCATACCCTTGCAACTCGGGGTGACAAATGCAAAAACAACAGTTGATGGACAGAATGCAGAACAATTTCATACATTCACCCCAGTACAGAGATCTGGCCCTAAATCCATCGTTTTTTTGCTCACCATGCCGTTCCAGTTTGAACCCAGCCATATGCAAATCAGTCTTGACCCTGTGCCTCATGGGTACAGTCCAGCCCGAACTGCCAAGCCAGGTCCTCACTGGACTGGAAACACGCATCCTAGGACCGTTTTCGGGGTTTCACCCCTCTTCAGCCAGGATAGCTTGATTCCAGTGGCATGGAGAGCACGGGACCCACGTCTGGGCATACTCTTCCCACTTGGGGTGACAAATGCAAAAACAACAGTTGATGGACAGAATGCAGAACAATGTCATACATTCACCCCAGTACAGAGATCTCGGCCTAAATCCATCTTTTTTTGCTCACCATGCCGTTCCAGTTTGAACCCAGCCATATGCAAATCAGTCTTGACCCTGTACCTCATGGGTACAGTCCAGCCCGAACTGCCAAGCCAGTTCCTCACTGGACTGGAAACAAGCATCCTAGGGCCGGTTTCAGGGTTTCACCCCTCTTTGGCCAGGATAGCTTGATTCCAGTGGCATGGAGAGCACGGCCACACAACACACTATATACGAGCAAGGGGACAAGGCCGGAAAACTCTGGGCCTGGCTAGACAAAACGGAGAGGACTAGGAGATGGATAGCGGAGCTAGAAATACAGCCAGGTGTCATGACCTCAGACCCCCAGGGCATATTTGACCAATTAGCGACTCATTATGAGCAAGTATATACACCTGTAGCCACTACCATAATGGACGACAATATAGACTTCCTAAAAGATATCAACATGCCAAGGCTCGACCAAGAGGCAATGCAATCCATAGAGGCAGATCTTACGCAGGACGAACTAACTAGGGCCATATTTAGGCCTGGGCCAAAATTCCGTTCCGTTCGCGGAAATTGCGATAATTTGGCATTTTCGCGTTCCGCGGAAAGCGCGAAAATGTAAAAATTTCCACAATCCGCAGCTTAGCGGTAATTTGTTTCTTGCTCGCGCTGTAAAAAAAATACATTCTCGCATGCGCGCGATCGCCTTACCTGAATCCCCGCGCTCGCTGACAAGTTTTCCCGACCCGGTCGCGTTCTCCACGAGATGTTGGATTGTTGGTAGCCATTTTGCGCTGTCTCGCAACAGTTCGCGCTCGCATTATTGTCACTTGTCGCGCGATCACGTCATTTGTCGCGCGATCACGTCATTCTTCTCGAGATCATGCACCGCGCGAGTATGAGAAGATTGAGATCTCGAACACGTCATTCTCCACTGCGAGCGAGAGAGTGAGGACGCGGGCACGTCTAATCGAACGCGAAAAGGAGAAAGAGACCCCAAACACGTCATATCCAACGCGACAGGGAGCGAGAGAACGCGATCAAGTCATTTTGGACACGCCATCGACATCCGGCGGAAGTATTGTGAAGCTCGAGAACTCGAACATGTAAAATTTTCAATTTGGAGAAGAATATCAGCTCTAGCAGCATGAAACCTTCTGCAAATGATGATTTTGGATAAAAACAACTCCTCAGATTGACATTTGGCTGTCCTTTTTTGTGCAAGGAGTCCTTTTTTAAAAAGGTGGGGAGAGGGAGGAAGTGACACAGAATCTCCAACTTCCTGTTCCTGTCCAGCAGGCTCCTCCCAGTGCTTTGTCCATCTCCTGCTCATTCTGCCTTTGGATTTTGAGCTGGAAAGATCACTCTTTTTGACTGCTGCATCATTGCAATTGGATTTGAGGATTTTTTGATTTGGATATTTTACAAGTAAGTGGTTGTTGTGTCTGTTTGATTGTGGGTATTGCAGTTGTTGTAAGTACAATTTATTTTTGGTAACTATCATCATTCCTTTATTTTAAAATGTTGTGGGTAGTAGTAGTCAGTAGTAGGCCCGAGCTAGTCATTGGCTTGGCCTCATGGGTGTGTGCATGATGAAGCAACTTTTCCTTTGGTGTTTTTTGAATGTATTTCATTTTCAAGCATCATTTAGGGCATGGATGGCATTGGATTGAGTTGGGGAAGTGTGTTTTTTTGTGGTGGGCTTTCTGATGTTGTTGGGCCTGGCCATGTGGCTGGGGACCATTTTGAAGCCTAGGCCTGCAAGCTTGCCTGGCCTTGTCTGCCAACAGGCCTGATTTTTAATCCACTAGGATCAGAGCAGGTAGCCACAGCTTTATTAATCAAGTGTTTTCTGTGTGGTCTGTTGAATTTATGGCATGGATGGCATTGGATTGAGTTGGGGAAGTGTGTTTTTTTGGGGTGGCCTTTCTGATGTTGGTTGTTTTAAAGACATGCTTTTGTTGTATGTGTCTGGTGTGTTGGTGTGCAATGCATGCACCCTGCAGACCTTTTTGGGGCCTGTGAATGTTCGTATTTCCATTTTGTTGCATTAAAAAGGCAGAGCAGTGTGCTTTAGCATGCATCCTTTACCTGGCTTTTATAGGCCTTTTGTCAGCTCCTGGTGTTTTCCAGGCCCCCTGCTTGTTTGTGATTTGTGAGTGTCCATGTGGTTGGTGGCCTTTTTTTGTGTTTGGACTGGGAGTTATTAGTGTCCTGCTTTTGCCATAGGCCTGCATGGTTTTCCTATTGGCTATTTGGCTTACTGCTTCCATCCATCCACCCCCTTTGCCAGCAGCAGCTCCATGGATGCTGAGATGCTCAAATGATTTAATGGCAAATAGGGTCCAACCCACTTCCATTACATTTTTATTTTGGTGGTTATTATTAACTTTCCTATCCTTCCTGAGAGTGTAGTGTGTGACTGTACACAGTAGTATAACATAGCCCTTGTTAAAAAAAAAGTCATAAATGGCTAGACTATATCTTTTGTTCGCACTAGTACAGTACTAAGTAACTGAACCACAACAACAAATGCAACATTTCACTGATGTCCTTCTCCTGGCTTATTTGCTTTTAGGTGCACAAAAGACAGAGGAGGAGGTGTCATCAGCATCACCCGGCTACCCGTTGTACTGCCAGCCAGACAGAAGTCCTGCTGCGCATCACGTCCACGTGTGACCAGAACTTGTTGTTCATCTGCATCCTGCCTGAGATCTGAAGAAGATGGCCCCACAGAAATGTACCAGGTCCAGTACCAAGAAAGTTGCCGATGAGAAGAAGGGACAGAAAAAGGAAGTGCCATTAACCACGAATGGTGGTGTGCCGGCCAATGTTTTATTTGGCACCAAAAAAGTTACGCCTGCAGCAGCGTTTTCCGGGAACCAAGCTGGGAGCAGCACAGCGGTCCAACCCCACCAACCTAGGCCCAAGGGCTTTAGTGTGGCAGAGGTAGCCAGTCTACTAACGAGCAGCTATGTTGAAGAAATGTCATTACCGCAAAGTAGTACACAATCAAGTTCAACGCAGGCGCAAACTCAGCAGATAAGTGTGCAGCCGCAACAAGAACAGCAGCGGCCGCAACAAGAACAGCAGCGACCGCAACAAGAACAGCATTGGCCGCAACAAGAACAGCAGCGGCCGCAACGGCCCACCATAGTAGTTGTTGCTCCTGACATAGGGGCATTTCAGGAAATCGAGCTTCCTGCAGACAAAGTGGAGCAAAGTCAAACCACTGTTTCAGAAGATCTGTTGTCTTCCAGACCACCAGCAAGGAAAAGGAGGCTTAGTCCATCATCTTCTTCTTCAAGCCCCGCTTTTGATGATCGTGATGCCACTTGGGCACAAGACAATGCTTCTGAAAAGGAAGGTCCCAGAAAAACTTAGAGTTATGGAGGCAGATGTAGAAGAGGGGGGTGATGATGTTGATGAAGACGAGCCAGTCATCACGCACATTACTCCCGCCCCAAAGGGATTGGAGACCAACATTCTCACCCTATCCAGAAAGGCTGCTACTGAGCGGGATGTAGCACGGATGTCACCAACACAGGTTACACCACCACTACCTCCAGCTGCCATATTTTCCAAGGCCCGGCAGGGACCTACATCCAGCTCAACCATCTCAGTAGGTAGTGGTAGTAAAAGTCACAGTCTAGGTGCACAGGGTCACATTTCAAGCACACTCTCCAGTTCATCTGGTATTGAAAGTGGCACATCCAGCAGTGCCAGAAAGTTCTCCTCCCCAGTTTGGGACTTCTTTTCTGTTAGCGCCAAGGAGGAGAACATTGCTATATGCTCAATTTGTCGGCAAGGTGTTTGGCGTGGTAAGCTTGGTACAAACTATGGTACCGGAGGACAAGCAAGTCATCTCAGAATACACCACACTATCGTGTGGGAGGACCACCTACTTAAGTTAAAAGAAAGTAGAAAAACTCAACCCATTGAAGTTGATCAGGATGAATCAGGGAGCGATATTATTGCGTGGGAAGGTGAAGAAGAGGGAGGCATTTCTAGCCCAGTCCCCAGTAGTGCAGTGGTAACGCCCACATCCTCCTCAGTAACATCAGAGTGGCATACTCTGAGTCAGGCTGAGAGTGAGACACCAAGGCGACCGAGTACCGCAATGAGACAAACTGTGTCGTTGATCCTTAGTGGGTTAATGAAAACAGCACCACAAAGGAAAGTAATCCAGCCTACCATTGAGAACATGTTTAGGTTGGAGGGGCAGTTCCAACGCAACCCCCCAACGGCACGATTGTACAATGCGAAGCTGGCTAAAATGTTAGCGGAAGCAGCTGAGGATCATCCAACGTGAACATAGGATGCCAGTCAAGGCACTCATCCAGGAGGTGGCAACACATTGGAACTCAACGTATTCCATGCTTGATCGTCTGTATGAGCAGTACAGGTCACTCCATGAATATGTCTGGAAAAGAAGAGGGGATGCTACTGTTAAAGGCATAAACCTTGACATGGAGCAATGGAGCCTAATTAAATGCCTGACTGAGATGCTTTGTCCTTTTGAGGTCTTCACATGTGAAGTCAGCAAAAAGGACTGTACAATGGGCCAAGCAAATGCTAGAGCATCAGCTGAATAATGTGTCTGAATCATACAAAGGTGTAGAGGACAAAAGGCAAATCCATGACTTGGTGGAGAGCTTATCCCATCACCTAGCTGAAAATGTAAGGATACAAAATAAAATTTTGTCACAAGAACATTACATGTGTGCCACAATTTTGGATCCACGTGCAAAATTTGGACTGAAGACTTCTTTGCTTTTTCCGAGATTGATGTTGCCCGCTACAAAACTTGTCTAGCTGAAGCAGCCAGTAAGTTGGAAAACGAACGGCTGCTAATTAAAAGCCCGCAAGATCAACCCACAAGAAGTACTACAGCAGGCCATGCAGGATCAAGTGCAACTTCGTCGGCTGAGGGCAGTGCGTTTGGATCACAACACTCACCATCACTATCGACCACAGAAACAATAACTGGATCATTAGGCCGAGTACAATCATTACACGATTAGTATGTAAAGTTAGGCATTAATAAGCACAGTGCTGATGCACAGAGAAAAGAGCACGAAAGCTTACCAGCAGCAACCCTGAACATTGAACGGATGGTCCAGGCCTATCTGGACGACCCAACAGAGGTGTACATTGATCAAAACCCATTGCAGTATTGGTATAGGAAAAGGTCTGAATGGTCACAGCTCAGCAGGCTGGCGATAAGCTATCTGGCTTGCCCTGTCGCAAGTGTCTCTTCCGAACGTGTTTTCAGTGCTGCTGGTTCCATTGTAACATTGAGAAGGACCAGTCTCTCATCCAAAAACGTGGAGAGGTTAACAATGATCAAAATGAATCAGCACTTCATACCACCGAATTACACAATACATGAAGCAATGGAGGAAGATGAGGACAGCAGCTCAGGTGACGGAAGTAGTGTGTCACATGATGATTACCTACTACTGGCTGACTCCCCAGAGTTTGAGGACGAGCTATACTTCCCTGACAATTAGGCTTGCACTTACTGTCTTCCTCCTTTTTTTCCCACCGTTATTTGTGTGTCTGTCATTCCGGTTACAAACTTGTGAATCACAACAAATCCATTACCACTGTCTTCTACTCTTCTTATTTAATATACAATTTTCAGGTGTCTGCAATTTGACAGTACAGTCCTCCGAATCCAGCTCCTCCGCTCCATCATACTGAATCTCCCGCCCAAATCCATTGCCCTCATGAATGATGATTGGATGATGGTAAAATACTGCAAGAAAAAATTCAAACTTTCCTAGTCCTGCCAAAAGAAGTGGTGCATGAATCAGATGACTACTATAGCTATCCTCCTTTCAGAGCCGAGAGAGACTGCCCATTAACTGAAAATAAGATGGAATAGGTAATGATTGATGCCATGCATTGGACGCAGAGTCGCAGACTGAATGATTTTGTTGTGTTTGTTGTGCATGAATTTATGTAATTGTACACTGCCACTAATCAACTTTCTACAGAACACACTAAACTTAACTCAAGGTGAATTCAATTTTCCCCTTCTTGCAAATAAGAAATTTGTACTTCTCCTGCAGCTTGGTGATACATTGCTTTTAATTCAATACAGGAAGGGGACTCACTCTATCTGCGCAATGAGTATGATTGACACAACAGCACCGTCCATCATGATGATGGCGAAATAGACGGCCCGTTAACTTAAGATGAGAAGGAACAGGTAATGACAATTAATGGCATGCATTGGACACCTGACTCTGAGCGATTGGTCTTTGTGTTTTCGTTGTTTGTTTGTTGTGCACAAAGTGAAGTCAAAGTGTACTAGTAATCTATCTTTCTGTACACACTAAAGACTGACTCAAGTCAATAATATTTCTACTCTTGTTGTGTAATAACAATTTTACTTCTACTGCAGGCCGATCTTCACAGTCAGTCAGTAAAAGTATCGGAGATGATGATGAAGTCAGGAGGACGTTTCATGAGTGGCATAAACTTAAAAGCCTTAAGGTAAACACGTCAACAACAACCACAGCAGACCCAAATGTCTGTGCAAGTGGAATAGAGTGTAGCGGTGGGATGACTGCGGTGCATTGATTTACTAACTTAAACTGTAAAATGCTATGTTTGGAATGGATAATGTGCTTTGCCTTTGTCCAACTCTTTAAAACATTTTTTTTTTAAAGTACTCTAAAGTCTTAACGTAGGATGTGCTACTGCTAAGCACTGTGGGCCTGCTCTCTCCTGTTATTGTTGAAGGTCAATGCTGGAAACAGACTAGAGTAGAGATGATGCATACATGCCACCTCGGAAAGTGTTCTTGTTGCACTACACCATAACTTGTGCATTTGTTTCAACTTTGTTTCTCAATATCCCCTTTGGTTTTCCATCTACAATTACAGGCCGGGCCTTGCCCTATACTTTGGAAAACATTACAATGCACACTTACCTTACCAATAAATCGACATTTGTTTCCCAGCCGGGCAGTGGCGAGTGGCGAGGCGACACACCCAAGATTGATGGACGAGAGGAGGACCAAGAGGAATGCCGAGATGCAAATCCAGTCCACATTTTTTACCAGGATAACACAGTAACAGTATCCACTTTTATCTTCTTTTAAATAATTTGATTAATATCTTGTATACAATCTTTACAACAGTGTGTTCTTGGAGTTATTATCATCATTAGGTTTGCTCTGTGTTTACGATTCTTCCCTACCAATATTTAAAATTTCTATTTGCTATCTGTTAAAGTATTAAGGCCAGAACAACAGAACAAGAACTAGAAGTGTATGTAATCCGGGTCTCTCATCATCATACATGCATTTCCTTTTTCTCCCTTAACATATGGATATGGTAGTCTTCAATGATTGTCGTTTGTTTGTCTATGCATACTGTTTTTCTATGTCAAACCTTTCCCAAAAACCCCCTTCCCATCCATTCAACAAACCCTAACCCTCTTCCCCCGGGCTGTGTGACTTATTGTCGAGGTGTGACTAAATTAAATATACACCAATACTTAATCACACACTTGCTGGGGCGGATGTGGCGAAAGCAACAGTACTTCAATTTCAAGGCAGAGCGATGATCTTCTTCTGCTTGCCCACCCATGAGTTGGATATTTTAGAGGTTATTTTATTTAACAAAGGAACATCTACCTCAGCATTAATTGCAGGCATTGATTTGATTTGTTTGTTGTCATTCCTCATATACAGCACTAACTGTTAGGCTGTAGGCCTAGTCAAGTGACTCAACACAACTGTAGTTTGTAACTCTGTCTAGTAGGCTATACCAACCACCATTATGTTTTGTTGTAAAATATTTGAGCATATTATTGTTGCTCGGTAAGTTCTGTACTGTACTTCATTCTACTACTCCTCTAACAGTCTCTCAAAGGCGATTGACTGTCTCCTTTTCTTTTTTTGCAAATGCTGCTGCCCTGCCAGTTTCTACTACTACTACTATACTACCACCACCACCACCCCAATCATGGCATGTTAGAAAAAGGAAACCATCTTCACCATGCAGCCATTGCTGTGCCAAAGTTAAACATAAACATCAAGCACAGGTAAGAGAGAAGTTTGGGGGAGGCAGAATTAATAATGGACATGTTGTCAATGATTTCAATTTCACACACCAGTCCAGATAAAGAATGCATAGACTAGAGGACAGACTGAAAGTACTAGAAGGACAAGTCAATCAGTGAGGTGTGTCGCATCTATCTGTTTGTGTCTTACACAGTCAGCCAATTCTTTAAATCAAACACAGGCTATTGGCGGCCCTGCACCAGCAAGGAAACAGTGTGATGTAAAACAGTTACCCCACCTACAAAACATTAACAACATTGCATGTAACATAGAAAAATATATTTAATTTACCCTAACAAAAAAAAACTAAACCCACAAAAGCTGACCCACCCCCCTCCCTAACCCCAACCAATGTCCATAGGAAAGTCCAGGAGAAAAAGTCCGTAAAGTAAAAACCCAAACCCAACACCCAAACCAGTTCCCACCCACCCAAACAAGAATTAAAAAAGGGGCAGAACATGATGACAGGAACTAAGGTGTGGGGCGGGACTCAAGGAGGACACACATATGCTCCTCTAAACGGGCGACGTGGCGTGTGAGGGCGCGGCAGTTGCAGCCACAGTGGGGGGGGCACGAGAGATGGCACTACGGTGGCGGCGGGCAGCCGCCAGAGAGTGGCGCCATACCGCTGGAGGGCGGTGGCTGGGGCCTGGGGCACTGGAGGAGGCTTCAATTGCTGCTGCAGTCTCCTTCTCCTCCTCTGCTAAGACCACCAGCCGCCGGTATTCCCGCTGGATTGCCTCCAGCTTCCGGCGCCGTGCCTTGGCGGCCAACTCCTTTCGGTTGAGTTTAGGAGTAGCTGTGTATCAAAAAGAAAAAAACAAGACAATTGTAAAATATACTCTTAAAAAAACATTAAGACAAGTTAATTATTTATACACATAGTGGCATGGTAGAGTAGCACTATAAAGCACAGTAGTACATAACATTTTAAATCTCGCCCGTCCTTCTTCCTTCCGCCCGTCTTTCCCTTGTTAGTTGAACAATGCACCAGATGCTCTTCTCCATAAAACTTTCAAAGCGGAGTTGAAATCAGATAGATGAGGCCATTGGTTACTCAATACTCCCGCTCCTATGCCAATTAAAGGGATTCTAGTCTTCTAGTTCACTCTTCAAACGTTCCCAACAACTCATACTTACTTACGACTTCGGATGGCGGGCGGACTTTGTCCGCCCGCCATCCTCACGCTAAAAAGGGTGGGGGTCCCGTGGGGTCAATTAATTACGATGATGCGCCCGGCACAGTGGCGGGCGCATCCTGTTTTTTTTACATTCTGGTTGGCAGTGCCGAAAGCAATGCTAAAAATACATGTTGCGCTGCTTTTCCAACATGACGGGGCCCGCACGGAGCCTGTCACGTTTTGCTTTGAAAGGCAGGGGGGGTACCATAGCATAGGTAGGTAGTACCCTCCATGGGGGCCCCCAAGCATACTCTGCAATGTCTGCATGCCTTTCCGTGGCGGACGGCAATGCCACCACACAAAGGCATTCCAAAATGCAGATTATATGGCTGGCGGTGTGTTCAGAGAGACACCACCGCCATATTGAACCCTTTTCCGCCTGGTCGACATGTGGGGGTCTGACTCTTTTCTACAGGGATGGCGGGAGGTTTGCCCCTGCGGTGTCGGCGGGGCCCTAAGTCTCAACCATACAGTATATATATACATACAGTACACCCTTGCAGTGAGTGTACTGTCAAGTTCAACAATAGTTAAGGATTATGAATCTAACTTACCACCGCCTGCCACTGGTGCTGCCACTCCCCCTACCGCTCCGTTGGCATCTGCTGCAACTGCCGCATCTTCTCCATCCGCGTCGCTGGCCCCGGCAATGGTGGTCGGTAGTGCGCCTAGAAAATATTACACATTTATTAGGCGTCATATACACCTCCCCCCTATTGATCAGTAGCAAGGTTGAAAAATGAGTTAATACTAACATACATCACTAGTACAAATCAGGTAGTAGTAGAGTAGACACTAATAGTTATATATGGTCATTCTAGCCTTTGCTTAGTTAGCCCGAGCCATGAAACCATTTTACCTTTGTCTCTTTTATTTTTGCACATGTGATGTTACCTTGCAGCTTTTTGTATAAGACACCTTTGAGCCCACATGACCTGCCTCACACTGCTACTGTCTAGTCTACGCGCTGCGTACAAGCGGTCAACAAAAACATTAACAAGCCACTTTTTTAGGAAGTACTGGTGTACTGTTAGTTCATATTGCTTATCAATAAATGCTACACTTTTTGGCACGGCTGAGAAATGCTTGCAAGTTGCAATATACTAACGCGCACCATTTCATTTTTCGCATTACAGACGGAAGATTCCCTTCTACGAACCAGAGCTTTGCAGAGCTTCTGAATGATGCAACAACTACCAGTACTAGGTTCTTCTAAGGTGAGGGGTCCCTTCACTCACATCTTCATTTATAAATTTATATAAACTAAATTCCTTGGGGATGGTGGTGCTGCCTTCCACCACTGTTCAGTTATCATGATTTAATTCCCAACTGTAAGTAAGTGTAACAATGTTTATTGTTTTAATGTTATTGATTTTCCGGTTGGTGCTGCATTTTATAATAGAACAATGTACAGAGCTTCTCAATTCAAAATAAACATTTTGAACGTACATAGACTTGGTGGTATTTGGTGTGGAGTAACTTACACGAGTGAGCAAATTAAAGTAAGGGTGTGCATATGCATTGCTTCCACGACTGAGAGGTTGGGTGTGTTATGTTCTGGGTTGTGTACTTGTTGGTTATCTTGGGGGGAGGGTTCGGAGACTTAATAGTTATGACAAGACAGTACTATAGTCGAGCAGGGGATTGTGGTGGGTTCTGAATTTCTGATTGAGGTGTGTGAGGAAGGTCCAACCTACCATCACCAACATCCTATTTTCTTGTGCAAAGGTCTGTGCATGTGCAAGTTCCCTACAACAGTAGTAGTATGTCCTATAGGCTATCCTATCAAAACAGTAATAAATCTGGTTGGGCTTTTGTTGCTGTGAATTTTCAAAGCCTCAAGATTAACAAAGACTCAAGATCAATAAGACTAGAAGTAGTACAAGAGGACGACCCAAAGGATTGGACTCAATGGCTAGAGCTACTGGTGAATATGAGTTTTATACTACAACCTTTCACATAAAGAGTGGCACTGGCCAACTGGGCAAGCTTAGCTACTACAGTACAGACAAACTGATAGTAGTAGTAGTAGTACTGAGAGTCATCATAGCAGAGGCAGGGATAAGATTTTTGAAACCGTACAGATTGAAGGATAATTGTTGGTAAAAAAATAGCATTTGGAAACAAACAATAGTTTGTGAAAAATATGGTGCAGTAAAAGTTATGGAATAAGAAATATTATTAAAAACAAGAAGACTTACTGGGGCCAGCAGAGGAGCCCTCATTGGTGTCCTCCTGGTGGTGCTGTTTGGACTGTTGTCCCACCGACTCCCTACTCCTTGTCTGTCTGCCCCTGGGTGCTGATGAACAGGAAAGATATAAGAAAGAGACAAACATTGATGGATGGTATCAAACAAATACAATATTTTTCAACAACGGTCAAAAAACACTTATGTAAACAACAATTGCAATAACTAAATTGAACGATCTCATCGGATTCCAGAATACTAAGTTACAAGCAACTAAGCCTAAGTATGATGTACCACCCAACCTAGCCCACCTATTCCAGGCATGCCAATTGTACATTAAGTATGCATTTCCACTTCTTTTATTCCTCAACAATGCATATGGTCAAATGGAGGACACATGACTACATTTTTTGTATACACCACATTTTGGGTTGATTGATTGATGCTGATGTTCTGCTAGTGCTAAGCCAATTACCACCACTCATTGAACAAACTAGAAAAGGTTCTAATAAAGACTGCCGTACTAGCAGCACGTCACGTAACTGAGGGGGCATCACGCATACCACTAACAAATTAGAAACTCATACAAAGTACCTAACCCTAAGTATCAATCCGCCCCTATCTATTAGTGACAGGACAAAGTAAGGAGTGGACTAGAGTCACTGTAGCATTACGTAACTTAATTTCTCTAAAATAAACTCGTACAGAATGAATCACGCTAAGCGAGCGCAAACGCAAAGTTGCAAACAAGTAAGATTAGTAGTAGCGCAGAAGAGCACCTGTGTCATAATCACAGAAGACTTTTAAACGTAATTAACTTGGAATGTAAGCAGCAACATTCTAGCTGGTTGGAAGAAAAAAAAGATATTCGCAATATATAACACAGAGCAGAAGAACAGACACAAAGTAGTAATAATTAAATAGTTACTCACCAAGCCCCGGGACCTCCACTCCTAGCAGGTCCAGCAGGTCCTGCTCACGGTCCAGGATGTCGGACCACCGGTGTGTCAGCTGCGCCTGGGTGCGCCGGACCCCAGAGAAGCGCAACACTGCCCGGTGCACCTTCCCCCACCGCTGCCGACGCTCCCGGAGGCCGTACCCGGACCCAGGCCTGCTACCTGCTGCCAGGGGTGAGGGGAGGTGGCGCTGCACAAAGAAAATCAGTGCAGCCAACTCCACCTCCCCAAATAAGGCCCGTGCCTGCACCCCTTGTGGGCGCCGCCTTCCGCAAGGAAGGCGGTCGCGGCTCTGGCTGCGACGGCGACCAGCCCTACCCTTAGACATGGTTCTGGGTAAGAAAAGGTAATAAAATTAAAGAAGTGAAGGAAATAAATGATAGCAGGCAATAGAAAGAGAAAAAGTAGCTAAAAAACAAGAAAAAAGGAGACAAAAACCAAAAATATAGAAGCAGGAAAATAGTTAGAGAAATAATAAATAAGAAAGATAAAAAAAAGTGGGTTTAAACAAAGGATTGAAAAGATGTAGGGAGGATTCAAAATCAGGCCCCAGAACCATGCAATAGAGTGAAAAACAAGATGGCCGCGCCCATTGCGACCACGTGCGCAAGTTCGCACGATATTTTCTCCCCGAGCAAGCAAAAAGCAACGCGATCAAGTAAAAGCGGTTGCGAACTGTAAATATCTACCGCGAATGGGCGCGAACATGCATTGCGCGACCCGGAACAGGAAGTAAGCATCGCTAGAGGGCGGGACAAGTTAAAACAAGATGGCCACGCCCGTGAGCAACGTCATGGGTAAGTTGGCGACCTGCGATCACGCAAAAATTACCACGAACAGGCGGGAAAAAAATTCCGCGTCTTCGCAATATTTCCGGCGTGTTTGCGGAGATTTTTAGCATTTTCGCGATAATTTGCGAAAGTTAATTTCGCAAATTCCGCCCACCCCTAGCCATACTAGCCTTACATACAGGTAAAGCCTTGGACCCCAACGGAATTCCCATTGAGTTCTATCAACAGACAACTGGTATTCTTGTGCCCCACCTACTTAACATGTTTCATGATAGCCTAGAACGGGGCGAGCTTCCTGAAGATCAGCGCCTGGCGACAATAGTGGCAATACACAAGCCGGGTAAACCACCACACAGCAGCATGTCGTACAGGCCGATATCCCTTATCAACGCAGAAGCAAAGATATTAGCAAAAGCACTGGCGACACGGCTACTGCCATACCTAGAAAAGCGGATCAATCAGGCTTTATGCCACTAAATCTGCGAAGGCTCCATAGTGTGTTAGCACCCAGATCCACCATAGAAGAAGATGCAATTATCCTGTCTCTCGATGCCCAGATGGCTTATGACATGGTGGAATGGCCCTTTTTATTCGCTGTTCTGCACCATTTGGGTTTTGGACACAAATTCATACGATGGGTGAAGTTATTGTACACAAGACCAATGGTGCAGGTGGTTGCAAATGGACGAATATCGGCCACTTTCCCACTTGGTAAAGGGACTAGGCAGGGCTGCCCACTATCGCCGCTATTATTCACACTTGTATTGGAACCGCTAGCGGCATGGATACGGCAGGACCCGGTGATCTGGGGGCTCAAATGGACAATGGGATGGGAGGACCGCATCTCGCTTGATGCCGATGACGTTCTCCTTTATCTGGTCTCACCCTCGCGCTCTCTTAACTGTCTCATGGATATTTGTGCGGCGTATGGGCGGGTATCAGGCTACAGTATAAACTGGACTAAATCACATATTTTCATACTATCGGGTGATCCCCCACGACTCCCACATGATTGTGACATACAAATAGCTTGCAATGGGTTTAAATATTTGGGTATCTATGTAACATGTCAAGACACATACTTTATAGCAGAAAATCTCATGAAGCCTCTGGCGCGCTTTCGTTGAGATGTTCTCCATTGGCGAACCTTGCCGCTTACATTGCTGGGCAGAGCGGCCTTATTTAAAATGATGGCTCTCTCCAGATTCCTATACATCTTACAAAATACGCCATTCCCGGTTCCCCCAACGTACTTTGTCGCAATTAATAGTGAAGTAAATAAGTTGTTGTGGGACGGTAAGGCAACCCGTATCGCCATGCATAAGTTGGTCAGAAACCGGTACGATGGAGACATAGCACTCCCCAATATTAAAATATACTACTGAGCATCACAAATGACAGTAATAAATCAATGGTTCCGTGCCGCACAGGAGGACCCGGCGTACCGTTTAGACAGGCATCTTATGGGAGTGGACGGTATGATGAGAGAACTGTATAATAAAAAAAGAACGATGACACTAACAGGCCCGACAATGCACACAATTAAGATATGGCACGAGGCTCAAAGGGAACTAGGATGGGAAGGGGTCATGACGCTGGCCACACCCTTATGGGACACAAAAAACTTAGGCAAACTACGCAACACTAAGGGTTTCAGGCAATGGGATCTGATAGGAATCTCGAGGGTGGGGGACCTATGGAAGAAAGTTAAGAATATCCCCTTTGAGCAGCTAAAGCAGACATATGGCCTAGCAGACACAGAGGCATATAGATACATTCAAATCAGACACGCACTCTCGACAATGATCCCACAGGGCACCCAACTGCCGGAGTCGTCACCCCTGGAGGATAGGCTGCTCACTGACCATTTGACAAAAAAAGCTATCTCGCTAACTTACAAGAAAATAATAAACAATCAACCAGACCTATTGACAACCCTAAAAGCTAGACGGGAAACTGACCTGGGAGCACTGGACAAGACGGAGTGGCAGGAGGCAATGGCCTCCCCCAGAGAGGTGGCGATCCCCTCCAAATTCAAATTAATACAACTAAAGATTCTACACCGTACGTACTATACTAGAACACTGTTATATGCGGAGACGCGCGAGCGCGCAAATTCAAGATGGCCGCCACCCGGTGAGCTCCTCCGCGTTTTCGCCCGTTTTTAGTGATATAACGACGAAAGTCTGTCAAAATTTTGTTTAAAAAGAGGTCGCTGCGGTAATAATAGGCTTACCTGTACTGGGAAGCGGTTTCAAGCCTATCTGGTTGTGGGAAGTGGTGTTTCTGGCTCCCTGGTTCCTGCTCCGAGCTCTGCACTGAGATACTGCCTGGTTAGTCTGTCAGGGGGGCGGAGCATACTTCAGGAAAGGGCCTGGCTTGGGCCTAGCCACACCCCTAGTCCAGTTTAGCTGCTGCACCAGTATTTTTGAGGATTGCTTTGCATCTTTTTGCTCTTTTTACTCATAAACTGTTCATTTTTATTCAAATTTCATTATTTATTCTCAAAAATGGATAATAAAAATCCTATCAACAATAAAAGAAGACAGCAGATTTCACCGCCCCCAATAAAATCAAAAGTGGTGGAGTCATCTGAACCTTCGCTTTCTTTAATTTTAGAGGAAATTCAGGCTCTTCGTGCTAATACAGAAACTATTGCGACTGAAATTAAAAATGTACGAAAAGAAATGACGAGTATGTCAATGAAAATATCAGACAACTCAATTAAAATACAGGACAATAAAGTTAAAGTCGACGCTTTTACTCCACTTGTGGCGAAAATATCACCTCTGTGCTCACATCTTTTGGACATGGAAAATCGCAATAGACAATACAACCTTCGCATATTTAATTTACCAGAAGAGGTTGAGGGAACTAACTGTCGACTATACTTAGAGAACTTAATTCCTGGTCTTTTAAATGTCAAATTTCCAGAAAAATTTGAAATTGATAAGGCTCATAGAATTCCTTCGCGTCGCAATCCTCAGCATACCAAGCCTAGACAAATGATATTTAAAGTTCTTCGTCACCATCATTTGGTTATGATCAGAAAAGCAGCTAGAGAAATTCCTACATTGATGGTCAATGGTCACAAAATCTTTATTCATCAAGATTTTGCCAAGGAAACTGTTGCAATATGTAAGGGATTTACTGATCTTCGCCCACAATTAAGAAGCCTTGGATACCAATATGGCCTTTTTGACCCTTCAACTATGCGCATTTGGAAAGATAATTTTTCAAAATCCTTTCAGCGTCCTGAAGATCTGCGACAATTTCTGGATCAACAATTACAGCAAACTATGGACACTCAGGGTCCTACCACTTGATTCTTTCCTTTATGATCTTCTTTGACAGATTTATATAACTCATAATATTTTGGGCTCCAGCGGTTCTGGCCATGCTTGTAGAGCGTGTGTGCGTCTCAATGTTCATATTTATGTATTTTGTTTGTCTTTTTTGCTATGTTTTATTTCTTCCATTCCCTTTTGTGTGTTCTGGAGCTACTTTCTTCTTAACATTTGTGTCTTTTTCTGACCTTCTTCTTTCTAACCCTTCTCTCTTTTTATTTTGTCATGGCTAATATTAAAGTAGTGTCATTGAATGTTAAAGGTTTACGCCATCCTATGAAACGTACAAAAATTTTGGATTATTTGGGTTGTTGCAAAGCTGATTTTTGTTTTTTACAAGAAACTCATATAGATGATAACATTTTAGACTATATGAAGAAAAAATGGGTTGACAATATTGTTTCTTCTCCTGCTAATGGCAAGAAAAATGGTGTAGCTATATTATTTGCGAAAAAAGCGCATTGCCAAATTTTGAGCAAAATTACAGATACGGATGGGAGATATTTAATTGTTAAGGTTAAAGTTCATGATTCTATCTTATTTCTATTAAATGTTTATGGCCCTACTGCAGATGACCCTGTTTTTTGGTCTACTCTTTCAACGGAGGTTGTAAAAATTGGTAATGTACCTTTAATTGTTGCAGGTGATTTTAATGTCATATCTGATCCTTTATTAGATAGATTATCTCGTACTAAATTCCACCCCCCTAAGGTTTATTTTGCTTTTAAATTATTTCTTCAAACCACTAAGTTGATATTTGGCGTCTACACTTCCCTACAGAAAAATGTTTTACTTTTTTTTCTAACCCACATAGTTCTCATTCTAGGATCGATTACATATTAGTTTCGAAACAGCTGATCAACTGTGTTAGTACCCCTAAGATTGGCAACATTGACGTCTCTGACCATGCTATGGTTTCTTGTATTCTAAATTTAAATTCAACCTTTACTAACCAGCCTAGATGGAGAATGAATTCTGGTATAGCTCTTAATGAACATAATAAACCAAAGCTCCTCTCTGCCATTTATGATTTTTCAATTTAACCCTGAAGGTACTACTTCAATGGTTAATAGATGGGATGCTTTTAAAGCTTATATTAGAGGGGTTACTATTTCTATTATGGCTCACGAAAATAAGATTTTTAATGCCAATATTAAAAAGCTAGAAAAGCAAATAGCGGAAAATGAACGACTTTTTATTTCGTCTAATGATCCTCAATATAGAGTTAGGTTGCAAAAGCTTCGATATGAATTTAATACAATTCTTAGTAAAAGAGCTGGCGTTCAGATTTCTAAGGCCAAAGCTAAATTTAGTTTTAATGCAAACAGATCTGGAAGATTGTTAGCGAATTACTTACGTATCAAAAAAGATAAAACTCAAATCATTTCTATTCACGGATCCAATGGTAAAATTGCTTTATCTCATAAAGATATTGTGAATGAATTTTGGGATTTTTACTCTAAGTTATATGATAAACCTGATTTTCATAATGATTCTTTAGTTGATTCTTTTTTATCTTCATGTGGTTTACCTAAAATTTCTCCATCAGATAAAATGGGGCTTGACTCTCCAATTACTAAGGATGAAATTTTAGCCGCTATAAAATCTCTTAAAAAAAATAAATCTCCGGGTCCTGATGGTATCCAGGCGGAGTTTTATAAAGAGTTTCAATCCCATCTTTTACCCTTATTATTTCAACTTTTCACAACGTTTGGCTCTACGGGAATTACTTCAGGATCCTTTACTGAAGCTTTAATTATCGTTCTTCCCAAACCCGATAAAGACCCCACCCTTGTATCTAATTATCGCCCTATCTCTTTAATTAATCAAGATTGTAAATTATATGCCAAAATATTAGCCACACGATTATCCCCTGTACTAGATTCTATTATACATTCAGATCAATCTGGTTTTATGAAAAATAGACACTCTGCAAATAATACAAGAACTTTATTACATGTCATTGAACAGGGTCATACGTTAACTACTCCTTCAGGAATTATGGATCTGGATGCTGAAAAAGCCTTTGATAAACTGCACTGGCAATTTTTATTCCATGCTTTATCATCATTTAACTTTGGCGATAATTTTATTCGTATGATTTCAGCCCTATATTGCGCTCCTACTGCTCGTCTATTTATTAATGGCCAAGTTTCAAATCAATTTTCCCTCTTTAGAGGTACCAGACAAGGATGTCCCCTTTCCCCGCTATTGTTTTTAATTGGCATTGAACCTTTCCTTACCTCTATAAGAAAATGTGATAATATTAAAGGAATTATTATTAATGAGATTATTATTAAAACTTTAGCGTATGCTGATGATGTACTTTTATTTATTAGTGACCCCTTATCCTCATTTCCTTCTTTATTAGAGATTATAACAAAATATTCTATGGTGTCTGGCTACAAATTAAACACTAATAAAACTGATTTTTTCCCTTTAAACATTTATTGTACTCCTGATATGATACCTATGAATGAAATTGTTTGGCAAAAGAATAAATTAAAATATCTTGGTATTTTATTTTCCTCATCCATAAAATCTACAATGACTTTAAACTGTAATTTTGTCTAAGATTATATTAAAGATAAAACGTCTAAATGGGCATCACTGCACCTTTCATGGTGGGGTAGAATGGAATCTATTAAAATGAATATTGCTCCAAAAATATTTTATACTCTTTCCATGATTCCTACTCAATTCCCATTAAAATTTTATAAAGATATTGATAAACTTCTCTCCAAATTTCTTTGGAATAACAAATCACCTCGCATTAGTTATAAAAAATTAAAAATGTCTAAATGTAATGCTGGATTTGGTATCCCAGATTTCTTTCTTTATCACAAAGCTTTTATTTTAAGTGCCATATGGTTTATTCATTCCCCTTTACATAATCCACCTTCTTGGCTCCAATTTGAAAAATCTATTGTGAAGCCGTTTCCATTACCAACTCTGTTAACTATGTCTAACAACTCATCATTTTTTCATAAATCTATCATTCTCAAATCCACTAAAATGGTTTTTAATGATCTAGATTCCATTTTTCTATACCCCATGTATAACACTGTTGAATTATCATTATGGTATAGCAATATCATTAAATTAAATAGGAACATTAGTGTTTGGTTTTCGTGGATTAAGGCGGGTATTTTTTATCTTAAAGACATTTATTCCAACAATACTTTTATACCGTTTGAGGATCTACAAACAAGGTTTGGTTTATCTCAATCTGATCTTATTAAATATGAATATTTAACTAATTCAATTTTAGATTCCTTTCCGCAAGCTATTCCGACTAACGTTACAGCTGACCTATCCGTGTATATTCAAACTATATCGTTGACAGCTCATGGTGTTTCTATTTTATATAAAAAATTATCTAACACTCTAGGAAGTAACATAACTATGATTGCAACCTTCTGGAATAATGAACTTTCACTTACATTGTCTAATGATTCATGGGAAATTATATGGATTAGAAATATTTCTGGTTGGTTACCTGTCTCACTTTATCAAACCAATTCCTATATTTTATTTAATTCTTTATGGACTCCATTACGTTTATTCCAGGCTAAACTCCTTCAATCTGACACTTGTTGGCATTGTAAATTACACCCTGGTTCGTTACGACATATGCTTTTTGATTGTTCTTTAATTTCAAAATTCTGGACAGAAGTTTGGGATATTATTAAGAAGTTGTTAAATATACATGAAGACTTATCATATAAAATGTTAATTTGCAAATCAGTTACATTATCACAAACTCTAAGTAATCTTGAATGTAGGCTTTTTGATTTTTTGATTTCTGCTGCGTTAAAATCTATTACCTTTTGTTGGAAAGATGTTTCTAAGTTATCAGTTCATGCTTGGTGGTCTTGGGTTATTTTTACAAGAAGAGGTGCTCAGTTATCTTTGTCTGGAGTTAATCATAATCCTATTTCCTATCACTCTTTTTGGATTCCTGTTGATATCTTTTTTGCATCTTAAGGGTATATTTATGTATTGTACCAATTTTTACGGTTTTTATATTAATCAATATGTCATAGTAGCTCTATTTATTGCTTAAACAATAATTTGTTATTAGATGTTTCCCTCCCTCCCCTCCTTTTAGGTTTATAAGAATATGACTATTTTCTTTTCTATTGAAATGAATTTGATAATGATTTTGTACGAATTGTATTAGATATTTTAGTTTATTATTACTCTTTTTTGTATGTCTATGTTGTTGCTGTTCATTATAAAATTTCAATAAAATATTTTGAACACAAAAAAGAACACTGGTATATACAAGGTGGATACGCCACTTTGCCTCAGGCAATGGGGAGAGCGCAGCTCATTCTGGCACACAATCTGGCAATGCATAGAAATCACTACATACTGAAAGGCGGTCATGCACACAATTTCTCAGGCACTAGAAATGACGATTGAACCAGAGCCTAAAAGATGTTTGCTCAACATCTGGGAACCAACAGACCTCAACCTTGCAGCGCAAACTTGGGTAGCGCTAGGTATGGCATTAGCGAAGAGAAATATAGTGCACCAGTGGGGAGCTAGACAGAACCCCACAGTGGCTAGGTGGTGTCGAGACATGGACGAATTAAAGATGTCTGAAAAATCAGTATACACGCATAGGAGGTGCCCCAAAAAATGGACAAGGGTGTGGGAAAATGGAATAAGTATAGAGGAAATATTTGTGATCCCCCGCGTGAAGAATCACTGTCAGAAGATACCGACTAGGCCTTGTATCCATGACAGACGCTGATGTATTGTATATATACGAACAATGATGAGGGTGCAAAAGAAAACCCGATTTGTATATGGGCATAGTCTGACTTTTCAAAGACAATATATAATCGTAATATGATGTATGCAACTAAGAAAAGATATGTTATTGCAGCAATGTTTGTAATTGGAATCGTTAATAAAAACATTTACAAAAATACTAACTACTTTTTTTATAATTTACACATTTAAATATATATATATATATTATATTTTTTAAACATAAATAATTATGAATTTACATATACTTTACATTAAATTATATTTTTAATTTTCCCATTAAAAACGTACCCATCATAATATTTAAACATCACAATACCTATTTTTACATTACTCATTTTTTCATGTTTAGAATTTAAAATATTTTTTTATAACGCAAAAAAATTCTATTAATTTTTACATAACAAACAACTACTTACAATTAATATTAATACCTGAATATTAATTTTCCATAAATTATACCTAATCCATGAAATAATGAATATGATTATTATCATAAACGATTTAATAACAAAATTAATACCTGAGTATGAATGTTTTCCCTAAAAATAAAACTAACATTTTCTATACGTTTTTACACAGTTAATAACAAATTAGTATTAATATTCATACCTGACTATTAATTTACCAAAAAAAGAACTATTCCTTAAATTAATTAATATAATTATTATCAGTAATAACTATTTAATAACAATATTAATACCTACATATTAATAACTTCCATAAAAAATGTTTTATACATGAATATTTGTTATATTACACATACATTCTCAAAAATGAAAACAAACACTTACCATACAATACTTACCAATGCGTTGTAAAAGCATGCATTGTACTTGTACATGTGTTGTAATGGCATGCATTGTAAAATAATGCGATGTAAGTGTATCTGCGTTGTAATGGTTGCTTCGTAAAGGCATTGCGTTGTAATGCCTGCGTTGTAAAGGATGTCTCCCACCTGGGAGAGATCCTGAGGAAGGTGGATCAGGTTCCTTCCAACAGAGTGAGGGGGAGGTACACAATGACCCAGACAGGTCCCAGAATAGTGTTTGTTGGGGGAAAGGATACCGAATACCCTTTAAAGAATAGGTGGGGAACAGGGAGGTAGAGTGGAAGTAGGGTACCTAATGCCTGGGGCTCTCGCCCATAGTCTTAGAAACCTCACAGGTCAGGAGTTCTTATGGAACTCCTTAGTGCTGGAACAAGAGAAATCCAGGACCAGTTTTGGCCAGTTCTGTGTTGCTTCTGTTCCAGTTCAGGGAACTGCTCATATTGCAGCAAGGTCAAGACTGATTTGCATATGGCTGAGTCCAAACTGAGGTGGCATGGTGGGCAGAAACGATGGATTGGGATGCCGCCCAGGGTAACTGCCAGTGGCTGAGATAAACTCAAGCATTCCATCCATCACTTTGTTGTTCCAAAAAATTAAAATGACATCTACATAGGTACCTAAAAATGGGTTAATGACTTCAAGACGTGCCTCATTGACAAAGCATTGAAAAATGATGTGGTTGTTACAAAGGCTGAAGGCATCCCCTGATACTTATACAAGCCAAATGAAGTCTGGAATGCCGTCACACATCCATCACATTCCCATTGTTCAACAGGTGGTAGGCATCTCGATAGCTTGGTAAAGCTGTTTGCACCTTTAATTTGGACCCATAGGACTGGTATGTGACACAATCAATATCCGTTTTAGATCACAGACTTTTCTACAGGTCAGTAATCAATCCAAATGTGCAGTTCCTCATTCTTCAATATAAAATAAATGGAGGTTAACCTGGAAGTTGAATTGGGCATATGAATCTGTGGATGGTGTTCTTATGCAGATGTTGGTTTATTCCTCAGGCAAAGCTCAAATGTGAAAGCATGATATTGGGCACTTTGCCTTTGAGTCTGTTGGTCAATGTTGGGGAAGTGATACTGCTTTCTAAAGACTAAGAACTTAGCCGAAGGCTTTGTACTCATTTGAGAGGGCACCTTCAGAATTTGACCAAATAGAATGACTTGGATGTGAGCCTTCCTGTAACAAAATTACCACAAAATCGTGTTTTCATGCAGTTTGTGATGTTAAGCAATTGTCTCTATAAAAGTGGACGGCCAATCCTTTAGACCATCCCATAATCCCACCGCTCACACCAAATGGTTAAACTAACCAGATATATAAGGAGGTCTTATTGCATTGTCATAATTCTAAACAAGTGTTAATGATTGCCTGGGTGCAACTTTACTATCAAAAGTATGTTAGAACGACCTCATAAACTCACTGAAGTCACATAGCAGTGGATCCTTTTTTTGTCCCTTACGGTACAGAGCAGGAGTCCACATGTCCACCCAGGGAGGCGAGCACAGGGCCATCTGGTGCTGAAAGAGGAAATGTAAATTACATCTCCAAACTGCCTTGAGTATGGAAGGCTTGAAGACTACCTACATGGATAATAATGCAGACTATGGGACGGTGGTGATCACTGAGGGAGGAGGCAGTGGTGCATTACACTTAGCTATTCTTGCTGGCATAAGGATGCCACTTCTGGTGGAGCCCTTTCTCCCTGTTACTTGACTTGTGAAGCATTCAATCAATCAATCAGTTACATTTATAAAGCGCGCTACTCACCCGTAAGGGTCTCAAGGCATTGTAACACTGCTTCTGGCAGTTATACTCTTCGTCACTGATACTGTCACAGCCACTGGTTCCAGGTCTGTAGGATCCCCTGTTAAACTGTAACAGAGCCCATGTTTTTATGCTACTAAGTGTTTTAAGTACTTGCTCTTAATCTTTGTTTGAGGGATTTGTGTCCCGGTATTGGCTGGCATCTACCGGGAGAGGCGGTCGGGGTGGGCGCACACGTAAAAATAAATATATATATTTGTTTTTTAATTTACCAGGCAAATGTGACGTACTCTGATCTAGACCTCCACAGGAACTGGAAACTGGAGCCTGGAACTCCCTTGACCAATCAAGGTGCTGCTGTCATGCTCTGATTGGAGGGAGTGGCCTCACTCTGTGCCCCACAGCGCACTGGAGGCCTGCACTGACTCTAATCTAGCTGTCTCAAGACAGCTGGGTTAGAGATGTTAAAAGTGCGCATGTGTGGTTGGCCATCTCAAGATGGCCGGCCCAAAAGAAAAGCGCTCTTTAAACATAAGTGCATAGACAGTGCACCCGTCTGCTGTCAGTCAGCAGCAACCCCGCCCCCATCCTGACGCTTGGTTCGGGACCGGGATGAAAAATAAAATGGTAATACATTACCATTTTCTTTTTAATGGGGTTTTGGGGAGATTTTAAGTGGGGCGACGCTCCTCCGCTCCAACGGAGTAGCCACCCCTGTCCGTAGTCCCTGTGCTCCATTGTGGATGCACTGTTTCGTGTGCCAAAATTCAAATGTGCTTCCACAGTCTTGCTGATGCACTGCTGTCTGGGCACTGTATTAATATCCACTATTATGTGTGTTCTGTGTCTCAAACCAGTACCTAGAGAGTTCCTTTGTTTTGACCATTGCATTAGCTATCAATGGCAGCCAGTGCTGTTGCCCCACTGCCTAGAGCTAAGAGGGGCCCAATGCACCGGCGGCTGAACTCTTTGAAAGTGGTCAAAGGTGTACATGTTCAGGGCTGCCTCGTTTGTTCCTTCCCCCAGCTATTGGGCATCACCCCTGCTCACCGCCTCCTTTGTGAGTACCAAATCCACAGCCTAGTCCATGATGATCTTAGCACTGATGTTGTCATTTTGTCATCAGCTGCAGTTTCTCAGGTAGTCTGTTATTTCATAGCAAGCTACCTGTGAAAGTATGTGAAATATTTTCCATAATTCACATCGCTAACTTTATTTTTCAGTAATTTCAGCTTTCCTAAACAAACAAAAAATGTAATTGATGGCTAAGAGAGCCTTTCTTCTTTCTTTCAGCGCTGGTTAAAACATGCACTCGTAATGCATCGGTTTCGCCTGTATAATGAATAAAGGCGTTTTTGAATTGATCTGCCATTTAGCCTTATCAGTTACATAGAATCATTGAGATTTTATATTTTCAAAAGGATAATCTCTTGTTCTTCTTTTTCACGATTGAGTTTTCATGACCATAAACTCTTACCAACAATATATTAATTCTTGTTTTCCCCTGAAAGAAAAGACATGCCAACTACGTTGGGCCTCTGAATTGTCACTTTCCAGATTTTATGATGTTTGTGTAGTATGTTTTCATGGTTTGAATGGATTTAAGTGTGAGTGAGAATGTTTGAATAATTTGTGTCTCTGATTTTCCATGGGCATTGTTGTTTGTATAATTATTATGCCATCTGTTAGTTGAATTGTTTTCTCCAATATATGATTTATGAATTTAAGAAATGTTTTCAATCACTTTGAAAATAAAAAAGTAAAAATATGGTAACCTGTTTCGTGGTACAATTTATACGCATGGTCTAGCAAGAGTGGTCTTTATTATAAACTGACTTAATTGCATATTGTTAAAGTACATAGGTACAGCAGACTCTTCCTTGTTTACTAAAGAACTGTTTTCATCAATCATCGTCTGGGAGAAGGAAATAGCTCCTTGACAGATAACACGGGAGTGGAGAGGATGTGGCGCAGCGGCCAGAGCTGTTAAGTCGAGACCTGGAGATCCCGGTTCCAGTCTTGGTGGTGCTGTGCAACATCCTGTGATTCTATGCAAATCACTTAATCTCTCCAGGTGATCAATTGCTATATATATGCTGCAAGAGAAAAAGGCAAATCTTTAAGAAAATATAGTTCCACCAAAGGGGATGTTAACAGTATTTCGGTGGCCTGAAACTGATAAGAAAAGCAGAGGAGGAACAAGAATTGGTAAATGCAAGAAAATATGCTACAGCCAATAGAAATGGAGAAAATGTGGGACCCGTAGGAACCAATGAGAAGCCAGGAAAAAGAGGAGGCGGGATGTAAGTCCCTTTTAAGTTTATATTAAAAACAATAGATTTCTCATGCACAGCTCAAGCTCTCTTCAGGCGAAAACTAAAAAATACTTTCACAATGGTGGTGTCTGCACACCATTTCTCCAGCTAAAGCTCATGCCTGCAATGTTTACCCATGTGCTGACACAGTGGCGTAGCTAGGGTGGGGCGGTGGGGGCGGTCCGCCCCAGGCGGCACTATTTTGGGGGAGGACAAAGGCATTCAGGTAAGGCTCTTCTTGCTTTCGTGGACGTTCGGGGACGGGGAGAGAAGGAATAGGACTTGGGCAATGTCCTCTTCTTTTTTGTGCTGGCAGCTGTGCCCCCCTTTCTTCCTATTATTCCCTCTCTTTCTGTCTTGCTCATCACTTACTGAAAACCGTAACTTGAAGAAACGGTCACAACCTCTTTCCTTCTTTCATTTAGTTGCTTCCCTGTGAAATGGATCCAAAAAAGAAAAACACTCTTGCGAGAAAGGCCCTTTTTCTGACATTTTTCTGTTCCAAAGTGCAGCGGGATGGAGAGAAAGAGAACGTTTTAAATATGAAAAATATATACATAACTAAATAAAGCAAGACAGAGTGGTTGCAAAGTGGCCAGATTGGTTTTATTTACATCTAAACACATCAGCCTCACTTTACAGACTTTGCAGTGAAGCGCTACTTTCGCTTTCTCGTCTTTCTTTGAAGGTTGATGGTGGATTGGAAAACAAAATGTGTACCATGGCTCTGTGTTTATGGATGTGGTCTTTTTAAACCATACTGCTTACGTTTTGTAAGGATATAAGCAATGGACATTGAAACGGTTCCCTTCAGGGCCCTCTAGTCATGTCCTTAACTTTTCAGGTAAAACCACTCGCTGATTTCTGAATAGTGAGTGAGAGATCGTTAAGGTAACCATGTTGTTTCTGCTCACATTTCACATGCTTTACTTAATCTTGCATTTCCTATGAGTGGTTGCTTTTACTATTTTTTTTTTAGGCAGCATATTACTCTTATCAAGTGCATAATTTGAATTGAGCCACATCCAAGTGTTTATAGCGGGCACAATTAGGTTATAGCTGAAGGCAGTGCGAGTATTTCTCAGTGGGGAAGTATGGTGTTCAGTGGGGGAGAGGATGTGGCACTATGGCCAGAGCTGTCGAATTTGGAACTAGGGAACCGGGTTCAGCCTTCAACACCAGTCCACCAGACCACTCTACTGAGGGAGCACATTTCCATGCTAGACCAAAGAAGGCCCCACTAGACCTTAGAAGGCTTGATGTCTTAGCACAAACAGGTGTACCCTAGTGGTGTCAATTGTGGGTTAACCTTGAAGGCCTGTCCACCACAATCCATAGTGAAGTTCATCTCCAGTCTTGTGGGCAGGCCTACGAAGCAGCACACCCTAGAGCAACAGTGATCCAGTCACTGTGACTCTGTCACTGAGGTCACTTGAACCTTGAGCAGGTTAGGGCGATGGGAACGGTGTGACCGCACTGGGTACCTATTTCGGGTGGGTGCGTAGTGTTTGCAAGTATATTATGGTTTTAAAAAAAACTTGCTGCCTCCTTTTGGCCTCCAGAAATTTTCAGAAACAATAAAAATGTCATGATAACTTCGGTGATTAATGTTCTTCCTAGAGAGAGATCGAGTTTTGTCTAGTGGAAGGGTTGACTCCAGGAAAGGTAGCACAGAGGGTTAATGTGCCTGCTGGAAAGAACATGTACCATGCAGATCACAAAGTGCACTGCTTTAATGGGGGGACCATGATGCATGGTCATTTAATGTCAGCTGTAGATGATGGATCCCTGAACAGTGTCATGTATGTGCATGTTTGCATTGTGCTGAGGGGATTACCGGTAATTATTCACGCAGCTCTCTGATGGATGTCACATGTGGTTTTTCTGAGTCCTGAGATAGATCATGCAGTCTGTGTGTTCTCTTTTGTACTGCCAGTCACTGCCAGTCACCGGTGTATTCAACTGTGTAGCCTTGGACCGTGTCATGTATGTGCATGTAACTTGCATGATCGAGGTAACTATTAGCGGCGATACTACATGTTTCTCGGACCTTTTTCCCCAGCAACCCCCCATCCCCAGGGGCGGCAATCTGAAGGATAGCCCCGGGCGCCACAAGCTCTAGCTACGCCTCTGTGCTGACAAATCAATGGAGACACAGTCTCGGTCTCTAAAGGAGGCCAACAAAAAGCTGCCTGCATCCCATGCCGGGAGGGAGATGGAGGGCTGGACAGGGCAATCTGAATGTGTCAGCTCCACCTGTGATCAGTATGTGCCAGCCTCATTGTGCACTGTTCCCTACTGGTGGCTTTTCTGGTGGAGACCTGTGAAAACGTTGAAGCTAGCTGTGCGCTTAGCACCCATCCTCTCTAGTGCAACAGAAAGCAGTGGTTCGGAAAGTATTTTTCAGCAGCAGAAGATAGTGAGTAACGGATTTCAGTTCACTGCTCTGGGCCAAGAGAACTCTGCCATTATTTAGTAACAGACCATTAAAATGGACATGATGAGGTTGGATGGGGACTGATTCCACATGTGCCTCTTTTCTGCTCAGGTTCTGTAAACATAGAATGACCTTTTATTGCTAATAAAGCAAGTGCTGCTCTGCAACACAGCAGTGGTTTACAAATCAGAAGAATGAAAGTAGGCCTCAATCGTCTGTGACTTAACACACTTCGCTATCATCCTGTTGTTTTAATACTGTTCCTTTACATAAACAAATTTAAGAGCACGATGACATCTGATCATACTGCTCAAAATATATTTGATTAAGGTAAAGTTTAACCTTTTCTGAATGTTGGATTTTTTCTATCAAGTTAATCATGCATACAAACGAGTGTGCCTTATAATGTGTGTTAATGAAAAGCAGATATTGTGGCCATAGTGATAATGTTCTTGTGTTTATTACAAATGTTGCTTCCATTGTTTCATTGTTCTTATGCTCATGTCGATCAAAGTGGCTGAATATTTTGTTCTCATTAGAATGCAAACAATAAAATAACAAAAAGGTCACTGCACAACAAGCTGTACTGTACGTGGCATGCGTTTCATGTGTTTGATTTTTAATAAGACATTTCGGCACTGCTTATGAGCACAAAGGCACATATTGTATTATTGCTTTAATTTAAATGTACATAAACAAATGGCGGTGCTTAGTGTTCTTGTGATCACACAAAAAAAAATCAAGCCATCACTTTTTTGTATACCTCAGGACAACAACCTAATTGCGACAGATATGCCCAAATGTGGGTCCTGTGCTCATTGTGCCAATGGAACCAAACTGCACCCTACTTATGAGCCTGAAATTGGGGGAACCGGTGTGGCGTTGGTTGTGTTCTGCTTCAGAGAGGGCCGGGATTGGCAGTTCGGACTGGACTGCTCCTATTGGAGCAGAACTAAGGAGGATTTGTATATTGCCGGGTCCAATCTGAAGTCCTATGGTGGGCAAAAAAAGGATGGACTGGGATGCGGCTCTGAGTAATTAGCAGTGGCTGAGATTATTTTAGGCATTCCACTCATCACTTTTTTCTATTCCTTATGATCACACAGTGCAAGGTTTATTCAGTATGTGAAACATGTGTATATACATCACAGAAGACATAAGACAACTTGAAACACAATGTTATGGATGTAAATTCTAAGGGCTTTATTAGGAGTCTGGCAGTTCACGGACCCAAGTAAGGTACCCATTGGGCTGCCCAGGAGATCGGGTACAGCTGTTCCAGCTGTGCCTTATCTGTTGTGGAGATCGTAAGGTTAAGAAGAGCCTTTAGTTTCTGTATATTAACCTTAAAGCCAGAGACTCTTCCAAGAGTGCTGGAAAGGAGGATAGAGGCTGGGTGAGTGACACCGGAACATCATCTGCATACATCGCCAGCTTGTGTTCTTGCTGGCCTATGGTAATGCCCTTAATTGCCGGGTTGGTCAGTATGTGCTTGCCCAGGGCTCTATATAGAGGGCAAATAGGCGCAGGGACAACAGGCATCCTTGGCGGTGCACACAGTGAAACTCTGCGAGGAGAGTCCATTAGCGCACACGTGAGCTACGGGGTTAGCATAGCTGCATCATACCCATGCTCGAAAGCGTGGCCCCATTCTCTAGCGGCGCTGCAGGAAGTGCCAATAAACCTCTTCAAACACTTGCACTGCGTCTATTGCAGTAAGAAGTGATGGGGTGCGGGAGCAAGCAGCTTTATCAATGAGCTAGACCAGGCGCTTGATGCTCTCCAGGATGAAGCTGGATTGGTCTAGATCGATGAGGCCTTGCATGCAGGAATTGAGGCAAGGGGCAGGAATAACGATAAAACATTTGGCATTGACGTCAAGGATATCGGCCTATATGAAGAACAGAGAGTGGGGTCCTTTCCGGGTTTGGGAAGCACAGCTTCTAGCATGGTGTCTGTGAGCGTGCGTGTTTCGCTATAGAGCTGGGCGAGAATTGGGGCGAGTTAGGTGGCGAACATCTTGTAGAATCCGAATGGAAACCCATCCTGTACCAGGTCCCCGTCACTGCTAATAAGAACTCATCGGGTGAATGTCTACTTCCAATAGGTGTGCCTCTCTCTTGCCGGTAGGCAGGTGGTGTGTGCTGTGTTTGTGTAAGACAGGACCTCCCATGAGTCTGTCATTAGCTGTGTAGATGTCTGCATAGAAGCACTCAAATGCTTTAGCTATATCCATATCATTGGTTGCTCTATGGCCCTCTCTCGTCAAAGTCTCTGAGATCCAACTTTTGTGGTCTGGGCCCCTAGCTTGAATGCAAGAAGTCTACCGGCCGGCGTAGTATTTCTGCTTGGTGCGAGTCTCTAAGTTAGAGCATTTAGTCCTCCTATTTTTATTTAATCTCTCCGATATTGCCATGAAATTACCCCTGATCAGGTCCTTAAATGTGTCACAGAAGAGGGAAATGGAGGTGTTGGGTGTGTCATTTGTTGGGTGAAAATGTCTGTTCGCCTTGCCCACGTCCTACTGTGTTGATTCATATATTATTAAGACACCATGCCGTAGGTGAAGTAACTGCCCCGGGTGTGCGGAACGACATCATGATAGGAGCACGATCAGAGAGCGCAGACGCACCTACGCCTACCTGAGTTATTGTTGCCATAAAACTTGCCGGAAAGAAATCTAGCCATGCGTATGTCTGATGTGAGATGGAAAAGGAGTACACCCGTGAAGTGGGGTAATGAGCCTGCCAGACATCAGTAAAGCCAGCGGATATCCTCTTCCAAAAAGACCTTAGATTGTCCTGACCTCTGCGCTGATCTGTCTAAGGACATATTCTGCACTAAATTGAAGTGCCTGCTCACCATGATGTGTGCATCTTCTGAGGCAGCAAAAAGGCCGAGCGCCTCCTGGGTAAACTGCTCCTGGTGTTTATTAGGGGCGTACAGTGTTGCGATTGTGATGGTGTGGTTGTGCAAAGACAGCCTAAATGTGAAGAGCCTCCTAGGTATTTTAGCTTGTGTGAGTGAACTGTCCCTGGAACTTAATAGCTAGCCTGAAGAAAAGAATTGTCTGTCCAACCATCTGGATCTTAATCTCTTCCAATCCTTCCTAAGGAGATGTGTCTCCTGTTGGAGATATATATCGCAATTAGACTCATTGGTCATGGAGAGAAGTGCCAAATTCTTCTCCGGGGTGTTAAGACCCTGCATATTGAGGCTTAGGGTGTTAACTGTGGGGCTGGTGTTGGAGAAGTGCTGTTGCTGGAAGGTGGGTAAAGGCAAAAATCAGTTTGCACATAGAATTTTCAGCCTTCATGATTTATCTGATGATGTGTTGGGGGGAGGCCCTAGGTGTGGAACAGGGATAAATTCAGGAGAAAACAAAGAAAATAGTCTCTCCAGTTGCGGGAGTCATCTACAACTTTTGTGTGGGGTCTAAGCACTCTGCGCCCTATCTAGAAAGTCTGTGAAAAAAGGGATGCCAGCCTCCACCAGAGCCGGCACAACTGTCTCTGTAAAGGTGTCCGCTGCCTCGATCAGATACTAAGGTGAGGGCCTATTCTATGAGGACATGGGAATCGAGAACCACTGAAAGGGGCGCCCCACAGAAGCCCGCAAGGATTTGCAGGAGGGCAGTTGATAGGTATCTGCAATTTGTGCCTCATCATGGTTTGAAGCCAATGTAGCAGAGTGCGTATTCCCGATAACTCTCCTCTGCTGTAGGTTTATGCATGTTCTTCTATGAGGGTCTATGTGTTCGTTTACCCGGCCGTCGGTGTGAGGGTGATCCCTGGTGTTAAGCATCAGTGTTCGCATCTACCATGGGTTCTTTTAGTGACAGGATGAATTGGGCTTCCTCCATCATGCGGATCATGGGGGCTCCTGGTTCCATAGGAAGATCAGGTGGAACGAGTGTCCCCATTTATATTTGAAACCTTTGTCGCGTAGGAAGGAGGTAGCTGCTTTGAGAGATCGGCGTATTTGTAATGTGATGGGAGAGAGGTCTAGATAAATCCACACTTTCACGCCCTCAAACAGATAGATAGACAGATATCTATCTCAAACAGAATTGGGCCTTCGTCCTGAACTGTAGCCTTGATAGCCTCTTTTTACTGACATTCCTGGGGTGCTGGACGGATGACCCACTCTTTGTGTGCAGTTCAGGATGATATCTTGGCTGGCCAGTTCCAGGAAGATTTGTTTAACGTATCCCTCTAGATCCCACGGGGCTGCTTGAAGAGGGACCCCTTGATCCTGATATTTGAGTGATGTGACCTGTTCTCTACATCCTCCAGGCAGAGTTACAGATTCGTGTTCTGGTCCTAGAGGTCCATTAGCTCACGTCGGTAGGTTTCAAGTTCTTCTCTAGCGTTGCTGCCACTCTCCAAATTCACCACCTGCTTTTCAAGCTCTACCACATCCCTCTTGGTGTCTTCAATGACTGCAGCGACGTCATTCTAGAGAGCTGCAATATCTTTCCTGAGTGTACCAAATAATGATTCAATAAAGGAGCGTGTGAGTGGCGCATCCGACTCTGCTCTCCCCGCGATCTGGGTCAGGCCCCCCTAGGCTTAGCTCATCTCCGGCAGCCTCCCTTTGGGAATAAAGTTTTTTAGATGGGACCTTGGTCAGCATATCCTTAAGGGAAGAGTCTTTCTTTGACCAGTAGTTCTCCATTGAGGCCGATGGGTAGGCTGGTGGCGTGTAAGACTCTCTGTGGAATAGTGCAGAGCTCTGTCACCAGAGGAACTGGTATCCATTGACGGCTTGAGGAGTCCTCTGTAGTGTACCCTGCACCAGTCCACCTGTGGCAATTATCCATGTGTGATCCAGTGGCACTCCCGTCCACGTGTGAGGCTGCCAGATAGACTGCAAGTAAGCCTGGTCTGCGGGTGCGAAAGCCTGCATCAAGCTTGGGGGTTTTCGGTATGCAGCTGTGTGACCGATTGCACAAGAGGGGGTATGCATGTACTGCTGGGTCCGTGTAGCTGTCACCCGCCATCTGTCATGCTGGAAACCACGTGCCTAATATCTCTATCCGGGCAAGTACTATGGTGGTCTGCCACCCTGGGTCAGCTACGAGGGTCCAGAGGCCAACAGCGTTGGTCTTTCTGCATGTATTCTAGGATGCACTGTTGCACTTCCATGCTGCTCTCAGGCCCCTCTCTTGGTGTACCGCTCACTCCAGCCGATACCACACCACAGACACTATGCAGGATGAATCAGGCCACAGTGGTGGTGCTCTGGGCCCGTCGGGAGCTGTTAGAGCCAGGAGCGGCTCCCTCACTGTTCACTCCCAGGCTGCCTTCATGTTGGGATCTCATTGCAGGCTGCCCCGGAAAGTAGCCACTGCCTTGCTTCGCTGTGTCTGTGTAGGCGGCTCAAAGGCGTCCGCCATCTGCTGGTACCTTGCCACACCTCGCCCCCTGTCCGTGAGCCCTGTTAGTGTGGGGAAGGCAGCTGTCTGGTGGTACCAGATGGTGGAGTAGTGCGTGTGAGCTACTACTCTGCTGCCTTGTTGGCCATGCCCCCCCAAAACACCCTTAAGAGAAAAGACAAACTAAACACCTTAACCCAAATTGCCAAACTCTTAGATATAGGTATAGTATAACAATACACCCTGCAAACACTCAAAATTACAGACCGGAGGATGGTGAAGTGACAACTAGCCAGTAGGTAACTTGGAAGTTCAGGAGGTGGCATCAAAGCTTGAACGGTGGCTGCAAGGAACAAAAGTATCCGAAATAGCTATGTCTCAGATTATTAAATCTCTCAGGTCACAGCTGCTGTTATTCACAAAATGTACCCAACTTAATTTGGTAGGGGTCTGTGACTTAGCATTGGGAGACAGGTGGGTGCACATGATTCGGACCTGTGTGATAGTTATGGTTTACTGGAAGCATGGAGTGCCCTGGCCGAAGAGCTTAGTTGGAACTTCGAACTGAAACGCATCTGTTGCGTTCATTTCTTAACCATGCTTCTCTCTCTCAGTGAATGATGTTAAGTTTAATTTGATCAATGGCAAACACACACACACACTCACACACATACAGACACAAATTTACGAATGAGTAGGTGCAGCACTCTGGAAAAGTTCTTGCAAAAGTGGGCTGTATGCATGAAGCCACAGTAAGTATGTTATTATTGCACCATATAATGGGCAGCAATGTCAGGTTTCAACACCAGAAACGTTTGCCTTTGGAAACTGTGCATGGTGCAAACTGTGCATGGTGCACTACTAAACTATGTCAGCGCAGTTAGGGAAAGGGTAGACCTTGCAGAGTACTTAATTTGGCTGCACCTGCAAAAGGAAAAATAACACAAAATATTCACACATTCACCTTACATGTGCAAGGGTGAAGATTACATGGCATTAGTGAGGGTGCTGAGAGTGCATTTTGATGCTCAAGTAAACACCAACTCTGAGCATAACGGAATCCATCAATGTTTTCTAAGTGTAAATGAGAGAATGAAAAATGTCTTAGCTAACGTAATGGAAATTTTCAAATCTATTAAGAACTTGGAGGTGAGGATTATGCTTACGCTTTCTTCACATTATTTACAGCTGACATATTAAAAGTATCAACAAAACCCACATTTCCCAAGAGCAACCAGGAAAGTGTTAAAAACATACAACAGGCAACATAGTCCATAAGGGTCCACAACCAATCAGGCATCAGTGTCCTCCTTATAATCCCTTTTCTCAGTCCTTCAACTCATCTTTCGTCGTGTGAGTCACACCAGGAACCTTTTTCTACGCATCTTGCTTCCCAGAATCCATGCCTGGAACACAAGATCTGAAATTACCACAAGAACATAGAACGCAAGAAGCACAGTAGCCACCAAAGCATGCATTAAGACAGACTTATTGACATAATCAAATACTACATTGCAGACCAAGGGCAGAAACTGAATAATTACCCGTCATGGGGTGGGTCTCCTGGATCAAGTATCCCCGGGTGAGATAACCCTCGCCTCCGAGTCGTTAATAGAATTGAAACTTCCGGTTACACTAGCTAGGGTATTTTTCATTCTATGTCAGGACCAGAGGCTCGGATTATCCTAGTTTAAAGCTTACTTACCACCAAATTAGCCACATCCAGAATAAGTTTAAAATAAAAACTTTTAAAGGTAGAGTCTGAGGATCAATCGGCCGCATTCATGATGTCCTCTAGTCGGTCGCCTAAACTTAAAGCCTTAGAGGCCATTGTCCCCTTAGTAGAGTAGGCACCAAAAATCGAGAGATTAATACAAGCCTACTGCATGACCCACCGCACCCACTGTGCTATAGTGGGAGCTGAAACCGCTTTATGGGGCTTCCTGAGAGCAATCAGGTGCTGTCTGTGCCATGGAAGCCTGAAATCAGCAAACATCTCCTCATAGGCCTTTAGGCATTGCACCACACATATCTTAGGCAAATCATAAAATAAAGGGTATTTTATTACCCTAGTGTAACACTTCGTACACCTACTAATCGTAAAAGAAACCCCTGTAGGAGAGAATGTTCTTGCCGTGATATCTAAGGCTCTACCATCAAAAACCCTTCTGCAGGATATCAAACCGAGAGGCATTGGCAGCTTAACCAAAATCTCCTTCCTCAAGAAAAACCTATGAGGTTGCTAAGATAGGAAGATGTTGAGCACCTTATTAACATCCCAAAGTGCTGAATACCTTGGCTCCGGAGGTAGAGATAACCTGACACCCCAAGGCAAACAGCAAATAAAAGGATGCTTCCCCATCGGGGAACCGTCCATAGGGACACGCCCCGCTGATATTGCCGAACGGAAAGTAGTGTGCCGTAGGCCAAACCTTGCTGGGCCAAACTGTCCCAAAAATTGAGGATCTAAACTACCTCTGCGCCCACAGGATCACAACCCTGTCACACACACCAATGACACCACCTCGCCCAAGCCGATCTGTACCACTTTACGGTGCTATCAGACCTGGCCTTGGACAAGAAGTCTTCAGGCTGAGACAAAAGGCCTGGGATTGACCATCTACTCCTGTAATCCGCCATGCCATCAGGCGAAAGGAGCCATCCAGTACCATCTGATGCACATTCCGATCCGAATTGAGAAGAAGCTCTGGAAACAGGGGGAGTTAGATTGGAAAATCCCAAGAAAGTTCCAGTAGAACTGGAAACCATACTTGCGACTTCCAAATCAGTGTGATTAGGACCACCTCTGCGTGTTGCCACCTGATCTGGGCCGAAGACCTCATGATCATTTCAAACAAGTGAAACGCATATGCCTGCTCTTTCTTCCCAGTCCTGCAGGGACGCATCTGTAGCCACTACCAGAGGGTCTAGCCTCCAACTGAAGAACCGGAGCAGCTGATGTTCCAACCTGGAGGCACAGAGGTCCACTGAAAAAGGGCCCCACCGAGCTTGAAGCATGGCAAAAACTTCCGTATGAAGCTTCCACGGGCTGGAATCCCGAAAGTCATGAGACTGCCTGTCCGCCACCTATTTCTCCCGACCGGTAAGATACTCTGCCGTCACCAAAATCTGATGATCGTGGCAGAATTGCCAAAAATGTGTTGCTAGGTCGGACAAAACTTTTGAACGGGTGCCACCCAGTTGATTTTTGTAACGGAATGCCAATACATTGGCCATTTTGAGTAAAATACAGGACCGGATCTTGTTCCTGGTCCAACACCAGACTACAAAAGATCACGCTAGCAGTTCCAAACAGTTGATGTGCAACGCCTGCTCTTGCGGAGACCATGACCCTCCCGTGGAAAAATCTCCACACCGAGCACCCAAGCCTGACCTGCTGGTATCAGATTCTATAACGAGATCCGTGATCAGTTCAAAAATGGCTCTTCCATTCCATGCTTCCATGTGGGACAGCCACCAGTGGATCTCCTCCCGCGCTTCGGAAAGGACGACTCAGTTTGAACAGATGCACAGCGTTCAGTCTCTGCAGGGCCCGATAATGTAATGGTCCCGGAAAGATGGCTTGGATGGACGCCGACAAGAGTCCCACCGGACGAGCAATCTGCCTTAAGGACATCCTCTGTCTGGCCAATGGTCTGAGGAGTTTGTGACGGATCTTGCTATCTTCCTCGAAGGAGGATTCAATGTCACTTCGGTGAAATCTATCACAAACCCTAGAAAGGTCACCTTCTGAGAAGGTCCCAAAAGCCACTTTTTTCACATTTATTACAAAGCCAAGGCTTTCCAGCAGATCGACCGCCAGCTGCAATTGCCCGCCAATTGCCAAGCATCCTGTGCTAGAAGGAGCATATCGTCGAGGGACACAATAAACCCCTGCACGCGAAGATACTCCACTACAGGCTTTAGCACCTTCCTGAAGCACCAAAAAGCAGTGGAGGGACCGAAAGGCAGAGTTGTGAATTGGAACATTTGGTGGCACCAGAAAACCTGTAGGAACCTCCTATGAGGGGGAAAAAATGGAATAGCTAAATACGCAACCTTCAAGTCCAGTCGGACCATCCAGTCCGCTGGTTGCAAGACCTCCCAAAGCAGATGAATCCCCTCCATTTTGAAATGCCAATGAACCAACCACTCATTGAACTCTCTTAGATTTAGGACTAGCCTCTGCCCCCTGTCCACTTTGTTGACCAAAAACATGCTGCTTATGAAGCCCTACATATGAGGAGAGGTAGGACAAATAGCCCCTTTTTCCAGGAGTGAGACAACCTCAGTGTCCACCAGTTCCTCCTCAAGCTTGGAAAATTGAATGGGTCTGAGCCTTATTTCCTGACATGGGACCCCATAGAACTCTGTGGAAGCCCTGTACCATCTGCAGGACCCATACATCGCTGGTGAAAGTCCCCAAATATGAAAGAAATGTGCCAGCTGACTTTCAAAAGGGAAGAAGTAGACAAACTTACCGGAATTAGAGGCAGTGTTGTTCATGGTGTCTGGATGGCCTCCCTTGGGTGGGTTAGAAATTGCAGTAGTGTGTCTGAACGTGGAATTGGCTGCATCTGGAGCCTTGGGGAGATGGCTGGCCGGTTGAGTGACCCCTACATTAACCGGCCTGCAGAAACTCAAGAGGAATACACCCTTTTTATCGATGAGCCTTATCAATTGATGTGAAAGTATTCACAAATTTCCCAAGATCTTTTATGAAAGGCTCCCCAAGTAGCCCTCTTTGGGCCACAGCCCCCGATTTGGAGTCCACCAGGTCGCCCAGGTTAGGGTCCACTTTAATAAGGAAGGAACGTTTTGGTGTTACTCAAAAATACAACTGCGCGCTGTACCCAGCCGGAGAGCGCCTCTGGGGAAATGAGGGAGCCTGATGTTTTGGCATCCTCTGCTATGTCAGGAATCATTGTAACTGAACTTTGCCAAGAATGTGGCCATCCTGGGGTCCAACCTTGAGGTGCATACGGGCTTCTATCCCCAATGGGACTCTTATTCTACCTGCCACATAGTTTGCCACCTTCAAAGAAGGTGTCCAATCGTACGACCTGGGGTGGAGGAGGTCCTGTGGTTCAAGCATGTCCAACCTATCGTCTGTAGCCTGGCGCCAAGGTCTGGATGGGCCGGGCCTGGCTCATCGTCTGTGTCACTACAGCATCATCATCAAGAGGGTCAGGCAAAGCTGGGTTTGGAGGTGCCTTTTTAAGGGGAACTGCATCAGGAGTCGAAGGTAGAGACTGGTTTTTAAAAAACAAATCTTTTTATTGAGAATAGAAAAGGGTCCAAGGGAAGGGGAAGGAAAGGAAAAGGAAAGAAAGTGAATATACGGTGAAACAAAACAATACAATACTGCACCGAATGACAACTCATTGTAATTAGATCAGGCGACAATTTGATTGAGTGACACAGCGTTATCCCCCCCCCCTTCTGTATCGCCCGCTAGTCTCCTAGCACTCTTCTAGGGGGCTGTGGCAGTGTACACAACCCTCCCCGCACGTCGTTCCATTTACCCCACACTTTCACCCATTTCCCGGGGCATCCTCTATTTGTGTAAACTGTCTTTTCTGCCACCATATATGTGTCCATGTCCTTTTCCCAGTCTTTATGGCGTGGGGGCGCGGCCACTCCCCAATTGTGAGCTATATTGCGTTTGGTGACAACCAGGTCCAACTTCATCCATATTTTTTCCCATTGTTGTGATGGCTACTTCCTCCCATATGTTCAGGAGGGACCTTTTTGGCGATGGGGTTATTGATGTTTCCCAGGTCTCATTCATTTTTGTTACCACAGCCCTCCAGTAGGATTTTATGACAGGGCATTCCCACCAAATATGGAAGAAAGTGCCCCTTTGATGGCACAAACGTCGACAATTTTCAGTGTGTGCTCTACCCATTTTCATGAGTGTAATGCATGCGTAATAGACCCTGTGCAATATTTTGAGTTGGATCAGCCTGAATACCGCCTTAATGGCTATCTCTTTAGGAGAGGCAAGTGCCTCCTACCATTAATCCTCGTCTAAGCCACTTACATCTGTTGCCCATTTGTCTCATAATTGTAAGAATGTGTCGGGCAGATTATTTGTTAGTTTTCTACACGTAAGTGAGGTCGCTTTGTGAGTCATGTGCCCATCGAGCAGACGGTTTTCAAGTGGAGAGTACTCTGGAAGTTCATTACCCTTGGGAATTGTGCATTGTAGTGCGTGTCTAATTTGTAAGTATTGGAAGAATTTTGAGTCTGCTAAACTATATTCATTCTGGAGGTCCGCGAAAGGGAGCGTTGTGCTCTGTATCCATAAGTCACCGATTTTAGATAGGCCTATGAGGTCCCATTTGTCAAATCCTGGGTATCTACCTAGTGTCCCAAGGGATTTCGATTCCCATAGGCGGGTGGATTGTGTCAGCTTGCATGCCAAATTTTAATTGTGGTGCTCGTGGGATTCTGTTGCTGGGCCTTCGGAGATGTTGCACATAGGGCTCTTAGGTATCTGCTGGGACGCATCGCCCAATGGTCCATGCGGATCACAGGCTCATTGTCTGGTAGGTATACCCATTGGTTGATAGTGGTTAATTGTGCGGCCCAGTAATACCTCCGTATGTCAGATAATGCAATCCCACCCTCATACCACCCCAGTGTTAACTTTTTAAGGGCAATGCGTGCTGAACCCCCATCCCATAGGAGAGTCAGTAGTGCAGAATTTGTTGCCCTGAAGTATTTTGCTGAGACTGGATATGATGTGTTGTGGAGGGCATATAGGAAACGCGGTAGAGTCATCATTTTGAAAAGGGCTGCCCTCCCGAGAATAGATAGTGGCAGAGACCTCCAGTGTTGGACATCTGCCTTCATCCGTTCTAGTGGTGGGATCAGATTTTTGGTATAAAATAGGGCGGGGTCTGTGGTGGCAGAGATTCCTAAGTATAAGAAGCCATCCGTAGTGATTCGTATGGCACAGCCTCTGCAGAACACGGGCGGGTTTCCGTGTAGTATAAACAGTAGTGATTTCCCCGTTTTATTTTCACAGATTAAAGTAGTTCCAATACCAATGTAGCGAACCTCCTAATGGAATGTATCAGTCATAAGCGCTGGGAGTCTTGAGAGAACTGAGGCACTATACTCAGTATATAATATATTCTGTACACTATGGGGATTCCCAACGGTTATACTTTACTCAAAGGATTACTCCATTGATTCTGAAATACCTATGCATTTATTCTTTGTGACCGATAAGACGCTACGGGGGACTCCCAGCGCTTAAGACTGATACATTCCATTAGGAGGTTTGCTACATTGGTATTGGAACTACTTTAATCCCAACCCTGATGAAGTCCTTATCAGGCTAAACGAGTTGGCTGGGCTGATGCATGTATTCTTACATCTGACTGTGAAAATAAAATGAGATAACTGAATAGAAGAACTTTAAAGACTCCAGTCTTCATATGTTTTTCGAATTATATGAATTGAAAGATTCTAATTGTACTTAACATTTGAATTGTATAGATCTTCATGCTCCTTGATTTCATCGTTCTTATTGGAAGAGGAAAAAGTTTTCTCTTAAATGTGACTTCCTAGTAGTGGGGTCAAGTCAAGTTTGAGCATTTTTGCGACATTAGAAATCGTGAGGATACATTTACTGGTGCAGCCTATATGGCCCACACTACAGACCTAGAACTTCTCAGTAGTGATTTCCTCCAATTAATTGTGTATCCATAGATTTTACCTAAGTTCCCTATTATATTAGTGACTCGGGCCAAGGAGCGTCTGGTATCCGGCAGGTAGAGCAGAATATTATCCGCATAAAGCGATATCCTGTCCTCCCTCGGAGGGCCAAGCGGAGTCCTTGCAATATTTGATCCACTGGTATACATGCAGTGAGTGGCTCTAGGACCATGGCAAACAAGAGGGGCAAGAGTGGACAACCCTGACGGGTGCCACACCGCAGTGTGAACGTTGTGGAGGTTTTTCCATTGACCGCCACCTGGGCGAGTGGCTCTGTGTAGAGGAGGCACACCAAGCCGAGGAACTGCGGTCCAAACCCCAGTTTTTGCAGCACTTCAAAGAGATACGGCCATTCTATGGTTTCAAATGCCATACTGGGGTCCAGGGACAGGATCACCGCATCTTCCTGTATAGATTGCGCTCTACCTTGTACACCATGGAGTCTCCTAAGATTAAATGCAGTGCTTCTTCCCAACATGAATCCGGATTGATCAGGGTGAACCAATCCTGTGATTACTTTTAAAAGACGGGAGGCCAGGAGTTTTGCCAGTACTTTAGTTCAACATTAAGGAGCGATATGGGCATATATGAAGAACAATCTTCTGGGGGTTTCCCAGCTTTATGGGACAGGCATAGGCACAGGCAAGCGGCACGCGATTCTGGATCCTGACAGCAATTCCAAAAATGGTGCGTCGCATACTACAGAGTAAAAACACCCCCACAGCATCACCTGGTAGCTGGAAGCCACCACCTCACTCTGCCACCAGGAAAAATTAACAAATGTTGCGTAGGAGCGCAAATGCGGTCCTGCGACACCCAGGCACTCATCCAAAACAGGGACTTATTGCACAAATCACACAATCCAAGTAGGAGAGAAAAAAACTGTACTTATTTGACTGTGAGCAGCGAAGAAAGAGGAGTTGAAGGCCAGAGACATGGGACTAGAAGGAGGACACTGATGCCTGATTGGTTGTGGACCCTGATGGACTATGTTGCCTGTTGTTAGTTTCTACCACTTTCCCATTGGTTCCTGGAAAATGTGTTTTTGTTGGTACTTTTAATATGGCTGTTGTAAGTGAAGAAAGTGTAAGCATAATCCGAGCCTCCGGTCCTGACATAGAATTGGTTAGCATGGATTTGTTACCAATTTCAACAGAAAGAGGAGAGCAAACATCAAGTAGATGTATCAGTTGACAAAACTCTGAAAGCTCAGACTCTCAAGCCAAGTATGTCCCTCAAAAACATTTTGAAACTTGGTCCCTCACTAACGTTGTTAAAAACATGAGCTGCACATATGAATAGTGTTTACCTTCATGATCAAGCTGAGATGCAAAAGCAAATCATAGACAGGAACAAAGGCCCAGATGTACGATGTGCTTGCAAATTGGTAACCAGTCGCAAGCTGATTAGTGACAGTAAAAAAGGAGTTTTTTATGCACAAAAGGCATTCCCTTTTATTACTTTTGCAAACTGAATAAATACCAAATTAGCATTTTTGTGACTCAAAATAGTGAGTTACTTTTTGTGACTTCATATTACTGAAATGGTATTCCAATGAAGGAAGCAATCACAAATTGCGACTAGTCACAGAATAGTGCAATTAGTTTAGACCTCATAGCTGAAATTAACACACAGCTAGAGTTAAACATTGTCTGGAGCAATTCTGTCCCCACCCATGTGCAGGTATTATGCTCTTTGCATCTCCTAGGCTCTGGGAGTTACCAAGGCAGTGCTAATTTGAAATTAATTAAGTGCCTGGCATTCTTCAGGATACCAGGGTAGGTAGCTTGCACCACCCATTGCCTCTGCCAGTGTTGCCAGTGAGTACCAACCCAACTACTAAACATCATACTCCTACGAGTGTGACGATTCAGACTATCCAGACTCCCAAAGCTATAAGAATGGCTTGGTCAGCAGGTATCAATAATTTCTAATGTGTATTAAATTAATAAACAATGAAACAAAGTGGCAGACTGTAATAAGTGCTGGTGTTGACAATTAAGTGCTGGTATCAAGCACTGAAAGCCACCAGCTCAAATTAAGCACTGCCAAGGTTTGATTGCCGCATTGTTGCAACAAGTGGAGTTTCTAAAACAGTGCTAATCAGGTTTTTCTAGGTGCATGTTAGTCAGAACTTATTTTCACATTAGTTCTCCTAGGACTGCATAGGAGTTACAATTAATAAAACTGCAATTTTACAGTATTTCACAATTTCCACGTCATTGGCTGTATTGATAGAACTCATGTCCTCTACGCCCACCTTCTGACAAGGAGTATCTGTTTCACAATAGGAAAAAATACTCATTCCTTAAACATCCAAGTGGTCTGTGAGGCCTTAAATGTAATAATAAACATTGTGGCAAAATTCCCAAGCAGCACCCATGATTAAGCATTTACACACAGCTTTCTAGAGGAGATTTTGGAGATGGCTATTTACTTGGTAATTTCTCTCACATTTTATAAAGTATATGACCCACAGCATCATACAGTTCATTTGTTATCTAATACGTTATTTTCATTGTAGGTGATGTCTTGCACTCATGGATTTTGACATCTTAACCCTTCCACACAAAGTGTGAATTGTTATAATGCTGAACACAAAAGAACCAGGGGCCATATGTATCAAAAAAGAGTTTTGCGATTCTCAAATTACGATTTTTAGCGAATAGCAATTAGAGAATCGCAAAATGCAATGTATGTAGGATTTGCTAAAAGATTTGCGAATCCTACATATTCCTTATTTGCGAATCGCAAATTGAGATTCGCAAATAAGGAATACCTTCTCATTCATTCCTATGGGCTAGGAGGCCCATAGGAATGAATGGGAAGACATTCTCAATTTGCGATTACCAATTAGAGAATCGCAAATTGAGAATGCAATTTCAGGGTTGCAAGGGTGCCAAAAGGACACCCTGTTGCACCCCTGAAATATGCATGTGTGCACATTTTGCGCACATACATGCCCCAAGGGCATGTATGTGCGACATATGGCACTTTTAAAAAAACAAAAAAGTGCTTTTTTAAAGAAAAACAAAAAAATCACCAGCAACTTGAAGTTGGTGGTAATTTGCAATTCCTTAAGACCAAATAGCAAATTTCTGGTGCTTCCAGAAGTACATTTAAGGAATCGCAATTTGCAATTCCTTAATTGCATTTGCAAAATAGAGAATTGCAAATTTTGCAATTCTTTATTTTGTGATGGCCATTTGGGATGATACATTCTGAGAATCTGCCCGTTTGCAAATGGGAAAAAGGCTTGATACATATGGCCCCAGTTCTGTAATTGAAAGGACACTTGGCCTCCTCAAAAGTTGTTTTCGCTGTCTCCATAAGAGTGGTGGTGGCCTGAAAATACACCATAGACAAGTTGCAGGATCATCGTAGCATGAGTAATATTGTACAATATAGCAACACGCAAAGGATTACCAGTAAACATTTCCATCAGCACATCCAACATAGAATCTCTCAAGGGCAGCAGAAGAGAGAGCAGAAGGTGGTGGCATAACCATTCATTACTTACTTTTAAGGTAAGTGTGATGTCTTACTGTTAACCACTAAAGTCACTCCCTAGTGCATCTGTCCGCAACTTGCTGACACTGGGGAGGGCTTAAACGGACAACATGGTGCTTGCACCTGAGGATTTCCTTTTAGAATTTTTGAACTCTGGCTGCTGGGGACGATCTTGCCCAGCAGCCCACGTTTTAGTTTTTTTAGGAAATGACGATCACTGTGCAAGGCACGCTGATGTCCTTTTCATTTAAAGAGCCGATCGTCTCATTTCACTTTCACAGAATCCGTGCTTGGGTCATATCTCATCACCCTGAGCTTCAATTTGAATGGGGGAGGTATTGTTGGAAAGGGAAGAATTTGTCCTTTCCAATGATATCCCTCCCAAGTAGATCAAAGGTTGGAGTTGCTGCAGGAGGGCAGGCAATCCCCAAGCAGGGATTCAACCACTAGACACCAGGGATTTCTATTGTGGAGGGGAGTGGCCCCACTGTGCATTGGCATGTGCCCCCCCAGCCCTCGGTCCCATTTGCCTTGCTGGGTTCCATGGGGAATGGATGAGGTGCTGACCCCAATCTGCCCCTCCGGGGGGCAGAAGGCTCACTAGACACCATGGAAATATTTTAAAGATAAAAAAGGTGGTGGGGACATGCCCCCACACCAAAAAGGGATGAAACAGTCTTTCTGCCTGTCACGGGTCGGAGGTTCCCCCACTTAAGGACCCACCTGAAGAGAATGAGTCTCGCGAGGACTAGTGGTCCAATCACTCTGAGAACCAACATCTCCTTTCTTTGCAGCCGGAGAACTGGAAGCCTGCAGAGGACAGGTCTGGTTTGAGCGCTCCCCAGATACGGAGGGATATGCCTTTAAAACCCACGGAGACCAGGGAAGCCCCGCCTGGAGGAGCGACATCACCTGGAACGAGCTAATGGAATTGTGCGGCCGGGACAACGGAGGAGAAGAACCTGGAAGACCAAGAGGCAGTGTGCGTGAGAAGAGCGAGCCGAGAAGAATTGAGGAGAGGGATCCGAGAAGCTGCCCCGTGGTTTTGAGGAAGCGAGGACCGAACAAACGCCCGGAGGCCAACGTCCCTGTGTAGCGCCCAGCCACACTCCAGGAGGAGTGTGGCTCACTCAGGTGCGGAACCGGGTATCATGCTGGGTCGGGAGGAAGGAGAGGGAGGAGGAGTGATTGTGGAGCTTCGGGTGAGTCGCCTCCTAGCTTAAACCGTCCCCTTTCCCTCACCAGCATTCTCTTCCTTGAACGCCCATTTGTGCATACCGGTGACCCCGCACTTCCCCTACCCTGTGGTGAAGCAAAAATACAAGTCGCCTGACTCGTGGTTTCTTTTTTTTCTTTCTTTCCTTTTCGTTTAATGGTTTTGGAGATACAAATCGACCCGAGTGAAAGACCGCCTCTGATTGCAAGAAGCCGACGACTGCAGCCGCGGCTACTCGGAGCAATAAAGCCGGATAAGGAGCATTATCCCCAAAAGGCCAAGACATATTGACACTGGCCTCCCGAAAACGACCTGTATACAGGAAAATAAAGCCGTGCTTGACTCAAAGCGGAGTAGACCTAATTTCTGACCACTACCCCACCGACCCCCTCCCGCTACACTGCCCCATTGGAGGTGTCGTGTAGTTCCTATGAATCTATATAAGATCTGGGCGTTTAGACAACATAAACTGTGGGACTGGTGTCCAGACTGATTCCAGACAGCCCCACGGGATATGTTCACCTGTATACCAGCTAGCTCACAGTGCCACTATGAACTCCTCTTACCAAGGAGAGAATAGTCTCTGGTAAATATTGAACATGACAACTTTATTTCAGAGAGATACACAGAATAAACGATGGGGGCGTTTTCAAAAAGCATTTATTGAGCTAGCGTCCTTCTAGTGTAAAATATGTGTGCTGCAACAACCATAAGACAGAAACAGATATAAACAATTATAAGCACCAAAAGAGTAAATAGGTGGTAGATTTCTACCATAGTGCTAAAACAATGGATATATGCAGGTATATAGATGCATAACAATAATAATGCGTACTCCTACGATGCTAACCCAAACTAGATGTACCTAAATATACCTAGCATGTATGTAGGTGTACAGCCAAGAACGCCCATGGGGGGGCGTGGCCAACTGCCAAAGGGAATGGACACACGGTAGCCGAGCTCCGCTGCGCCACTCCCGATAAATCCGACTACGTCTGTGTGCCCTGGCTAAATTGGGTTGAGAATATGCCCGCCTGTGCCTGCTATTGTGCCCTGCGGCTGGCCGAGGTGCGATCCTGACTGAAGGTGCCCCCGCATGGTCGTTGCTTTCCTTACGCTCTGCCGGCAGTGGCGGTGCCAGTGAGCTCCACTAGTTCCTGGGGAAGGCGACCTACTTCACGCCGCGGCTGCAGCTGCGGCCTGTACCAAGGTGAACTCTCTCGCAGACGTGGACGCACAGCACCATCACCATCGGCGGTGCTTAGTGGAGTCAGTGCTGCCCACACAGTGCCATTCCTGAAGGGCCGGGATCCTCCGGAGTCGCGGGTGTAGCTATTCCTGCCGGGGCCTGGCGGCCGAGGTGCGTGAGGGAGGCAAGCCCTGACCAGAGAGAACCGGCTTACACAGCGCTGACATCGACACCCCTTGCACTGGCAGCTGAGTGCTGGGTGAGCAAGTACTACTCCTCGACGTCCCAACGGCCTGAGGGCACCTGGCCTGACCAACCCGGCGGGTTTCTGAGATCATCACTGTGCCTGCACGTCGAAGAAACAGCGCCTAAGGTAGGGGGGCAGAGCGAAGGGCTCCCCTCATCGGAGCTGGCTGTGTGTACTGTGTCCCACAAGCCCTTCCCCAGTTATATCCTGACTGCCTGAGGGCCTTGAGTTTCGCCATTCTTCATCTCACCCGGCGCTTGGCCCCAGACAAACATGGACCTAGTGCAGACACGCTCAGTCTAGTAATGGTGGCGAGTGCACCCTGCACCAAGTGCTTTGTGTCCTGATCTGGAGGGATTGTGCGGAACTTACCTTGCAGCTGCGTCGACTGCCTGGGTGTGGATCTGTAGTCGTGGGCCCAAAGTGTATATGATCACCGGCGGTGGGGGCGGCCTGGAAGCCCCTGGAGAGCTTCAGCCTGCATTCTCTTTGTCCCTAAAGTCTGATTGAGACAACTAAGTGGCCTTGGGGGTACTGCCTGACCAACCTTACACTTGAGGATTTGGGTGCTGCTGGTCAAAGCCGACAGGCCAGTGTGGGAAATCCCACTGCAGGCGGTGGTGAGTAGCCGGCGTGACCCAATCTCCCCTTCCTGGACCCCCCATCCTTGCCGACTACTAAGAGCATGCGAACGCCAAATCCCAGGGCGAGCAAACAGGCCCCACAAATAAAGACATTTTGGCGGCTATAACCTCTGTGCGTTCATCCCTAGTAACCCGGATTGATACTGTAGCTACTGAGGTTTCATTAATCAGGGCAGATATTTGAAAAATAGTGGACCGAGTCAGTACCATTGAAAACACGACCAAAGACCTGGTGGGTGACACGGATCTCCTTAAGCGTCAAGTGACCGAACTTCAAACTTCGCAAGAGGTGCTAGCTCTGCAGTTGGACGATTACGAAAGTCATATGAGGCGCAATAATATACGGATCCTGGGGATTCCGGAACGGGCAGAGGGACAAGCTGCTGACCTCTCTGTCGAAGAACTGATTTTAAAACAGCTTCAGCCAAGGGACCTCTCCACGTGCTTCTCAATTGAATGGGCCCATCGGGTACCTGGAGGCAGACCGAAACCGGGGGCCCCTTCCCGGCCTCTTCTCGCAAGAGTATTAAATTTCCGTGATAGAGATGCCACACTTCAGATGGCTAGAGCGACTCCTCCGTTGACAATTGACAATAGTAGGATCCCCTTTTTTCCAGATTTCACCCTGAGGGTTCACAAACAGCGACGCAGCTTATTGGATGTGAAGCGCACACTAAGGGACCAAGACATCAAGTACGCCATGTTGTTCCCGGCGAAACTCCGGGTTGAGTCGGAGGGTAAGCTATGGTTTTTGACAAGGCCCGAGGATACCTGGGACTGGCTTGATGGTTGGCTTACAGTTGGTAAGCGCCCCCAAAAAACAGCAAGTGACACCAATGCAGTTAACGACCGACACCAGCGGCAGCGATCCCCCCCCCAGCTCCGGCCAGGAGATGCAGAGCCCGACGGGGTGAGAGCAGAGGATTGGCAAGTAATGGTGAATTTTTACTGAGAAACTGACTTTCGGGACCTGGGTCTAGTGGGGGTCATTGTATTTTGGATGTCACGCCTTGCACACATGTTCTGATAGCACTGGGCTAAGTTGCTCCAATTCCGTCTTTACATGATTTTGCTATGCTATCACTTTATTCTTACAACCCATTATTTGTACTACTCTCTGCCAAACCTCAGGGGTACTGGCCAGGGCTGTACTTTATGTTCAGGAACAGTGGCCCCAGGGAGCGGGGTTGTTCACGTACCCGATGTTGTTGAGGGTGGGCAACAGGCCCTCTGCAAGTTGGGGGTGGCGGGTGGTTCTATGCCCGTTATGCAGGGAGGCAGGGTGGGGGGGGAGTTAAGTTTTGGGGGGTAGTGGGGCTTTGTAGTTTTTGTTCTGTCAGTTTTTGTACTGGTGCACTGCAAATCTTGGTTTTACCTTTTGTCAATGGGTCCAACTGTCCTACGCATTCTTAACTTCCACTGTGATGCTCTCTACACACCGCCAAGGTGCGGAGAAACTGAGGGAGGGCGCGCTTGAGATACCTCGGGGAGGCAAGCTTTCCCGCCTCTGTGACTCCGGAACCAAGTTTGCTCTGTCGCCCTTTGATTCCCGGCTAGTTATCCCCCAGCACATCACCCCTATGACTTCACACGCAGTTCTTAAACTCCTGACTTGGAATGTCAACGGCCAGGGTGATAAAATCAAGCAGAGAATAGTGCTACAATATTTGAAGCGTCAGGCGCTAGATATTGTGTTACTCCAGGAGACACATTTGGTTGGGAATTCGTGTGGGGCACTGAATAGGTGGGGATATCGGCTGGCTGCCCACTCGGGATTCATTTCAGGCTCGCGGAGTGCCGGGATACTCCTCTGCAGAGGCTGCCCATATATGGTCCACAACACTTGGATAGACGCGCAGGGCAGGTATGCGGCAATCTCAGGTACTTGGGAGGGACAAGTTCTCAATGTAGTATCCGTTTATGTCCCCCCTGGGCTTCAAGGTCCTGCACTGCGAGACATAGGGACTCTCCTACTCGACTTACCACACTGATACTGGGGAGTGACTTTAATTTGACATTGGATGGATCTAGGGATCGCTTCCCGCCCCGCAGCGACCCCCTCCGGGGCTCCCAGCTTAGTGAGTTTTCAACCACCTTGGGCATGGTAGACGTCTGGAAATGGCTTAACCCGATCACCATCCAATTCACGTTTCAGTCGGGGGCTCACAATAGTCAATCTCGTATAGATTACATGTTCACGCACGCACAAGACATTCAAATTTTTACCGCGTCCTGATGCCTAGCGCGTGGTATCTCTGACCACTCCCCTATTCTCACGACTCTGACCTTGGGACAGGAACGGCACCGCAATACCATCTCTATTAACCCATGGGCAATTAAAATACCCCACATTAGGGAAGCACTGATCAAAGACACTGGTTATTATTTTGCCGAAAATGAAGGGTCAGTCACTTCTGCTGGAATACTATGGGGGGCGTTTGGCCCTGTTATTAAGGGCCGCGCCCTCTCCTTGATGGTGGGACACTGGAGAGTGCTTTCCAAATGAGTGGTGGAATTGGAAGAGGACATCCTGGTTAGGGAGGAGGCTCACGTGCCCCCGACTCAGACGCGCAACACGCACTGAATATGGTACGTCTGGACTACCGGCAGCTTCTTTTGGACGCTGCCATGACGCACTCTCTTGCTACTAAACATAGGATTTATGAACATGGCGAGCACACGGGTAAACTCCTGGTCTGGCTACAGAAGAGGAAGAGTGCCTCAAGATGGGTCAACGCAATAACTAGCCCGGCCGGCATACTTCTCACTGACCCCAGCACATAGCTGACACGTTCGCCTCTTGTTTCGAGTTGGTATTTCGAGTCGGTATACAGTACGGCCGATACATCTCAGGCCCCTATGGCAGCAGAGCTCTTCTCTACTATTAAGGTCGCAAGCCTATCCATACAGGATAGTGACTCCCTAGAAACAGACATCACGGAAACTGAAGTTCAGAAAGTGATCCATGATGTCCGCTCCGGTAAAGCTATGGGTCCTAACGGACTCCCCATCAAACTCTTCAAACCAATGGCTTCTAAGCTCTCTCCCCACTTATTATGAATGTACGCTGAAAGCTTTGAACTGGGTATTCTTCCAGCCAATATCAGGACGGCCTCGATTGTGGTAATCCACAAACCAGGTAAGCCAGTGGATGAATGCCAATCCTATCGCCCCATTTCCCTCATCTCCGTGGAGGCGAAGACTCTAGCGAAAGTACTAGCCAACAGAGTTATCCTCCATATTCCTGAATTGATACATCTGGATCAATCCGGGTTAATGCCCGGACGGAACCCAGCCTTGAATCTGAGGCGGCTAAATGGGGTCCTCGGCAGACTGGGCACCATCAGGGAAGACGCGATCCTGCTGTCGTTAGACGCCACCAGTGGGATTTTCTCTTCGCAGTATTGGGCTTCGGACCCAAGTTCACCAAGTGGATCAAACTATTATATACACAGCCGACAGCGCATGTAACCATCAACAACCACGTTTCCAGTATATTTCCCTTGCGGCGGGGCAAGAGGCAGGGATGCCCTTTGTCACTGCTGCTCTTTGCCCTCGTATTGGAGCCGCTGGCAGTCTGGATTAGGGGTGATCCAGAAATACGGGGACTTAAGTGGACGGAGGATCACGAAGATTGCATTTCACTTTATGCGGATGACATCCTCTTTTACCTGGCCTCACCCTCACGATCCCTGCGGCAAGTGCTACACATATTTCACATATTCGGCGCCCACTCCGGATACATGATAAATTGGTCTAAATCCCAGCTGTATGTGTTATGGGGCGATCCGCCCTCTAGCCCTAGGGGTTACGACATACCGGTGGCGTCTCAAGGTTTTAGGTACCTCGGTATCTTCATTATCCCGAATCCGCATTTACTCTACGAACGTAATCTGCTGTGTCCCCTAACACTCCTGAAATCGGACATTAAACACTGGCAGTCTCTTCCTCTGACTCTCCTGGAGCGGGCGGAGCACTTTAAAATGCTTGCGCTACCGCGTTTCCTGTATGCGCTGCAAAATCCCCCCAACACTATCCCCGACGTCTATTTCTCCAGTATAGATACGGCGGTGCGGGGTCTGCTATGGGGTCTACGTGCACCTCTAATAGCCATGAATAAACACACAATGTAATGGTACGACAGAGGTATCGCATTGCCGGACATGCGACTCCATTACCAGGCAACACAACTGGTTGCAGTTAATAAGTGGGTATATGGGGATTACGACGATCTGAATTTTCGCACTGACCGCTGGCTTCTGGGACAGGAAGGATACAATAGAGTACTCTACACAAACCCCCGTAAACTTAATCTTACGGGTCCCACCGCACGCACAGTGGAGGTCTGTCATAGAATCACAAATAAATGGGGCTGGCATAACCAATTGATGAAAGCCACACCACTCTGGGAACCAGATATTTTGGGTCAACTCAGTAAATGCCCTGGCTTTAACAGATGATATATGATAGGCATCGCGACGGTGGGGGACATGTGGGTGAAGGGGAAATTGGCTACCTTTGCAGAACTACAGACGAAGTATCAGCTGACGCACACTGAAACTTTCGATACCTTCAGATTAGTCATGCCATCTCTGCAGCCCTGCCCAAGGAGCTCCCCCTGCCTGCATCTTCCCCTTTAGAGGACAGATTAATACTTGATCCGATGCCCGCAAAAGTGATCTCCCTCACCTATAAATAAATGGTAAACAATCACCCTGACCCCATGCAATGTCTGCGGCGGGGGTGGGTGTCAGACCTGGGGAGCATGAATGATGAGGACTGGTGTGACACGCTGGCTTCCCCTAAGGAAGTGGCATCCCCATGAGATTGCACCTAATCCAATTGAAAATCCTCCATTGTGTATACTTTGATACAAAACTCGTATTTAAGCTGGGTAGAAGACCTGACCCTTTATGCCTGCAACACTGCAACCAGACTGGCACATTTTTCCATATCTTACGGGATTGCCCAATAATGGGGCACTATTGGGAAAGAGTCGCGAAACAAATGGAAAGGGCTTGCGGCAAGACCTTTAAAGCCTCCCCCTTGCTCTGCCTCCTCAATGTGTGGGAGGCCACGGATCTCACACATGCAGAACAAACATGGGCCTTAATGGGATGGGCCATCGCAAAACGAAATATTTCACAGAAATGGGGGGTGGAGACGGCCCCTAGCTTGCGGGACTGGGCTATAGACATGGATAGGGCGATGATTGCTGAGAAGGATGTGTTCAAACACAGAGGGTGCCCCAAGAAATGGGATCATAAATGGTGGAAATGGAACAAATATAGAGGTGATATCTGTGTCTCCCCATCCATAGAACTGCAATGTGAAAGAGACTTATTGCTAAATCAACCGACAAATGATGTGGAGCCCACGCCTTCACCTCTGTAATGATTGCTCAAAGGTACGATCCCACCTGTTTTGTATGTTATTGTTGTTTTCATGTCTCCTAACTCTTACTGTTTACCGCCCAGGCGAGAGGTTGATGCACTGGTTCATCTCTAGGACAGTTATGGAGATCAAAATTGTTATTAAAAAATTTTTCAAAACGCCCCTTAGAATCCACATGCATAATAAATGAGGCTAGTTTTCAGAGAAAATCACTCAACATTTAAGCAGCAACTAACTAGGTAAAAGGTCAGCACAAACCTGTTATGTTGTACAATGGCACAGTAAATGTAGGCGAAAGTTTAGGTGACTACCCAAGCCTATATTTCAGGTTACATTAGAAATCATAAAACCCACTCCTCATTCGACCGCACGACATACTAAGAAAAGGACTGTCCTTCTAAACAATCATACAACATTGTTAAAAAGTATTTAGAATAAAAATTTCTAAAAGTTTAGATAAAAAATGCCTTAAAACTCTAAACTTTTTTTTTAATATATGTTAAGAAGCCCTATAAGTCCTTTAAAATATGTTTGTATATAGAGTTTGAGCAACTGAGAGTGTCTGAAAGCCATGGTGCTCAGTAATAGTAAAGATGAAAAATGTTGCTTTAAAATTCCAATTTTAGTTGTTTTGGAGAAAGGCTGAATTCTTCCCAGCACACAGACAGCCAAATGTTTATGTGTCATGTGTGGGAGACGCAACATCACTGCTGCTTGCCTTCGCAGACGACGGTACCTATAACACCTCACAGATCAGGTCAATCTAGCAAAGATGATCTTCTTCAGTTCCCACAGTCGATGTCTGGGAAGCATTTGAAACATCCAAAGCCTGTGTGCCTGTAGTAGAGCCGGTATCCAATCCAACAGGAGCTGAAGAATTCCGTAGTAGCTCTAAGAATGCTGACATCAACATGGGAATGAGCAGAGGACACTTCACTACGTGGACCTTTAACGTGTCCAGCAAAACATCCACGTCCGGTGGCACAACTGATTGAAGTGTTAGACAGAGGTCCAACATGCATTCTTGTCCACAGAGCAAGCAGCGGAGAACAGGCAAAACACAGTCAATCCAGACTGGTCAGAATGATGGGAACCAAGTCTCATTTATCTCCTGAAGTTGAGGTGAGGCCAGATGGAGTACCATGCGGTCACGGTAACGCCGCTCCAAGAGCTTTTTCCATCTCCTTAGTGAGTGGGACGTACATTGCGTAGCAGAAACATTAAAATCAGGATTCCCACTACCAGTAGCAGGATTAGCGGAAGCCCTCCAAAAATGCTTCCAAATATGGAGTGTATGAAATCTGGAATCACTCCGAAGACTGTCTGAAAGGTGCTTAATAGTCCAGAACCTATGATCTTAAATAGGTATATTATACCCTTCGTATCAGACATGTTAAAGATACGCTGTACCATTTCTCCAAAATGGAAGGGGCAGTTAGTTTGTACTAGTGCTTGTATCTCAGTTGAGGACCTTGCAACCTGAAGATCAATAGTCTCTCAGGCTGAGGTTAAGGGCACATCCTTCTGTAAAAGCAAGGCTTTCATCCGGCTCAAAGTATCAAACCGTATAAAAGAAACATTCAACAAGGCCATAACGGCACCTCCCTGACTGTGTGGGTCAGTGGAAACAATACTTGCATACAACTTGTAAGTCTGGAACTCACTGTGACTAGATATGCGATGCCTGGAAGCATCCCACAACAATTATACGAAATATAAACAAGAAAAACAAAAAAAACCCAGACTGTTGCACAACAACAACATCCATCATCCAGCGAACACTTAGTACACAATATGCCAGTAGTTAATAGGTACTACGGGTAGTTTACACTGTACAGCTAATCCCTCGGATTTGCTTGTAAATAGTTAATCAGGTAGGACCAGTAGTCTCTTGGTTTGGCGCCAGTGGACAGTTCCTCCTCGTAGGTATGTAAAACTTCACGACAATATGTCAGATCTTGTAGCCATTGTCGAATCGTTGGAACAACTGTACTATCCCAGCATAGCAAAATCCTACGTTTTGCTAACAACAAAGCTACTACACAGAACTTGCGCCTCCTGGAGCGCACGCCCCGAACCAGGCCCAATAAGCAGGTACGAATGGTACAGTCAATATGCGTTCCCACCATTTTTCCCAACTCGCTCGTAACATTTGACCAGTACTCACTTACTCTCATGCAAGACCAGGAAAGATGTAAGAAATCTGCCGTATCAGCCCCGCAACGCTTACAGTGGGCTTCTGGTCATAAGCCATAAGCGTATAATCTCGCTGGGGTATAATACGTTTGGTGCAAGTATTTATAATGCACCATACGCAAATTGCCATTTGGCGTTAGTACACCAGTGAGCGCAATCGCCAGTGCCCATTCTTCCTCCGTAAGCGGAGTGTCCAATACCCCATTCCACTTCGTCATTGCATGGACCGTCGTGGCAGCTATATCCTCCTGCAATTTCACATATAGTTTAGAAACCATGTGTGCATTGCTAGGCGTAGTGAGCATCCACTGCAAGGCTGATAGTTTGGGTGGCTCTGCAGGATAGGAGGGATAAAGCGTTTTAATCACGTGCTGCAATCTATAATGGGTGAACCAAAACAGTGGTGTTTGATTACTGATGTATGTAAGTTCTCTACACGTCCTAAATTTACCCTTGTGATACAAATCCCCCATTGTAGCTATACCCACTTGTTTTAATTGGTCCAAGCCTACTCAGTCAGTCAGTCAGTCAAAAGTACTTTATTCGGTTCATAACAAAAACCATAAAAGTATGATACATAGTACATCGAAGTCAAGACCACTTAATTAAAATATGACACAACAATAGTGCAAGTTATTATGAGCCATACAATAAAATCCCATATAAATAACAATACAAACACATTTAAAAGGAAAAACAGAACACTCGGTCAGAATTCATGAATTTGCCACTATAAACACTATAGCCAATTAATCTTTTTCCTCAGTCTCATTGCAATCGATAAAAAATGTGCTATATTAAAAATCACCCAGGTGTCGCGCAACAGCTGTAGGTACAAAAGAGCAGGTTTAACTTGTCTAAAACCTCTATCTTTAATAAGAGGAATAGTGAACTTTTTACGAATGGGGCCTAGATGTTTACAAAAGAAAATAAAATGCACGGTATCTTTAATAGAGAAGCTATCACAAGAACAAATCTGCAGATCCGTTCCCTTCGTCCACCCGGGACGGGACGTTCAGTAAGCAGAAGATGGAATTTGTTCAATCTAAACTTAGTCAACAAATAACGATGATTCAAATTGTTGACGATTCCCAGATAAGGTTCCATACCGCTGAAGGTAATTAACAACTGGTGAGCCCTCACTGTTGGTTTACATAATTCCTTTTCTTCTCTTGCTAGGTATACCAACTGTTTATATGTGTCTTTCACCCATTTCACATCCCCTTTTAATAAATTATTTGGGTGATCAAACAATTCTGGACGACCCAATTCTATGGTTAATTTTTTAGTATAGTTCAACCAGGGGATAGTTTTACCATAATCAAGGGCTAAACAATCCCTAAGAATTTCATGATTCAACTCTAAATCAGGGTTTAACCATATTGATATCCATTTTAATAGCGGGGCTAAGGCTATACGGTCTGCACGATATTCTACCCCGCACTCTTGGTGAACAATATATCCAGATGTTGACTGGGGGAGGGATGAGAGAGATTTCAAAAACTTATCCTCTGCAACCTGCAACGCCTTTACATTTTTAATCCCCCATAGTTCAGCTCCATACATAGCTATTGAGGTACAGTTGGCATCATAAGTTTTCAACACAGCCTCTAGAGGCTCGCCCCTAACTTTCGGGCAAAGTCCAAAACAGCTAGAATAGACCTAGCAAAGGCATTACGTTTAGCAACTAGTTGGGGCAACCAGGTGGACTTATTGTCAAAAATGACCCCCAGGTATGGAAATCTGGAAACCCTGGATAGAACATTCCCTTCACAGTGCATAGTTTTAAAACTTTTGGGCTTGTTACCCACAATCATTACATGAGATTTCGAAAAGTTCACACTTAAGTCCAGCGCTTTCATAAAATTGGCAAAGGAGTTTAAGAGACATTGCAGCCCCACTGCTGTAAGTGCTATTAAAGCGGCATCGTCCGCATATAATAATGCCGGAATATAAAACTTGCCAGCCCTTGGGATGTCTTTGCACGCCTCCGTGAGAACCGCACCCAAATCTTTGATATAAAGGGTAAAAAGCAAGGGGGCTAAAATACACCCCTGCCGCACCCCATTAGTGATCCCAATCTTGCCCGTGCAGTTACCTAAACGGTCATATCTAACTGTGGCTGTAAGGTCCCTGTGTAGGTCGGCAAGAAAATACACAATATTTTTACCTATGCCCAATTTGAGGAGCAATTCCCAAAGTTTGGACCTATTCACTCGGTCAAAAGCCGATGAAAGGTCCATAAAAGCTAAATATAGCGTACCCCTTTTGGCAATAGTGTATTTTCCAATTAATAGATGGAGGTTGAGGCTTTGATCTATAGTCCCTCGTCCCTTCCTAAACCCATATTGCAGGCATGAAAAGGTGTCTGTATCCTCCATCCAAGCAGTTATTCTGCCTAGAACCACTCGCCCCAGCACCTTCACCGCAGAGTCAATGAGAGAAATAGGGCGATAACAACTGGGATCCCCTCTATTACCTTTCTTAAAAATTGGTATAATAACAGATTCAGACCAAGTGTCCGGAGTACCTACAATACATACCCTATTAAAAACGTTAGTTAAAACTATAGACCAGGTCTTGAGATCTGATTTAAAAAGGTCAGCTGGAACGCCATCGGGGCCCGGAGCCTTATTACTCGTCATCTTCCCGATAGCGTCTGCCACCTCAATTTCAGTGACCATTAAAGTATAGGGATCAAAAATAGGGGTAAAGGTATTCCCCTCCTCAGGGTTTTCCCCTTCATAGACTCACTTAAAATGAGAGCACCACAACTGTTCCTGAATACCACAATCTAATTGGTCATTACAATGTTCATGGAAAAAAGGTTTGTTTACAACAGCCCAGAATTTGGCGCTGTTCCTGAGCACATCCACGGAGGTTAACTCTTCCCAGGCATCCTCCCGGATCTTCTTTCTTCTTGTTTCCAGCACTTTATTATAATTTTTCCTTAATCAGGCCACCTTGGCCCTATTCACTGGCTTACAATTCAGGGCGGCCTTCAGCTTTTTATTAGCTGACGAACAATTATGGTCAAACCACCCCAATTCAGCAGGAACCTTAGCTTTCCCTGTACATCTAATGTCAATCACTGAGTGGTTACCATTCCCTTTAAAGGTGGGTATCTCCTCATACAGCATGGGAGGAAGAATCAGACCATTGTCCGCCAGAATTAATTCAAGGAGATCTCCCTGTGCAGAATGTTCAAAGTGGGTCTCCCCTTGCTCTGCTGGGCCTAATGGATCTAATGACAAACATTTATCAGGACAACCATGAATATTAAAGTCTCCCATAACTATAATGAAACTTTCATTTTTATTGACCTCCTTATAATCTGCCAAAAAAAGATTTAACATGGCCAGGTGATCAGTAGGGGTGACTCTATCATATGAATTATAAAAATTAATAATTAAAACATCTCCCACCCCACTCAAGGAAATATGTACTGCTAAACAATTTCTTGATCCCGTATCTAATTGAATATGGGTACCGGGAATGGTAGCTGAGATTAGGGTGACCAAGCCACCCTTCGCCCTCCCCCTATTAGATGGGACCGCAGGAATACAATAACTGGAATAACCATCCAATGTCAGGATATTCCCTGTGTCCCAGGATTCTTGTAAACCTATAATGTCACCCAGACCAACAAATTCCCTCCATGCTGGGTCATCTATTTTGTTTTTAAGACCAGCAACGTTCCACGTTGCCAGCTTTACGGGTGTACGCCTGGGCCCTTGATCGCACCCAACTATATGGGAAACATTTCTTACTAGTATAGGTGCGGTAGAGACACTAACCGGGGTGACAGGGAAAAAAGTATTGTCTTGGATCCCTAGTCACTCATTTTCTCCCAAATTAGAGAGGGTATCAAATCTATTAAGGACCGGGACGGTAAATTCATAAGGACCTCTCCCTTTAAAAGGGTCACTGTACACTGGCCTGATGTTATGTGGGGGATAAAAGAACCCCAAAGGGAGTATATTTACATACTCACCTTGGATTCTAACTGACCCAGCCTGCCTCAGTATATCATCAACCAGCCTGGGGGATCTAAAGCTTATGACGACACAGTCGCCGTCTAAGCTTTTCTTGGTCTTACCCACCCACGGCACCCTTCTAATCATCATGAAATTGTTATCCAAATATTGTCCCAAAACTGTTTTATTGGATAAGTAATGGAGGGCCTTATTTTTTAGTGAGGTCCAATGTTCATTTCTACCACCCTCAATTTTAGGAACATTGGCGAGTATTATTGTATAAGGACAAGCCTCTGCTGGTAGATGTAACGGCAATTCTCTCTTAGGGGACTGTGTTAGGGGACTTAGCCTCCCCACTGGGCTCCGAGGACCCTGTTTCTCTCCCTGGGTAGCTCCAGTGACTTTTGGCACTAAAGGCGGAATACTTAATCCTACCCCCTGGCAAGTCGCTAAGGGTACCGATACCGGTTGTTGGAATGGGGTGATTATAGAGTCCAACAAGTTGTTAACTGAGGCTGTAGCTACACATAATGAGTGAGCTGCCGAAGTACTTGGCCCCATCTCTGGAACCTTGGTATTAAGATGTTTTTCAATTGCCTTAAGTCGATCTTCTATTCGTTCCAGCTCAGCCATTAGGGGTGAAGTAAATGACCTAAGACGTACGTCCAGAATCTTAGCAAGATCTAACATACTTCCCTCGCTACTGTGCTCAGTAACTAAGTTAATGCAATCATTACTTCCCTCCCCCTTATCCTCATCTTTATTGTCTATATGTGAAACAGTAACTTCATTTTGATCCAACCCAAAAGCGGACTTACTATTTCTTGGCTGTTTTGCCTGTTTCCGACTACCATGTGGGATGTTCTTAGCCTTCCTTTTCCCTGGGGCTGTTTTACTACGATTAATTGCCATGTGTGATCCAGCCCTCAACTGCCTGGTACATATGGCCATAGGGGAAGGGGCTACACTAGTTACTGATGAAGGGGCGGGAGATATCGTAAGACTCTCAGCTGCCACTGATCCATTAGGAATCATATATGGGTGCGAACAATCCGATGGAACATTAATAGGGGCCGTTAAGGACGGAGAAACTGTTTGTCTAATAGGATCCAAAGACAATCTACGCTCTACTATATCAATCTCCCTTGCAACCGCCGTTTCTACCTGTTTCAAATAACCATCAAGAGTTCCCATGGCCGCCACCCTAATGCTTGTTTTGGTCTTAACTTTAGCCATACTAAAAAGTTAATAGTGACAAGTAAAGTCTCCCTTTTTTTTTAAAAACAATCGAAGTCAGAAAGTGAACTTTCCCACTCCACCCTTGCAAATCAAATGCAAAATATATTACCACGAATTGAAAAGGGGTTGACCCAACCCAACCTCCTCTGGCCTCTGAGGGCCTAGGAGGGCCCGCCCTTTGCCCGGGCTTAGCCCGGCGCCACCCGCGCGGAGGAAGCCTGCTTGTATTTGGTGCCTCCGGGCGCGGAAGTGGGCGTGTGTGGGGGCGGGAACCAATCCGGGGATTCTGGGAGCTGTGGTCCTGCTCCCCCCACTCGGCAGCCACTAGAAACGCCAGCAGCAGCGACGGCGGGAGGGAGCGGCAAGCCAGACAGCAAGCGTTCACAACGCGAGTCCCACCAACAGCCCGACTGTCCCAGCACAAGTCCCAGATAAGTACAATGGCGGGTTCTGGAATGAGAAAGTGCTCCCGCTCCACCGAGGGAGCCTGTTTGTATTTGGCGCCTCCGGGCGCAGAAGTAGGCGTGTGTGGGGGCGGGAACCAATCCGGGGATTCTGGGAGTTGTGGTCCTGCTCCCCCCACTCGGCAGCCACTAGAAACCCCAGCAGCAGCGACGGCGGGAGGGAGCGGCAAGCCAGACAGCAAGCGTTCACAACGCGAGTCCCACCAACAGCCCGACTGTCCCAGCACAAGTCCCAGATAAGTACAATGGCGGGTTCTGGAATGAGAAAGGGCTCCCGCTCCACCGAGGGAGCCTGCTTGTATTTGGCGCCTCCGGGCACGGAAGTGGGCGTGTGTGGGGGCAGGAACCAATCCGGGGATTCTGGGAGTTGTGGTCCTGCTCCCACCACTCAGCAGCCACTAGAAACCCCAGCAGCAGCGACGGCGGGAGGGAGCGGCAAGCCAGACAGCAAGCGTTCACAACGCGAGTCCCACCAACAGCCCGACTGTCCCAGCACAAGTCCCAGATAAGTACAATGGCGGGTTCTGGAATGAGAAAGGGCTCCCCTACTCTTTCTTGAGTGACTGATAAGTCTGGGTGATGTGATAATGGTAATGCCGGAGCATAGAGCGGTAGTTTGCCTGCTAATTTCCCCATTCTGAACCATGTCGCATTTGTCGTGTCTATGGTATTTATATCACGCTTATGTAGAGGGGGCCGCTGATGTGTAAGGATAGACGACAGAGGGATTGGGAGCGCATCTCCTTCCTCTATTGCTACATGCGTAACATATGGGATCGGATGATACCAATAGTGCGCAAATTGCACCTGAGCACATAAGAAGTAAAGTAAAAAATCTGGGACCGCAAATCCCCCACACGAGTATGGTAACGTAAGTGTGTGCAGTTTAATACGGGCCTGCACGCCAGCCCATATCAACCTCGTCACTAATGCAGTTAACCGTTTAAAAATCACAGAAGGGGGACTGATCGGGATATTATTAAAAAGATATAGGAATTTAGGCAGGACTGCCATTTTGACAATCGCTGGGCGATCGGCCAAAGATAGTGGTAATTGTATCCAGCGATCAATTTTGCCCTCCATGGAATCTAGCGCTTTGCCGTAGTTGGTACGAATTACAACCTCTGGGTCACGGTGAAACCAGACTCCAAGGTATTTGACCGGGTCTGATTGCCATTCCAGAGGGAATTCAGTGTGGTGTGGAATCGTTAAGTCCGTTAACGGAATTATGATGGACTTAGACCAGTTAATTTGTAGCCCTGATTGATGACCAAATCGAATATATTCCCTGAGTAGTGGGGCGAGATGCTGCTCCGGATCTCGCACATATAGCATCATGTCATCCGCATATAAAGATATGTGCAGTGGACGTTGCGGAAATTGGAGTGCCGAGTAGTGATGACCCGGCCTTATTTTACAGGCAAGCGGTTCCAGCGCTAACGTGAAAAGCAAGGGGGACAGTGGGCATCCTTGCCTCGTGCCCCGTTCTATCGGAATGGTCTCTGATATATAATTGTTGACTTTAATACGAGCTGTAGGGGCCGTATATAATGTTTGTACCCAGCGTAAAAAGATCGGTGGAAATCCCATACGTCGCAGCACGGTATGCAGGTAAGGCCATTCAATAGAATCAAATGCTTTTGCAGCATCCAATAGAATCGCAGCGGCTTTGGTATTGGGAATTAAGTAATGTGACAATGCAAATAACGTTCTGGTGTTGTGAGTTTTCAATCTAGTTGGGATAAATCCAGCTTGATCTGGCAATACCAGCCTGGTCATTAGGGGTTGCAACCTGGAAGCCAATAATTTGGCCAATATCTTGGTATCAACGTTGATGAGAGACAACGGCCGATAAGATTCACAGCATTCAGGGTCTTTGTTCGGTTTTAAAAGGGCAATCAGCACAGCTTCTCGCAGTGTGGGCGGTAATAATTGCTTATCGTGCGCATCTCCGTGCATCTCAACCAGATGTCGCGCCAGTTGATCCACAAAACGCTTATAGAATTCACAGGTGAACCCGTCAGGGCCGGGCGCTTTGCCATTAGGCAGTGACTTAATAATTCCCGTAACCTCCTCTGCCGTGATGGGCAAGGACAGATATTCCCTATGCGTGTCAGATAACCAAGCGATCGCCACATCTTCCAAGTAGTCCACAACCTCGGATGGTGTAGCCGTTTGGCGTGCAGTATATAACTCGCTATATGTACATATAAATTAGCTTAATATACCCTTCGTGTTGTGATGTATCCCCCCCTGCGCATCTCTAATCTTTAGAACCATCTGTGGCAGGCGCCCTGTGCAGATCTTGGATGCCAATATTCTTCCAGGCCTACCTCCTTCCCCGTATGTATGCGCCACTTGACGCTTCAACACATACTTCAGCTCAGCCTCCGCATAAGTTTGATATTCCGACAACACCCTCTGAATGTCACATAGGGTTTTCACATCTCGCGTAGTTTCATACTCCCGTTCTAGTTCAGCTAGTATGCTCTCACGCTTGTTAAGCTGTTGGCGTATGTCTTTTAATATACCAGCGCTAGTACTAATACAGACCCCCCTGGTCGTCGCATTGAAGGCCTCCTATAGTAAACCTGGATCGTCTGTGCTGGGCTTATTCAATGCAAAATAATCTGTGATAGCTTGACTGATAGTGTCAGTATACACTGAGTCTAGTAGGGCTTTCGAATTGAATCTCCAAGTGTTAGGGGGTGGTGTGTAATGTGGTATGTTAATAGAGAGCAGCACTGGGTTGTGGTCCGATAACGTTCTGGGCATGTGTCTCACCTCGCGCGTCCATAATAATACTTCACTAGTTCCCAACCAGTAGTCTATGCGAGACCAGCTGGTGTGTGCCTCTATGGTGTGTGTGGCCTCCCTATCACCTGGATTACGGGTTCTCCAGATATCATGAAGCTGTGCATCGCTCATAATATTGCGCACCACTTCCGCTGCCCTACGATGCGGTTCTTTAGATCCTGATGATCTGTCTAAGTCATCACATAGTGCAACATTGAAATCACCTCCCCAGCATTTAGTCATGCCCGACAGCTCATTCAGTTTACGCCAAATTTCGCTATAGAATTCCGGGTCATCCACATTCGGACCATAAGTGTTGATAAAAGCAATTCTCTGACTCCGTAAGTACCCCTTGATAATGACGTAACGCCCAAATTCATCCCGTATCGTACTATCAATTTGCGGCTGCGTCCCTTTCTTAACCAATATGATAACACCCCTGGAATAGGAGGAGTATGATGATTCATACATTGCCTCCGCCCATCTGCGCCCAATCTGATTTGTAGCCCTAGGAGCAAGGTGTGTCTCCTGAAGCAACGCTATGTCAATGTGGAGTCTGTCGAAATAAGCGAAGATTTTTCTGATTTTTTTCGGGTTATTGAGTCCCCGGACATTCCAAGTTATCATATTTAAATGTGTAGGTTGTAGCCTATCTGTAGACAGCGCTAGGGAGAAATATGCGTCTTGTAACATGTAATGTTACCCCTACTTGTACACCTTATGTGAGTGAATAAAAGCCTGGCAACATCAGGCACGAAACTGAACAACTGGATATCTGCGATGTTTCTCAAGTACAACAGTCTGCAAACATTGTACTGCCCTTGCCCTCCCCCCCACCCACTTCAGCACCCCAACCATGCCAAAGACACATCCCCAACATAGTAAATAACAGAACTAAACCACTGCGTGGGTAGCATCCGCTAGGGGTCCGGCGAGTGCACACAACTCCATCCACGCATAGTGGATGTGGTCCGGTATACGTTATTTACACAGAATTGTTTCTGACTAACAGTCTATCCAGTGATGTTAACTTACCAGTATGCTATGCATATCAGTACCACCCATGCTGTACAGCAAATATTACTCTATTTACTGCAGGTGATACAGACTGTAACTCCCACTTATAATAATGCTAGGAGGGCATCAGCCCTATCTTCGCCCAGGGAGAAAGGTACAGTAGGGTATCTTGCGATATAGAAAAAAAAACTATCTAGCAATATCACCAAACTCTTTACGGCATGTCCACAATACATGTATCTCCTATTCTAACTACTGCGTCTGATGTGCATCCTTAGGAAAGTAGTGTCTTTTCCCTTGTTACTCTACCCTTAGTGATGCGTTGACTACAACGTCTCAGAGGTCCAATGAGCGATAAGTCGAGCCATACAGTCCCACCAGCCAGCGAAACCACAAATTAACTGTCCGTCTATCCCACACAAGCAGGATACCTACATGACACAAGACATACTGTGTACCTCCATTTCCCCCCCCAGATGCGCTCAACAGGAAGGACGCACTTATTCAGGCTCAGGGTTTTGTCCAGTCTTCTTACGTTCCCGTCGCTGACCCAGCAGTTTTTTTAGAAAGTCGTTCGCTGCTTTCGGAGAGTGGAGGATCGTGGAGTGGCCATCGTGATTCACCTTCAATCGGGCCGGATAGAGCATTGCATACTCCACTCCCAAATCACGCAATTTCTGTTTTACGGGATTAAATTCCTTTCGTGCTAGCTGTACTGACATGGTGAAATCCGGATAGAAGGCTAATGTATTACCCTGGTAGGTCACCTGCTGTTTTTCTCGCGCCATTCGCAATATGGCATCTTGAACTCTATAATTCAGGATCTTGGCCACTATGGGTCTCGGAGTGGCGCCCGGAGGGGGTCTGGACGCCAAAGACCTATGTGCGCGCTCCACTATAAGGACAGCCGAGAAATTACTAGCACCAAACACTTCACGGAGTATGTCTTCTACATAGGTCTCCATCTGGTATTTTTGGATTCAGGAATTCCCGCAATTCGGACGTTATTGCGACGGGACCTCGCTTCCCAGTCCTCCACTTTGTGTTTAAGGCCTTCCACCACTTTCTCCATGTCTTTACACTTACACGTTGTGGTTTGCGATTCATCTTCTACGGTTGTTATACGCCTCTCAGCTTCGTCGAGTCGTTCACCTTGTTTGTCCAGTTTAGCTGACATATTGTCCACCCTATTTGTAAGGGAGTCCAACTTGCCGTTTATATCCTGCAAACTCTGCTGTATCGCTTTGAGGGCTAGTTCCATTGTATTGTTTATCTCTGTCCCCCCTTCCACTTCCGTGTCTGACAGCGCCGTGGCACCTTTGTTTTGTCGTTTAGTTTTGAAGGAAAGCTTGGGTTGTTGTTTGTCCGGCTTCCCCATGTTGTCAATAGCAAGTCCCCAAATTGGCGGCACTCCCTTCACTCTATCGCCACCCACAAGGGAACAGTGCGAAATGATCGGCACCTGGTAGGCTCCTGTACTCCCAACCCCTCACTCGGCGCAATTAACTCTAGCGTCAATATGTTGAACACAATATTTACTTCCTTGGAGGACAACCGGTAGTCTCAGCTGGGCTGCAGCGCCTCATGTACAAATCAGATGCGTAGTTATGGCACACATCCAGCAGGGACCAGTTCACACTGTTGGGGAGGCACCGTGACAATGCGCAATAGCATGCCCCATTTCTTCATGCGTTGCGATATGTGCATGTATCACCAGGCCACATGACACATACCAACAGGCACCTCACAGCCATCCCACCCTCCAGGAGACCACTGACTTCACGATACGTGTCTAGCGGCAGCTACCACACAGTCACTGAGAACCTTGCGCTCTGTAAGTTATACAGGACCAATGGCAGTGCGACGGCAAGTGTCTAGGCCCCCCTGACATCTGACCGGCAGACACCACATCCGGCAACATAGGTGCCTTCAGTATATGCGATGATGCGCGTCACGTTAGATGAGGCACAGCTCCCCCAGCCGCTACGGCCGCCTGGTTCCACAATGGCAGGGAAGTCACATCAGCAAGGGGGCCTTTTCGAGCTCAGACGTGGGCCGCCATTTTGCGCTGGAGCCACGATGAGCGGCATGGGCAGCAGGCAGAGTCATAAGGTAATCATACTCACTGCGCGCCCGCACCCGGCAGTCCGCTGGTCTCTCCCCCTCGGTTGTACCTCCCAGTAGCTAGAGACAATCTGCGGGGAGTCCGCTACCCGGCCGGGAACAGACCTTACATCGGAGCGGACGCAGGATCGGGCGCCGCCATCTTGAGTCCGCTGCCCGCCTCTCCGCCGGATAACTACTTAAGCAGCTTAATGCTGGCAAATGGTGAGCATGCAGCCTCAGCCCCTCTGCATCATGTTCACGAGGAATTCCAACGTTGGTAGCAGTTAGTTGCAGTCAGTAACAGCCCGCATGCCGGCCATTTATGCCGTTCCTTGTCCCGGACCAGCGGAGCTGCTTCAGAAGCCAGCCATTCCGCAGTGCGCCCTCTAGCGCCCCCGCATCCCACAACAACCTTGATTGTTCAGCATTAAGTAACTCCCATTTGAGAGCAGACTGAACACTGGATTAATCAGGGTGGCTGGGGGACCCTTAAATGACAGGACAGGCTTGCAACTGAACCGTTTCAGGCCCCGTGAAGCATAATAGCCTGGCAAAGTAGAGATCCACTTAACGACATCTCGCAGTCTGTACCGCTTAGAAACACTTCAGTGTCCCCATTCCTGCATCTAAATCTATACGGTAATTCCCAAGATTCATGGATGAAGTCCTTACCCATTGCCTAAAATCTGCCTACCTGGTGGTGTTCTAGGCAATATTGAAATTGGAAAGTTGTTACTGGCAATGTTATATGGCCTTGAGTTAACCATTCTGTGGACCGTGACTGCCATGTTGAAAGGTAATGGGTCTAATTTTTCAATGTGCAGCATTGTATATTTTGCATCTCTTTGTACCATTCTCGTATGTCTTTCTGCCATATTATATGCGGAGAATAGAGACCTCCTGTTAATATATCGCCAGGGCAACCAGAGCGCAAATATTGTAGCGTCCAGCTTAATAATAGAATGGATCGTAACTGTGACAGCCTGTGTTGTAAGATGGACAGATCCTGTTCCATTATATCTATAGCAGAGGATAAAATGTTGCCCAGTGATTAAATCCTAGATGTCAGTGTTGTCATACTATTATCAACCACAGCCAAAGCCTTTTCTAAGTTAATTCTGTCAATTTCACGCAATCTCTCTGCAGCTTCTTGTAGAGAGATTTTCCAAATGTCATTATAGACAGCGTGTAAGAAGTGTTTCCGACATGGTTTCCGGGGACCTAGCAAAAAATCCCTTAAATCCATGTCATCCGATAGTAAGGACAAGTGTTGTTTCACCTGGGACAGTGTTGAGGTTCTTAGCCAATCAAGGCATAACTTCCCAACACTGTAGAATGTCACCACCCCCAGACATTCTCGTTGTACATAGCGTGGGTCAGGACTATGGATACTAAACCCTTCAGTGGTAATCTTGAATCTTGACTGACACCTATTTGTGTCAATAGGCCAAACTAACCATCCCTTCCAATTGGGGTCTGTTGAATTGTATGAAACGTCATGCACGATGTCATCTAGTTTACCCTCACTTTTGCTGTATAGTTTTGCCATCCCTCAAAGTGTGAAAGCAAGGGAATATAAGGTGTGTTCAGGTCCTTAATCCTGGCTAACCCAAGACAGGAAGTCTGTTGCACAGTGTTGTTCAGGAAGATAATTTGTTGTGGTATGAGGCATGCTCTAGATAGTGCCTCAGTTCCCTGAACCTGTAATTCCTTAGTTCCCCAGACTGATTTTATGTCTATAGTGTCTTTCCTTAAGTCAAAACCCTGTTCAGACCGTTTGGCAATAAAGGATGCAGAGTACATCTGTTTTGCATTAGTAAGCATATTTTTCTTTACAGGTGTAGGTGCAAGCTTGTAATAATATGAGCGTGGATCTGATGTATTAAACCCATAAAAATAAGCAATCTTTTGTGCAAACGTTTGTGAACTACCTTTCGGTGGTGTTGGGCAATGTTCCAATTGGTTGTATGCAAAAACATTACGTAGAGCACTCGTTTTATGCAAACAATTATGACCATAATGTTGGCAACAGTACATGGTGTCAAAATCAGATGAATCATCAAACATTTTATTTTTTGAAAATGCTTCAGTCAGTTCTAAATCAGACAGCATACTATTTATAGTTTCAAAATCCCAATCGTCAGAGTATGTACTATAGGTGATGATATCAGTCAAAGAAACTTTAAATACATGTGGGGCCTCATGTAGGTAGCCAAATACCGGTCGGTAACGTCCGAAATTCGGTAAATATCCCGTTACCGACCGGTATTCAGACAAGTGAGATGTAGGAGTCCAAAAACCACTTTTCGGTAAATATGAGGCGGTAAATACCGATTCATAGTTACCGAATTCTAAAATACCGATTCATATTTACCGAATACATTATTAACGAATCGGTAAATATGAAGTGGTAAATATGAAGTGGTAAAAATTTAAAATGACATGTAGGAGCAGTCGGTAATTAAGAAATCCAGGAAAATCGGTAAATAAGAGTCGGTAATTAACACGGATGGAAAGCAGGTGGTAACCATCAACAATGCACATAAGCAATCCCAAAATGCAACTGCGTGGACAACATGGCCGCCATGTACGTCATTGCAAGGCGCCTACGTCTACAGGCAGCAGGACTGAGGGTGTGGCGACGGGAGGAACAAATCTACAGACAGCGCATCACACTATTCCAGCTGACTGATGCAGAGATACATGAGAGGTACAGGCTACACCCCGAAACCATCATGGACTTAATCAGGGACCTTCACCCACTCCTGGACCAGCCAATAAGAAGGGCGCACGCCATACCCCCACATGTGCAGGTGCTCTGCAGCCTACATCTGTTGGCATCCGGCAGTTATCAGGTGGTGATAGCTGCGGTGGGTGGGGTATCCCAGAGTTGCCCGTCACGTTTCTTCAGGAAGTTCCTGGATGCCATGATGCAGAGAATGCACCACTACATAAGCTTCCCAAACACACAGGCTGCACTGCAGAAAACAAAAACAGACTTTTATCACATGGCACAGTTCCCCCATGTCATCGGCTGTATTGATGGTACACACATCCCAATCTGTCCTCCAGCTGACACAGAGCACATCTACAGGAACAGGAAGTCCACCCACTCCATCAATGTGCAGGTCATCTGTGATGCAGGGAACATCATCACAGATATTGTTGCAAAGTTTCCTGGGAGCACCCACGACTCTTACATCTTCCAGAATAGTGGGATCTACACACGACTGAGAGCCGGAGAATTCGGAGAGGGATACCTGCTGGGTAAGTAACAGTGACGCCCCTTGAAACCTGCAAATCAGAGTGTATAGAGGCATGTAACTGATGGTTCCCTTTTACTCATCCAGGCGACAGTGCATATGCATGCCGTTCATTCATCCTCACTCCCTACCTACACCCAGCAACCCAGAGTGAGAGACGATACAACGTGGCCCACAAATCTACACGCAATGTGGTGGAGCGCACGTTTGGACTGCTGAAGAGCAGGTTCCGCTGCCTCCACAAGAGCGGAGGCGCACGCCAGTACAAACCCATCACCTGCTGCAAGATCATTGCCACTTGTGCAATGCTGCACAACCTTGCCACGAAAAAAGGTACAGATGTGGAACTAACATATTTTGAGGACAACGAGGATGAGTCAGGCCAGCCAGAGGGCAGCGCAGCTAGAGTGCCAACTGCAATCGATGGGAGAGAGAGACGGGCAGAGATCACATGCAACTATTTCTGAGTAAGTGAGGGGACACAGCGAGTCGTGAGAAGTCATGACGTAGTTTAATGTGGCACCACGCCATGAACACATGAACAGGCCAATCTGGCAATATGCCATCTATACAATGAGTATGTCCAGGGTTACGTCACCCAATGGCAAGTGGATAAGCAGGGCCACATCAATGTTTGCGCATACGCGCTGCAGTGGTGGATTGCACGGCCTGTGCATCCTCACTAGAGCCAAGCCGCCTGCTGCTCCTGCGTGCTTCTGGGACGGGGGGTGTGATGCTGCTGCTGGTGTCGATGCTCTCCGCAGCATCCCCTGCAGCAGTTGTCGACGCCTGACTTGTCAATAGCACCCCTAGTGCACTTGTCACCTGCACCATCCCCCGTGACAGGTCGCTGCAGCACTGTGTTAGGCCCTCCTGCATCGTCACAGAGCGCCGGCAAAGTAGGGAAGTCGCAGTTGCCAGACGGTTGAGTGCCCTGCTGGTAGTGTCCCTTCTCTGGCGTTCCCGGCGCCGTGCTTCGATGTCAGCATCTAATTTGCTGCACAACTGCTGGATTGACTGGGACATGTCCCGAATGCCCGCAGCCATGCCGCCAATGTTTGTGTCCATGTTGACTAAGCTTGTCCTCATCACCCGCATGTGCCTCTGGACTGACATTACTGCCTTTGATTGCAGGCGCTGTTGCTTCAACATTTGGCCCTCGAGCCCCAAGAAGACACCATGGCCGTCAGTGGGTGCTGGTGGACTCTGGACACGCGACCTGCGGCGCCCTCTTGCTCCCGTCTGTGCTGCCTGTGAGGTGTGGGGCACAGTGGGATGGCTCCCTTCCTGGGGCCCGGTGCGGTCTTCTGGGCCCATGCTGTCGTCTGACGAGGTGTCGAAGGCTCGTAGCCTGGCTGCTGGACGCCTCCTCATTCTCACACCTGCAAGCGGAGATGTGGCCGGTGAATCGAACATGAGTGGCGATGCTGGCTCTGGTGGTGGTGATGCTGGCTCTCGGTGAGGTGATGGTGGCTCTGTGTGCGGCGCGGCTGGCTGCGTAGGTGGTGCGGCTGAAAGTGGGCCTGCTCCCTGGTCTGAACTCGTGGTGGCTAGAGGTGATTTTTGTGGCCGGTGTGCCGTCTCCCCTGCAGCATGCCCTGTACTGCATGATGTCACATCTGTGGACAGAAAAACAACATTGGCTCAGTGTCCCCGAAGGGCTGCATTGCAAGCGTCACAATAAATCATTTCACATTCCAATCTGTCCTCTGTCTCCTTGTGCCTCGAGTGCGTGACATGCCTTGTTGCCCTGTGACATTTACGTCATGGTTAGTGTTGCCCTGACTACATCTCCCGGAATGCATTGCCTGTCTGCACTGACACGTGTGGACTGCAGTGTGATTCTCGTTTCACAATGGGGGATGTGGGATAGGGGTAGGGGCGGCTACATTGCTGTGCTTTCGTCTTACCTTGGTGTGTTGCGGCTCTGGCAGAGCTGTCGGCGTCCCCAAGACCCACGGCGCTCTCTTGCTCGAGTGTGGCCGCCACCAGCTCCTCCAGTTCGGTGAGGGCAGGTGCCCTGTTGGTTCCACCTCCGGTCTGGCTGGCCTCCTTCTGGATGTCGCCCATCTTCCTCTTGGTCACAATCCTCAGGTCATACCAGCGCTTTTTGAGGACCTCAATTTCCCTGTGGGTCACTCCCACAGCATTGACCTGCGCCTGGATGGCCAGCCATATGTTGCGCTTTTCGGCCTCAGGCACTTGCAGGGATTGCCTCCCAAACAGCTTCTGGTGCTGCTTCACCACCTCCTCCACCAGCACCTGGAGTTCCTTGGGGCTGAATTTGAGCTTCCTCCTCCTTTCCCCTCCGTCTTTCTGTGTGCTCTGGCTGGACATGCTGTTCGTTTCCCGCTCGCACATGCAACTGCTCCCTGCCTCTCCTCTGCACTCCGAGCCTCTCCAGGGTCGGCTAATTATGTACACCTGCCTGGGTGTGGCCACTTCGGCTAATTGTGTACACCTGCCTGGGTGTGGGCAGTTCCTGGTTGGGTGGGCTGTCGTTGCACAGGATTAGCTGTTTCGTCAAGTCATGTGATGTTATTTACCGAATCCGTACGTACCGATTCGGTATTTTCCGATTCGGTAGATACCACCTCTGTATTTTCCGATTCGGAAGATACCACCTCGGTATTTTCCGAATCGGTAATTATCACCTCGGTATTTACCGATTCGGTGAATTCCGATTCGTATTTACCGAATGTTACCGAATCGGTAACTGTTACCGAATTTTTACCTACATATAACTTACCGATTCTAATTTACCGATTCGGTACGGCTCGGTATTTAAGAACCGGTAACATTTATTTACCTACATGAGGCCCGTGGTATTTTTAAAAGTTCAGTGTGACCAAATACATTATATGAAACCCTGTCCCAAACTATTCCGTCAGGAACTGGTACTGCTGTAATGTTCACATAGGACAGGTCTCTCTGTTCACGATGAGATGACGTATGAGGTTCCAGTACCTAGTTCACATGTGATACTGCGGAGCATTCTGGGAGATAATGTCCATTCATAAGCAAGAAAAAGACGGTCACTAAACCTATCCAGAACAGTAGGAACAGTATGCCAGTTGCTATCCAGAGCTGTAGCCATGGTGATACTAGGTACGTCTTTTTCAGCCAAAGGTAGAAATCATGAAGTTTATTTGGTAACTCAGCATGTTTTATTGAACTTGCAGATGACTCCTGTAGAGGCATATTCATGTAGATGTCGGTGTTCGGCCGAATTGTTATCTGTGTTTCATTTGTGTTTTGATGTTCAAATTTAAAAGGAATGAGTTCCATTTCATTGTTGGTAACTCCATTACTAAGTATAGAAGACTTAAAATGTTATCAGTCTTTCTGTCTGAACCTCCTGTATGGTAGCGAGAGGAGAGCGGTGGCTACCCAGAAGCCCACGTGGCCTGCTATTCAGAATCGGCCACATAGTGTGGTTTGATTAGATCAATGGAGAAAAATCTCTTTTCGTTCTTGCCGGCAAGAGGCGGAAGAGGTACTATTCTTGTTCCTTCGATAGCCAGGACAGGTACAGCTGTTCTGTAGGATGGCCCAAATTCTTTCTTGTCCACAATCTTTTCTGTGACCAGATCTCCGACTTATGGGATCCAGGCAGGTCTTGCTGTGACTAATTTTACTTCCCCAGTGGCGGTGCGTTTTACTTGGACGTTGCTTTGTAGTGCCTGAAATTCATTGAGTTCCTGTAAAACAGCCAAACAGTTATTAATGTCAAATTGTTTTTCACCCGCCACTGTGCTGCCACAATCGAGGTCAGGTATCCACATTGTCGTCCCAAATAGGACTTTGTAAGGAGTACCGCCTTCTGGGAAACTTCTTGGCATGCTATTAAGTTCCCTCTAGGTCCCATACAGGTGATTGATCCAACTGCCAGCTGAGCCTTGATGTTAAGGATTGCTTTAAGTTCGGGTTTTTATTTCCACAATCGAATTTCTCTCTGAATGATACGGAGAGGAGTACCTCAATGCTACACCCAAACTTCCCATGGCTTCCTTGTAAGCCCTAGAGCTGAACACGGGGCCACCGTCAGAATGTAATGTGCCAATTGCGTACGTACCTATGTAGACTCACAAATCCTTTATAACAGTTCGGGTGTCAGCCGAGTGCTGGGGCCAAACCCACAGGAATTTAGAGCATGAATACACTGCCACCAAGATATACTTGTAAGCCCTGTCAGATTGTGAGGGGCCGCAGTGGTCCAAATAGCTAAAATCGAGAGGCCTGTTGGATATCAGTAGTGGTGTTTGTGCTGGACGTGCTACGGTGGATCCCTTCATGTGCTGACAGATGTCGCACTTGAGGGCAAATGCTTTTATCTCTTTTGTTAAACCTGGCCACCAATAGCGTTGTTTCAATAATGTAACTGTCGCAGTTATCCATGCGTGTGCTGAGCCCAGACCCTCGTGTGCAGCTAGAATTAAAACTAATCTGCGATCCATGTTTGCTATTACTCTATCCCCACTCCTAGAATTTGAGCATACAGAATATTTTGCACATCTAACTTGTAGGAGTACTTCAGTGGAAAGCCTTTTGGCATGGCTGAACTGTTTTTGCGTGAAGCGATGACAGTTACCATTATCTGTCCGTCTAGTCTCATGCTAGAATGAGTAATTGCAGCTCCGGCAGCAGTTCGCCCTGTCGCCTTGGTGGCTTCATCAGCCAATGAATTCCCTTCAATGTGAACGCCATCATGTCGATGATTTAGTGTGTATATCATGTGACCTCTTTGCAAGTCTTTTCTCAGTTCTGCCACTTGTTCCCAAAGCAATTTATGCTTTAATGTGCAACCTTTTGAGTCTTTAAACCCATTCTGACCTCAGTAGTGAAGATATTCATTGATAGACTGGACACAGTAAAATGAATTGCACACTATAAGTGTGGGGAATTCCCGATCTGTATTTCTTAGTACCAGTAATAGTGCTTTTAATTCTGCTAGCTGTGCCATGAAGTCTCCTAGAGACTGTGTCTTCGTACTGCTAGGATGGAACTTGCGTTCCTGCATACATTCTTTTACAATCACACAAGCTGCGCTGTATTGCTGCTTACTTCCTATGGCTGGCTGAGCAGAACCATCAGCGTAAATAATGTATTCATACTGATCCAGAGGCATTATTTCATTCAGGAGATTATATTTTTGCTCATACTGCAGGAATGCTTGTGTTTTTCATGTAGACTTAAATTTGTAGTCTACATCTGTGGCAGTGAGAGAATTAGCCCATTGTATCCATTGCAGATGTAAAGCTTTTTCATTTGGAACACTTGCCTTTGTAATAGCCTCTAAGGTCAGTGCTGGAGTTACGACAATTATTCGTTTCCCCTGAGCCAGTGCTCTTCCTCTCACTACGGCAGTCTGTATTGCTGTCACAATTTTTTCTGTAGAAGCAAAATGCATTTCACTGTTTGTGTACAAGTGTGATTTGTATGCTATAGGTACTGTTTTGCCTTCATTGAAGGTGAGATAAGTGTACCCAGATTTACCCGCGATTACACGGCTCACCAGATTTGTGGTATTCACACGTGTATGTAGGTGTTTGGAAGCCATCATGTCAGCTTGTAAGGAATAAAGGACATACGTGTGTTCCTGTGTCCAATGTCGAATTGAAAAATCAGGTCTGATTAAATCGTAGAAAGGTTTCACTTTTTCTGCGTAATCCAAAATTTATGTTCTGCCAAAATTTAGGAATCCCAAAATGGATTGCAACTTTTTCAGAGTTTTGGGAATTTGGAGCAGCACACACTTTTCTAAAAAGTTAGCTGCTAGGCTTTTTCTTTCATTTGATAACTCATATCCCCAAAATAGGACACTGAGGTGTGCTATGTTCGATTTTTTTAAATTGAATTTGTAGCCCTCAGAGGCAAACCCCAAAATTATGTTGCTCACCCTGGTCAAATGATCCAACAAATCATCATCCGTCAGATAAATATCATCTACATAGGACAATGCCTCAATATTTTGAAGTAACTCTGTTATCCTAGCTGAGAACAACCCGGGGCTATTCTTATACCCTTGGGGCAGTCTACAAAATTGCCGATTACACGCACGCAACCTGGGCTTCATCCTGGACTCCTCCCTCTCCATGACCAGACAAGTCAACGCCGTCTCCTCGTCGTGCTTCAACATACTGCGCATGCTACGTAAGATCTTCCGGTGGATCCCCACCGAGACCAGGAAGACGGTCACCCAGGCCCTCGTCACCAGCCGTCTGGACTACGGCAACTCCCTCTACGCCGGAACCACCGCCAAACTCCAAAAGAGACTCCAGCGGATCCAGAACGCCTCAGCACGACTCATTCTGGACATCCCCCGTCGCAGCCACATCTCCGGACACCTGAGAGACCTGCACTGGCTCCCGGTCAGCAAGAGAATCACCTTCCGTCTCCTCACCCACGCACACAAAGCCCTACACAACCAAGGCCCAGGATACCTCAACAGCCGCCTCAACTTCTACGCTCCCAAACGCCAGCTTCGATCGACCAGCCACGCCCTCGCCGCCGTCCCCCACATCCGAAGAGCCACCACAGGGGGACGGTCCTTCTCCTACCTCGCCGCCAAGACATGGAACTCCCTCCCCACCCACCTCCGCCTGACCCAGGACCACCTCACCTTCAGGAAGCAACTCAAGACCTGGCTGTTCGAGCAGTAGCGGACCCCCCCAGCGCCTTGAGACCCTCCGGGTGAGTAGCGCGCTATATAAATGCGTTGATTGATTGATTGATTGATTGATTGATTAGAGCCTAAGGTTGAGAATGCTGTGAAATACCTGCTTTCTGGCGCTATATTTTGGCAGAAGAATCCATTTGAGATATCTAGTGTTGTTTTGTATTTTTTCCACACATGGTTATTCATTAATGCGGCACTGTGTGCATTCTGTACTGAAAATGTCTTTGTACATGTAGTCAAATGTCTGTAGTCTAAAACTAGATGGTATGAATTGTCAAGTTTCATTACGGGAAACAAAGGATTATTCATTGGAGAGGTGCAATTTTCTATTACCCCCTGGTATTCAAGTTGATCTAAGATCTCCCTAACTTGTTACTTCTTCACTTCTTGTTTTATTGTGTACTGTCTCTGTGCAGTTGGAGTAGTTTTTACTGGGATTGCATGGAGAGTGACTCAGCATCCCACCCTACATGGTTGCGATATAATGCAGGAGCACGTGCTACCGCCCACTCCTGCGCATATGAGTGTTTTAGAGATGCTGGAACGAGGTCGGAAAAAGCTAGTAAAATTATTGTTTCCCCCTTTGGGCATTCTATAATGATCTCAGGCGTCCAATCTTTTTCAGCCACAAGGATGTCATAGCCATAAGTCAGGTTCTCCCAGAAGAGACCTTTAATTTTTCTTGGTTTATCTCCCTCCATTTGGAGAGTTATATCATATAACTGTTGTGGGAGACTTATCCTTGTATCAGGTGTTTCCACTGTGATATGTTCATTTAACGACACTGTCACCAGAAATTCCATCAGGATCTGGCAAGCTATTGTTACTTCTGCTACACTGTCTAGCATCGTCAGAGCCCATTCCCCGTTCAGAAGTTGAGTCCTCAGTATCGTTGGCATTTCTAACTTTAAGGCCAGCTACTTTCTTCTTTTTAAATTGAGGTTTTGATTTTGGTTTATCTTCTTTTTTGATCTTATAGTCCGAAGTACGATGTGTATCTCTGGACTTTGTTCTTTCTTCTGATCTGTGTTCTGACCGTCCTTCCCTCTCTGAGTTTTTGATGAACCCTGAAAGGAACAAGAGGAAAGTGTATCAGTATCCTGATACCTATCAGGTTTCCTAATGTTATCACAACTCCTAAGGTTGTATCTCCTTTCGGAGGGCTCCCGTTGAGGAGACCCACCTCTTGATTGTGATCTATTCCCTCTATTCTTTTGTTGTTTATTATCCCATCTCTTTTTGGAAGAACCAGGTGCTTGCTTGGTAGTATCCTTTTCAGGTCCACACATGGGTTGAGGTTTTGATGCTCTAGCTCACAAATTAGCTCTACTTAATTCGGCATATGTATGCAATTCCGGACCCTCACTGTGCCTCACTCAGGGAGGGCCAAACCTGAGATTCATATGTGTGCATAGGGTGCACCTCAGAGAGGATGGTGTGAGTGTAGTACGACAAAGGGGGAAAGATTCTTAACTTGCCAACTTGGATTCACGGCTATTAAGTCCTCCGCGTGCCTATCCGCCGTGTGCACAATCGGGATCACAGCCAAAGGAAAGAGCCCAATCTTGTAGGCCCCTGCCGCCCCTCTAGCCGAAGGGTAGCTCAGCACTCGCCTCTTGGGTCCCGGACTAGACGCCCGCCGCTGTACGTGCCCCAGGTCAGGCTTCAGGCATCACCCCTGGCCACTAGGATAGGGAACATATGTGACCCTGTCCCCTGGCTCCTCGAATGGCCAGACCCAATCAATTATTGACTCCTACCTCACCTCCGAGGAGTCCCACAGGGGCAGTCCAGCATCCGTAGGCCGCCAGAGGACGGCAGCGTAGAAGCACTTGGTGCAGACCCAGTATATGTCCATCCGGCCCCGGCAGACCGCAGCAGTAAGGCAGGATAGTCGCTGGGACGGGTGGCTGATCAGGCGCGCCGGGTCTGGGGGGGAAGGCCCTCAGCTCTGCGCCCCTCTGCGGGGACATCCCCGCCTCTAGAGGGGTAAAAAAAGGCCCAGCTGTCCCCTCGCACAGTCCCGGATCCCAGAGTCTTCCGGTACTCACTGCAGAGGATGGCGGCGTGGATGCCCTGAGGAACGGGAGCCGCCTCGGGCCTACAAGAGAGCGTCATCGCAGGCCGCCGGGTAGATGCCGGATCAGGTCAGAAGGGTGCAGGTGATCTCAAGTCCTCCCGCAGTCTTGCCAGTATGATCGGCATAGCAGCCACGCAGGCAGGGTCTCGAACAGCCCACTCCACACTCGGCACAGCAGCCCGGATCCCGCCTGTCACCGGGTGGCCACACGCCTCCTTTCTAGGATCAGCGTTCCCCAAGCTCAGGGCTCTCCCGAGTCTGCACTGCAGCCGCCTCCGCTCACTCGTCCCTGGTTCAATGAACTCCACAGGGGTCACGACCAGCAATCACATTTGGTCCAGAGCCACCATCTTAGCAGGCAAGGCGTCCGTCTCATTATCAAGATCTCTCGCTCAGTTTGTCATTTTTGCGGTATACCCGCACATAGGGGAAGGTTACACTGGCGCAGCGTGCTGGGTTTCAGGAACGTCGTGGCTTCACTGGACCAGATTCTACAGGATAATGACTGGGCTTGCGTGTAGCTGCGGGCTCACACGTCTGCCATTGTTGGCTTCCAAGCCACGCCAGGGTGAATGGATGAATAATGAGAGAAAGGATGGATGAATGAGTGAGTGAGTGAGTGAGTGAGTGAGTGAGTGAGTGAGTGAGTGAGTGAGTGAGTGGAAGGATGGATGAGAGAAAGAGTAAGTAGATGGATGGGTGGAATGGTGGATGGATGGGTAAAAAGGTGGATGGAAGAGTGAAAGGATAGATGGATGAGTGAAAGGGTGGATGATGAGCAAGTGAAAGGGTGGATGGATGAGTAAAATGATGGCTGGATTGATAAATTGATAAGTGAAAGGGTGAATGGATGGACAAATGAGTGAAAGGGTGGATGTAAGGATGGATGAGTGAGTGAAAGGGAGGGTAGATGGGCAAAAGGATGGATGGATAAGTGAATGGTTGGGTGGGTGGATGGATGGATGAGAGAAAGGATGGATAGATGAGTGATAGGGTCAATAGATGGATTCATGAGAGGATGAGTGGATGGATGGGTGAAGGATGGATGGATGGCTAAGTGAAAGAGGGATGGAGAGAGAAAGGGAAGATGGATGGATGAGTGAAAGTATGGATGGATGATTGACAGGATGGATGGTCGAATGGGTGTACTGATGAGCGAAAAGAAGGACGTAAGGATGGATGAGTGAAAGAATGCATAGATGAGTGAAAGGGAGGATGAATAGCTGGAAGAAAGGATGGATGAGTGAAATGGTGAATGGATGGACGAATGGACAGGTGAGTGACAGGATGAATGGATGGATGGATGAGTAAGTGAAAGGATGGCTGGACGGGTGTACGAGTAAATGGTTGGATGGATGAGTGAATGAATGGATGGGTGGAAGTGTGGATGGATGAGTGAAAGGATGGATGGCATGAAAGAATGGATGGATGATGGATTGATGAGTGTAAAGGTTGATGGAGGGATGGATGAGTGAAATGATGGATGGGAGGGTAGATGATGGATAGGTTTGGAAATGGTTGAATACGTTTGGATATGGATGGGAACACAAATGGACGGACAGAATGAATGATGAAAGACTGAATGATGGATGAAAGAATGAATGGATATCACACCCCCGGGTGACTAAACCCACTATCCCGAACCAACACATGACATCAGGCAGCAAGCGCAGAAGTCGGACTTGAAATGCTCCTTCTGCCTGCCAAAAAGCAGAAACGGATTCCTTGTATGGGGCCATGGTACCACAAGAGAAGTTCTGCTGTTGTGCCGTTGGGTGGCGCTGCTCCCGATGCCACCGGGAAGCAGCCCTCCACCTGCCCCGAGGCGATGAGAGATGCTTGAGGGCACGGCTTCATGCAGCCATTCTGCGGGAAAAGGTGGGTAAGACAACATAACCTGCACTTGCAGACAACATCACCGACGTGAATCAAGTCCCTTCCACCACCAATATTCTTTTTTAAACTGCCCCTGTAGCCCCGCCCACGCTACGCCACTGCCTACCAGTATGTTTGACATCTGACTCTTACACCTTGTAGCCCTCATTGTCTTAAGTAACATTTCCTATACATTGACTTTCACATTTATATGAGTCATTGCCTCTATATAATATGTGTGTGATGTAACGCAGCCAGTGGAGCTTCCACATCTCATTTGAGATTGGTGCATATTTTGGCATACCTGACAACAGTCTAGCAGCCACATTCTGCAGGAGTTGCAACTTATACATAAGTCCTTCCTGGATATTAAAATACAGACTATTGCAATAGTCAAGCCTAGACATAATGAGGGCTGTGATAACCGTTTGATAACATTCTTTAGGTAAAAAAGGCATAATTTTCTTACATGACCTGAGAGTATAGGATGTTGCAGAGGCCACTGTGTTAACTTGGTCTCTGAAGCTGAGCTTATGGTCCACCCACACTCCCAGATTCTTTACCTTCTTGCAAGGCGTGGGAAGGGGACCCATGGTGTCTGGCCACCATTCCGGAGTCCAGAAGTTAGGATCGTTGCCAAAGCATACCACCTCTGTTTTCCCGGAACTCAATTTAAGGCAATTTTGGGCCATCCAGATCCCCACAGCATTCATGCAGTCCTTAAATCGTACCGCTGTACACTGCAACTCATCTGGGCGTAATGACACCACGATTTGGGTGTCATCCGCGTAGGAGGTTAAGCTGAACCCAAATGATTGAATTAGGGATGCTAATGAGGACACATAAATATTAAAGAGTACTGGACTCATTGAGGACCCCTGTGGGACACTACATGGCAAAGAAAATGATTCAGACGGAAATTCTACCAAAGACACTGACTGACTTCGGTTTGACAGGAAGGATCTAAGAAGTTTCCAAGTGGAGCCCTGTACTCCGATCTTTTGCAGACGGTCCATCAACAGATCGTGGTCGACCGTATCAAAAGCTGCTGAAAGATCCAACATAATCAATGCAGCTCTGCCTCCCTGATCTAAAATTGTCCTAATCTCTTCAGTAGATTTAAGGAGTGCAGATTCTGTGCTGTGCCCCCCTCTAAAGCCATACTGAGTTAGGTCCAATGCTTGTGACGCCTCCAAGAATTGACTGAGTTGAGCAGTTATATTTTTCTCAACAATTTTTGCAGGTAGTGGGATTCTGGATATAGGTCTAAAATTATTGGGTTTTTTTCAGTAGAGGCAGAATGGATGTTTTTTTCCACTCTACTGGGAACTACCCTTCTGAGTACATTGTGTTAAAAATAGAAGTCAAGACTCGTGCTACTGGTTCTCCAGCTACAATTAGTGTAGATGTTGGGCAGGGGTCAGAGGCGGAGCCAGATTTTACCCTCATTAGAAGATTAATAGTATCCGTGACTGTAAACTGGGCAAAGTTGTTCAGTTGATCAGATGCCTTTTTTTTCTATGTTTACGCTATCCATTTGACTCGAAACTGTGTCATGTGTTATATTGGAGAAAGTGGAAAAAATGGCATACACTTTCGCATAGAAGAATTTGGCCAGTTTGTCACACAGTTCCTGGCTAGGTGTAATTGAAGGTGCTACTGGGTGAGCTAGGCTGGTGACAGTATTGAATAATTCCTTCGCTGATTTTTTTGCGGCATTAATTTTGTTGGAGAAAAAAAGTTGTTTAGCATTATGAAGCAATTGTTTATATTGAGCAAGGCTGCACTTATATTCTTCCTTGTCCTTATCCTTATAGTCCTCCACATTATTTCCAGGTGTTTACAGGTCAATTTTTGATCCCTGAGCTCCTGAGAATACCAGGGGGCGGATGGTCGCAATCTCTTGCGATAGCAGATTTTTTGGGGGGCTAACTTGTTCCCAGCTGTTTCTAGCCACCTTGAATAAGACCTCGTAGCCTCATACAAGTTTTTAGGAAGCGAGGGAAGGGTATTGTTGAGGACATCCTGTAGTTCCTCAGCAACTACCTTATTCCACTCTCTTTTCACCTGTTGTTTATTTGCCGCTTTCAAAGTGTATCGTTCAGGGATGGTAAGTTTAAATAACACTACCTTGTGGTCTGACCAAAGTAAGGGAAGGAGACTAATTACTTGCAACTGTAAATTATTAGAAAAAATGTCGTCCAATATGTGACCTGCCTGATGAGTGGCCCTGTTCACAAGTTGCTCTAAGTTGACACCCTTCATCAAATCAAGCAACTTAGTAGTATCTGAGTCTGAGGAAACATCCAGATGGAAATTAAAATCACCTAATATCGTGTAAGAACTGGAGATTAACCCAGTTTCCAAAAATCTGCCTGCCTGATCAATGAAACGGCCTCTAGGGCCTGGTGGTCTATAAATAAGGGTACCCTGAAAAGTATAGTGATGGGAAAGATGAAAGGAGAAGTCTAATGCCTAGCAACCTTTATTCTCTACAAGGTTAAATGGGGCCGTTAAGGTGTTATGGTATATGACAGCTAAGCCACCCCCTCTCCCAATAGGCCTGTTCAAAGTATAGCATACATAGTTAGGAGGCGTAGCCTTAACTAAGTCCGGACCTGAAGCATTATCGTTCCAGGATTCTGTAATGAAAGCAATATTTATATTCTCATCCTCTATAAGTGAGGCGCACTCCAAGCTGTGTTTAGTCAGGGATCTCGCATTCAGGAGGGCACATTTCCAATTAGTAGAGATTATGTCCTTCTCTGTATTTGCCGGGTACGTTTTTGACATATCTACAGTGTGGAATAGCAGTTACGGTATTTTAATCCCACAGCCTGAGCAAACCCTGTGAAACATTCGAGGCTGAAAGTCGGGTCTAATACAAAGGCATGCATGGGGGTTGACATAAAAATTAATACCTTTTAAAAAATTACTATCATAATGATAATCTGGGCTTTTACCTGACATGTTTTGCACAGGGGGCTGGCGCTGAGCGCGGAACGAGCGCGGATGGGCGCAGACGGGCTTGCCTTTGGCGCGCCTTCGGCGCACCTGCTGCGCACTTGTGTCATCCCGTGTTTATGTAGCGTCAGTGGCAAGAAAGCCTAGCCCGCTGACCTACACCAAGATGGCGGACCTACGCTCCCACCTCGGGAACCGCCGTTAACAAGGGATCGCAAATTGCAGAACTGTCAAAATACAAGGTGCAGTGGCAGTTTTGAATCATCTAAGGTAGCACAGAGGGTTAATGCAAATAATGTATACCATGCATATCAAAGAACAGTAATTTATGTACAGAGCTCAGTGGGTTACTGCTTTTGTCACTGAGATTATTTTGTTACTGTGCAGTTCATAATTTACATACGTAAACTAGCATAGTGGGCTATGAACTGCCATCAAAGAGCTGCATGCAAGCTGCATGGTACAGGTTACAAAGTTATGTTTTCTTCCCAAATTTTCATTATCCGGATGTTGCTAAAAAAGTTAGCTTGGGTAGTTACAAATTCTTATCATTAAAGTCAATACTAACTACTGTGTTATGTTCTGAATCCTGAGTTTGAGCTTCTTCAGACCAAACACTCTTACAAAATGCCTACCAGTATAGGTGACATGTGCATCCTACACCTTGAATTCACCGTTGCCTTATGTATAATTTTCTATACACTGGTTTACACACCTACGATTCATGGTCTCTGTAGGTGTGTGTGATTTAAAATGCTCTGGCACCCTACACTGGTATGAGAGGCACTTTAAAACAAATGAAATACATGTGAGAGAGGCACTGTTGGTGATAGTAAGGGAATCATCGAAGAGCCCCATCAAAGATTGTCGTATCCTGGTGCACAGTAATGTCATCATTTGCTATGCTTTAGAAGCTAATACAATTGATATATAATGACAAATGTAATGTAGAATGCACCATGTTTTCCCAAGTTTTCATGGGGGTGCGAAAACAAAGGCTGTAAGATATCAGTTTGTTTGTAATCCACAACTTTTAAATATTTGCAAATTAACTGTGCAAACGTTTCAAAACATATCAGCAGTTAGGAAACCACAAATGGACCACTTGTTTGTAATTCAGAAGTGTGCTGGAAACAGAGTTTTAATAGAATCAAAACAATCAAGACACTTTACTTGGTGATGTTCAAATCATACATATTTGCTGAAACCACATTTCCACACATTAGTATTTATGCGCTACACAGTTTTTTTTTTTTGTTTTTTTTTAAAAACCTTTATTACAATTTCAGAGACATACAAGTATGGGCCTACAACCAACAGGCCGGCCGCTAATGCACACTATAAGCATAGACACATCTTAACAGCCACATCAGTGAAGCAATAAGAGAGCTACTGGAGTGCTAATCAACTCAGCCAGCCGCAGCCGCAGTCCATAGACAAACAAAGAAAGGTTTCATATTTTTAAAGAAAACGAAAAGCATCACACACACAAGGCAGAGGAGGTCAATAGTAGTAACATGTGCTCCCCGTATCGAAGGGGTAAACAAACCCAGGGAGAAAGAGGGGGGGGGGGGGGCAGGCAGAAGAAACCAAATGCACATGTCGCAGGAGCATAGAGGAATGCGCGGGCTAGGGAGACAGAGCAGCATCCATCTCTCGCGTCTGGGGCGGGGCGCAAATACCTCCACGATAGGAGTTCCAGGGACCCCACACCTTAATCCACTTCCCAGGCTTACCTCTCGCCACATACACCGTTTTCTCTCTGAACATACACCAGTCCATGTGTTCCTTCCACGCTGAGACCGTTGGTGGCCTCTGGGAGCCCCACAGTTGTGCAATGTCACGCTTCGCTACCATATAGCCCAGAGTCACCCACTGCGTCTGCATCACATTGTAATCAGTCGGCTCCCAGACATTCAGCAAACATCTCCGTGCCTCCGGCAACAAGGCAACATGCGTGACTTCTTCTAACACCGCATGCACTCTACACCAAAACCGAGTCACTTCCGGACATTCCCACAGGATATGGAGGAAAGTCCCCAGTAGTCCACAGCCTCGCTTACACAGACCATCCACCGAATACCCCATACGCATCAAACCAGGCCCCGTGACGTAAACTCTATGAAGTATCTTAAGCTGGACGAAACGCAAACGGGCCGGGATAGCCACCTCTTTCGGGGAGGCCACCGCTGACACCCAATCCTCGTCGTCAAGTTCCAAGCCGTCGGCAGTCCATGTCTCTCGCAATGAGGTCAGCAAACCCATTCGATCATTGATAAGCTTCTTATAAATCAGCGAAATGGTGCTATCCGGCACATAGCCGTCCAATACTCTATCTTCCAACGGGGAGGACTCCGGTATAGCCGCAACGTCCGGGAATACGGAACACAAAGCGTGATGAACCTGAGCGTACCGAAAGTATTCCCTATCGTTCAACTGATATTCGGTTTTCAGCATGTCGAACGTCTTAAATTTCCCTTTCGTCCAGAGATCCCCTACCTTGCTGATACCAATCATATCCCATTTCTCAAAGCCTTTCGTATTACACAGATAACCCAAACGCCGGGAAGCGTACAATGGCGTTGCCCGAGTCAAGCGATCCCTCCACCCCATCGCCGCATTGGCTGCATGCCACACCTGCACCGCGACCCGCGTCGGGCCTGTCAATCGCGCATCAAGGGACCCCGAGTATAGTGCTCGATTATAATCCCCGCTTGGCAATAACAATTTGTCCATCTCAAAAGCCGGGTTCAAAGCAGGCCCATACATCCCGTGATTGACAGCAGCCAACTGGGAGGCCCAATAATATCGTTTAATATCAGGGAGAGCGACCCCCCCATCGTACCACGGTAGGGTTAGTTTGGCGAGAGCGATTCGCGGCCGCCCATCCCAAAACAATCGACGCTGAAGACACTCCACCTCCCGAAAATAGCGGGCCGGCACTACGTCCACAGTGTTCTGTAGGGCGTACAAAAAGCGTGGCAGCGACATCATTTTGAACAACGCCGCCCGGCCGAGCGGCGAGAGCGGCAGCCGCCGCCAACCCGCCACATCCGCCCTTAGGCGCTGAAGGGGGGGGAGAAGATTCCGCTCATACCGGGCCACCGGGTCTAGGGTTATAAAGATTCCCAAATACTTAAACCCCGACTGCGCAACCTGGATAGGGCACCCCCGCGGAAGGGGTGGGCCTCCCCGGAGAGAACGTACACACAAGACTTAGCCCAGTTAATGACCAATCCGGAGTTGCGACCAAAGGAGCTCAACACATCCACCAATACAATAAGCGATTTGCGCGGAGATGCAAGATACAAGAGGATATCGTCCGCATATAGGGAGACACGGTCCTCGTACTCCGGAGTCCATCTAAGGCCACGCATCGAAGGGTGCCACCGCAGCCACTCCGCAAGGGGCTCCAAACAAAGCGCAAAGAGAAGAGGCGACAACGGACATCCCTGTCGCGTGCCCCTACCCAAAGCAAAAGGAGCCGACACCTGTCCGTTGACCACCACCTGTGCCAGTGGGTTATCATAAAGCAATTTCACCCAACCGATGAACCCCGGGCCGAACCCAAACTTCGCCAATGCTGCCCAAATATACGGCCATTCCAAGGTGTCAAACGCCATGGTAGCGTCCAGGGACGCCAAAATGGCCGGCTCACGCATGAATGGCGCTTTAGCGAGGACGCCATGCAGTCGCCGCAGGTTCAAAGCGGTATTGCGGTGGGGTATAAAACCGGATTGATCCTGATGGATCAGGTCGCCCACGACCCGGATCAGGCGATTGGCCAGTACCTTGGCAAGGATTTTGGGCTCCGCGTTCAACAAAGAGATAGGCCTGTAAGAAGTACACCGATCCCGCGGCTTCCCATCCTTATGGATAACAACAATAGTAGCAAGACGTTGGTCAGGGGGAAGGGAGCCCGCCGCCTGTGCCTCGAGGAACATGTCCCGGAGATACGGCGCAATCTTATCTGGGCGCAACTTATATAATTCGATGGGAAGGCCATTAGGACCCATGGCCTTGCCAGAAGCAATAGAGCGAATGGCCAAAGCAATCTCATCCTGCGACGGGGCAGCGTCCATCAGTAATTTATCCTCATCAGATAGAGATGGCAAAGCGATGTCTTTAAGCAGCAGGCGAGAGTCTTCCTCCGATCGTTCAGAGACCGGAGAGTAGACCCCGTGAAAATACTCCGCAAAGCAATCAACAATATCACCGGGGTCCGTCACACACACACCATCCACCCTCTCAACAACCGGCACCACTCGACTCGCTCTCTCCTTCTTATCCAACCAGGCAATCAACTTCCCCGCCTTATCACCCATATCGTACAAACGCCCCTGTTGCTCCCTGCTCATACTCTTGGCAGATTCAGTAACCAGCGCCTTGTAGTCGGCCTGTTTAAGCCCCAGCACATGCAGTCTGTCATCCGTAACACCTTGCTCCAAATCGATCTCTAACTCGGTGATCTCATTTTCCAGTCGAACCACCTCTTTCGCCTCGCATTTTTTGGTATGGGAGATGAGAGTCAGGGCCTGGCCCCGGAGCACCGTCTTAAAGGCCTCCCAAAGGGAGACGGCGGAAGACACCGACCCCACGTTGTCGTTGAAATAGTGTTCCAGGGACCTAACCAGGTCTGCACGGATCGTGGGGTTTCGTAGGTACCAGGGGTTGATCGGCGCCACCCTCCCCACCGCCCCCATGGCGATATCTAAGTGTAGCAAAAGAGGGGAGTGATCAGAAATATCGCGGGCCAAGTGTCGCACCTCCCCAATCATCCCGGCTTGGGCCGCAGGCACTAGCATATAGTCAAGCCTCGAAAGACTACCGTGGGCCCCGGAGTGGAAAGTATATTGTGCTTGTCCAGGCTGTTTCAACCGCCAACAATCTATCAGTCCCAGGGTATCCAGAAAGCCCCCCAGCCAGTTCTGGGCCCGAGGGAGGTCTCTAGGGGGGTGTCGATCTTCAACTCCGGAAACCACTGCGTTAAAATCCCCCCCCAAGACCAAACCCCCCCCCCGGAAGCCCGAGTAGCAGGCGCCCCAAATCAGCAAAGGTGGCCGTCTGCAGGCCCGGCGGCACGTAGACAGCAACCAGCGAAATCAACTTACCCTCCCATCTCCCCACCAGCGCAGTGTAGCGCCCCCTGTCGTCGTGGAGCACCTCATCCACCTCCAACGGGAGAGAGGTCCTAACTAAAATGCCCACTCCCCTCGAGCCAGAGGTGAAACCAGAATGGGCCAGAAGGCGATATCCTCGCCTGTTCATGGCATGGAAAGAGTTCCCTATAATGTGCGTCTCCTGCAGAAACACAATGTCAGGTGAAATACGTTTCAAGAACTGCAGGACCACCCCCGCTTTATCCTGTCCCCCAGGCCATTCACATTCCATGAAAGAAGTCTCAACCCCTTACCCCCCATCCCCCCCAGCACAAAATATCCCCCTCCCGGAGAGCACAGTCATGATAACACAACAGAAAACATTACCCCGCCTTGTGATGCAAACAAACAAACCCCAACCCCACCCCATCAACCCCAACAAAACTCCCCCCTCCCTGCACCCCTGCGTGAGCCCAAACAGCCCCCCCAACGTGCAGTGTGCCTGTCGCCCCAATATGAATCTCACTACAAAGAAGACAGCAAAAAAAAACCCAGAAGGAGGAAAGGGCCCCAGCAAGCCCCCCGCAACCTCCAAATACCAAAGGGCAAAGTGTTACAAACTGGAGTCCAGTGCAGCCACAGGTGCAAAATGTTACCAGTCCGGTCCATAGCCAGGATCCCAGTTCTATTCCTACTCCGTCGAGCACTCTCCGTTTTCCGCCATCCGACCTTCCCGACCTCGACCCCTAGGTAGGGCATCCAGCCATCCTCCAACCGCCTCCGGCCGGTCGAAGAAATGCGAGCGACCCTCTAGCTCAACCCGCAGCCTAGCCGGGAATAGCATCGCATATTTCAGCTCCATGTCCCTCAAGCGCCGTTTGATGGCCAAAAAACCCGACCGTTGCTTTTGAACCGCTTGCGTGAAGTCTGGGTAAAAGCTAACATTAGAGTTCTCAAACTTTAATGGCCCAGCCACCCTCGATGCCTGAAGGATAGCATCTCTATCCCGAAAATTAAAAAGTCGGGCAATGATAGGCCGCGGGGGAGCACCCACCTTGGGCGCACCACCCGGAATCCTGTGGGCCCGTTCCACAGCGAAGAACTTGCTCAGTCCCTTGGGTGCTAGATGAGTCACCACTAGATCCTCCACAAAAAGATCCGAAGCAGACTCCTCCGATCGTTCGGGCACCCCTATAATACGGACATTATTCCGCCTGGCCCTGCTTTCGGAATCCTCAAGGCGACGATCAGTCAGGTCACTGGCGAGCCGCAACCTTCGCACCTCCGTCTGCAAAGCGGCCACATCCACGGTTAGGCTCGACGCCGCTTGAGTCAATGAGTCGATCCGGTCATTTGTTTTGGACAGGTCCGCTCTGACCAAATTCACATCAATCAACACCGAGTCCAATTTATTAGCCAGGGTATCAAATTGCTGGTTCACAGTCGCCTTCATCTCCTCAATGGCCCCCATGATATCCAGCAGAGTCAATTCGGACGATGCGCCTGAGGCCTCCTTGGGCCGCTCAGGCGATTTATGTGATCCACTAGGGGATCCCTTTGGCTGCGCATAGCGGTCCATGTTGTTGGCCTGGGTATAAGCTCCCCTCCGGGTAGACTTGGGTTTCAGCTTGTCGCCGTCTACTCTCGCCGCCATCATCAGCGACCACCAAGGTCAGCACCCTCCAGCACCCGGAGGAAGGCCAGGCGACCACTGCAGGAGATCCGGGCTACCAACTGAAATAGGCCCGTTTACAGTCCGAGAATCAGGCCATGCACTCCGTCCCCGGCGCTGCTTACCCGAAGTCCCGACGTCAGTTTCCACAGATCAACTCGAAACCGAAAGTGAAAGCACGGGGTCCGGGGCAGGCCCAGACTGGCATGCCGCTGTTGTTCACTTCGCGCCCGGGCACCTCACCAACTCGAGTACGGGACCAAGGCCGGAGAAGGCCGCAAACTTCAGATCGCCACCAGTCCGGTTCCCGGAGTCCGATTTCGATTTGGAAAACGAGTGGCACCCTAGCGCAAGATCATAGACAAAAGCCCGTCTAGAAAACCAGGATTATGACAGGATAGACGTGGGAGGTTGCGGAGGCCCCCGGGAGCCACAAGCCTACGCGGCCATCTTGGTTGCGCGCTAGGCTCCTCCCCGCGCAACACAGTTTTATCAGTAAAACTGCATGTTGACATTTTGCTTCCATTCAATATAAAATGTTCTGTATGTAAAAGACAGTGCCTCCTTCTGCCCTACAATGATGCCTTAAGAATGTATACAGTTTCTAGTCTGTAGCACACTTCAATGCATCAATGAGAATCTGCAGTTTATTGCTCACAGAAATGAAACAGCCCAAGCAGTATACTATTGCCAATATACAGGTAAAATAAGGATGGCTGATATATGTTTAGCCAGGGCATTATGTAGTAATGTCAACGCCTATCTAACCACTCTGACACACAATAATACCATAACGCTCAGCAGTGTACAACCAATTATAGCTTATGCAGGCTGGATAATAACTCCCTTTTGCTCCTTAATGCCCCTACCCTCACACAAGACCTGTCCGCTATGGGTCTTATCCATTACTCAGTACTGTACCAGCCCCTATGCCACTCATCACCAGCTGAACAGAAATGGAATGCTTGAAGTGATCTGACACATAAAGCTGGCTACTCGGAGCACTGCACTCTAGTCCAGCACTGCAGGTCCCAATTAGCTACATCCTATGCATGCCACTTTACATCTCACAATGGCACTGTTGTGTCTGCAAAACTTACCTTTTGTCCTGAAGTTTTGTCCTGAATTTTGACCTTCAGTCCTGAATTTTTACCCTTTATCCTGAATGTTTACACTCACCGTCCTGAATTTGCACACATGACAGTTGGTCACCCTAACCTCGAATGTCATCGGGTGAGGAAAGTGAGTAAACCCTATCCACACTATATGAGGCCCCTTCATCCCAACATCTGTCCATCTATCTCTACATCCTTTAAGCCTTTCCTGCATCCATCTATCCATCTTTTCATGTTTCCACCTGCACTTCCTTTACCATTCTGTCCATCCACCATTTCTTCATTATTCTTCACCTTCCACCCATCCTTTAATTCTTCCACGCATGCTTCCATTCAGTCATCCTTTCCAATCCATACAGCCCTTTTTCATCCATCCATCATTTCATCTCCTTTAATCAATACATCCATCCAAACTTCCATTCATCCAGCCTTTCATCATTCCAGCCATTCTTTCTTCCATCCACCCAATTTAATGTTTTACATTTCACCCATTAGTCCATTCACCCTTTCATCAATCTTGTCGTGCATCATGCTTTTGTCCCTTTCTGTTTGTCACAGATTCTTTCTTCTTTTCTCGTGTTCTTCATTTCACTCTTTTTTCCAGCCCCACTCTCAGTAGAATACCCAGAGTAATGTGGGCCATAGTGCAAGGACGGAAAGGGGCCCCAGGCTGCTATTTGAAAGATAGAAAACAGAAACAAACAGGGTTCAGTGCGCAGCTTTGGCCTCTGGGCCCTTGTGCCACTGCGCCTACTGCATCAATTGAGGCTACTCTCCTGTACACTCTTTTCATCTCTTTCTCTCATCGTCTCACCTTTTGGGCGACTTGGACTGTGATTGGCTTCCCAACCCTGACCTTGGTTATGGTTTTCCATTTGCTTTTTTAAGAACGTTTTTTTTTTGCAGAGCTGCAGACAGAACGAGCTCATAAATAATAGGTGTCAACACCCCGGCGGCTTAAGCTGTGATAGCGGGGGTTACACGACGCCAATGGGAGTTAGTTTTAAAAAGAAAATTGACCCAATATGATTTCTCAATTACTCACAGAGGCTCGTAAAAATTCTACTGCCAGTCAAGCTGCGGTCACTAGGTGTCTCTCTCGCGCACATGATGAGACTATTGACACAAAAGACGCACTCTCTGATGTTTACTCGAAGCCGTCATGGAACACGTCACATGACGGTGGGCGGGCTCTGTACATTGGGAGAGCTGTGCTGTCCTGCATGTTGCTGCTGGCTTTCAAGAAGCAGCTGCAGAGCTGAGTCTACGATGAGGAGTTGTTAAAGTTGCCGAGCATGGACTCTGTGAGTATTTCCTTGCACGTCACGGGCACTGCCTGTCATGCGTGCCCTGCAGGGGCTTCCAGGGGAGGGGGGCCAGGCTGCAGGCATGGGCTGCGAGGGGGAGGATCTGTCTTGCGTTGAGTGCAGCTGCTCTGTCTCTTGTTTCAGAAGCCCAATCTCCCGGTAATGCGTGGGGCAGACCAAGCTGCACATGGAGCAAGGTGGTGCCGAGGGCGGTTGCTTCACGGTTAATACACTGCAGTTTTATTAATTGGTCACCAGGAAATACGTACTGCAGGTTTTTAGAAAAGTGTTATGCATGCTTAAAACCGTAATGTAGGTTTTATTTTGTACATTTTTCTTTGTATTGCCTCCATTGTAAATAAATGCAATGCCATGTGTTCAATTTTCACAGGTGAAGAGACAGTAGCGCAGGAACTGCATAGTATCAGCAGATCACTAGGAAAGAATGAAGCTGAGGAAAATACTTTTTTACAGCTGCGCTGTTCCAATCCGATCCAACACTAGTTTTGTACAGCAGGAGTTCGCTGCCTTTTGGGAAAGATTCTCATTGACCAATGTTGAATTCCTTTTTACTAGTGAATGTAGTGCTGTGGTACAGAAGAATTGAGTACTGGAAGGAGTATTCCCTCCCAGGCAGAATTGTTAGATTATTTTAGTGTTCAAGGCCTGACCCAGCCCCTTCATTCATTGTGTGATGTTGTGCAGATTGTTTTATTTCCCGCCTTCTTATGCCATTCTAAAGATTTCCATATAAAACGTCACCGCTACATTATTTTAGCCATTAGCACTTTGCATGTGACTCGTGAGACCATTATAAATAGAAAGGTGAAAAACCTTGTTTGCACGTTTCTGGAGAGCTGCAGCTAAGTATATTTGCCATAAATTGTTGTTAGTTATAGTTACAGCACTGTTTCTTACTGTGATAGGTGGTTGTTGGGGGTGATGTCTTTATAATACTAGCGCCTGGACGGATGCATTATTTATTTTGCTGCAAGTCCAAACAAAAAGTACTAGGCTTAGAGAAAGTTAGTGTAAGGCGGCATTAATGTGGAAAACAAAAGTGGCATGACAGTAGCTTTGTAGTTAAGTTATCATACCTTTTTACATAACTCACTCCATCTGCTGAATTGTCTTTATTAATGTGAATAATAGGTGCTATTTCCCAATTCTGTGGTACCTGTATTATGGACACCTGCTGTGAAAAATGTTGAGTTAATTCTGCAGGGAAGTAAACATATGACCGACAAGCCCTAGGTTAATTATAATATCTTGCTCCCTAGAAAGGTCAGAGGTATTGGATACCTGTTTGAGTGGCGTGGTTGCAGAGAAAGAGTGTTGCTGTCTTTTGTTAGCTATCTGATATTACCCTAAACGAAGCTGCAGTCAAAAGGTCACTGCTGTAAAATATTAAAACCAAGCAAAGTGGCAGCAGCATATTTTCTTCTTTCCTCTGCCTTGTGCTTGTGTTGAGCAACCAAACTCGCATTTCTTCCATTCTTCTACCTTCTGTACCCTAATTCATCGTGTACATGGCATCCATGTGATTGATCTACTATACTTCGTTGTGTGCCATCTGTACCTCCTCTGCACTAATTCACTGTGTGCCTGACCACTCATGTGTCTGATTTATCCTCTGTGCCTGTGTGCTTTACCCACTCCAAGTCCTTTAGGGCTTTATACCTCACCCCACCACGCAAGTTGCTATGCATGTTATATCTCCATTCAAATTCCTGTGTAGATGGCCTAGGGGGTCACCTCATTCCATTCCATGATTGACAGTATACATGACCAGAAACACAGAGTCTGTGATGACATGAAGGGGCTGTCCTAACCTGGAGCCTCCTATGTTTCTGTGTCTCAGGCGTCCCCTAATTTCCTGTGAGCCTGATCTTCTTGCATGTTTTTTAGTTCTTTCCAGTATCTCCCTTCATTAGCAGGAGCCCACGATGGCCAACATGGAAGCTTGCTGCAGGTAACAACGTTGCCTGGAGGTTTGCCAGCTAAGAGACCTTCCTGTCCTGAGCAATCCCAGTGCAAGTATTTTAGGCAAAGTATTGTTTAGCGCTTCTCCTTGGTTGGAGAGAAGCCGTTTGCTGCCTGTATGGTCAGTCTCCTGGAACCATTGAGGTGATGCTCTAGGTAGCACTAAATATTGCCCTGTTCCTGACGATTGTCACTGTTATAAGAGTACCAGATCACCAAATAACCCTGAGGCATGACTTATATTGACAGCAACAAAAAGTTGTCTCGCCTGGATAATTAACTGTCTGTTGAGTGCCTTTCAACATTATGACACAAATACCTCTGTATTTGGACATATCTATCTTGGCACAATTATGTCTCTACTGGCAAATGCCTGTGGTACAAAGGTCTATGCTTTGCAAATATATGTTTGCTAGACACATTTTTCTGGTGGTCAGTTCGGCTTGTTAAAATATCTCGGCTGTGTCACACAAATGTGAGTTTTGGGCAGAGATGTTCCTGCAGTACAGCAAAATGTGTATTGCCAATATTATGTAGGCAGTAACATGCTATAAGTGTTGTTGACAACGTGGTTTTATTTAGTCACAGTGGAAAATAAAGTGAAACGCCATACAAGTTTGTGGTTGTAGGGAACTCGCTGACAAACATAGCATATTAAAATTTCTTTTAAAAAACCACACCGCATGCCTGATACCATCTCCCTCTTGACATGAGTGTTTCCCCCTAGAGCTCCAGCCGCAAATAAATGTATAAATCTGTAAAACTAGTGCCCAGAATTGGCCACGTGTTTGAGAGCAATGCATGTAAATCAACCCACTTGGATCCAATGCAGGTAAATTGATACCACATTGGTACCTTGGCACTGACCCTCCTGGACCAATGTTGATGCGCCTTTTTTTTTTTGGGCGTCCCTGATGTTGAAGCACTAATCTTTTCAGAGTTGCCTATAGTGTTGTTGCATTACATGAACGCTGATTACGAAGGCACATTTGTTTCTGAGCATGAAGAGGCTGTATTGTATCAGCAATCTTGAATTAAAACAGCTTTTCCTATGTTTTCTTTTAGAAGGGGGGTTTAACCATGGAGAGTCGAACCAGTTGTGCGGATCTGTTCCATCCTCTACAGCAGGAAGAGGAGCCACCAAACAAACCAACGGACAAGAAGTTCAGGCTCTGGTATGTGGGATGGTCTTCATTGGACCGGAGGACCACGCTGCCAATGCTTCCCTGGCTGATGGCAGAGATCCGGCGCCGAAGTGAGAGGCAGGAGTTGCCTGGGTGCAGCGCCCCAAGTCGTGAGGTGCAGCTGCTGCTGGGCATCCCTCACCTTCGTTGTGTCCCTGTGGCGTGCAGTGCGACAAGCCCAGCAGTCTTCATTTTTGAGCATAAGGCCCAGCACATCTCGCGCTTCATCCACAACAGCACGGACCTCACCTACTTTGCGTACCTGATTAAGGCTCAGCCGGACAACCCTGAATCGGAGATGGCATGCCATGTCTTCAGGGCCACAGACCCCAATCAGGCAAGTGCCAGGGCAGATGCATGCAGAGCCTCCTGAGCTGCATTCCATGCATGCTGAATGGAGTGATGGTCAAATTCAAGCTCACACAATATCCTACTGCTTTCTCTGCAATGTTTCTTACATATTTGGGCCTACCGCAGAGTTTAGTAGTGTCATGCATGCATCGGGTGGCAGCAATTGTAATGATATAAGAGTAAGTGAAACAATGCTCACATTTTTCATAGAGCAACATGTCTCTAAAAAGGAATATATTTACAGTTTCAGTGATCTGCTATAGAGAATTTGCGCAAGCTCCTTCAAATGACTTGGACGGTACAGAGCTGATGTAGGGATTAATGGTCTAGGTTGTGTTCAATGTCAAAGGCCTTTTATCCCTGAGTGACAGTTCTATTAGTAGGAGACTGCGGAAACCAGTCATCATGCAGGATCAACTATAGGTGTGCCTCATGCTATGCATAGCTCTCCTGGCCTAATTCTAGTTATTTTTTCCAATTGCTAGCCATGTGAAAAGGTAATGTGAGGAAAGATATATTTGCAAGCAGACATTGTGCACAGTGTTGCTAGGTTAATCAGGAACATGTTTATCTTTTCTTGTGTTGTGTTTCAGTGCAGAGCAGGTCTGGGCCTATTGCTGCCGCCGCAGAGTGTCCTGCCTCGTCTCCTCGTGGCACACCTTATCCTTGTCATGTTGCACATTCCGGCTTTCACGAACATTGTTTGTGTTTTTTACTTTTCTAGGAATCGGGCTGCTCTCAAGGTGTAACTTGCATTGGCACAAGGTTTCTGAAGGTCGCTCACTGAACAGTGAAAGCCAGTTTAGCGTCTCGAACTTGTTTCAATGATTTATCGGAGAAAGGACCTTTCTGTTCCAAACTGGGGCCTGTCTAAACCGCCCCATATTAATAGCTGGTGAAACTAGATCAATCAAAGGAAGTGGTCGCGTTTCAGTGTGACTCATTTTTGCTGTGATCTCTAGTTCGAGACGTACGAAAGTGTGAGCCCCTCTGTTTTGCTCTGTGGTTGATGCCGAGGTTGCTGGAGTGAGAGCCGTGGGCGCTGTAGTTCACCATGTACCTTGAGACAGGACACAGCAGCGGGAAGTGGCACAGTGCGTCAGTCTACGCTATGCCTCTGATGAGCCTCAAGTGGGACTTGGAGGAGATATTGGTTTCCATTGTGTGCATGAATGAATGTACTTGTGCAGCATGAAACATAGGACACATAACAATTGTCTTAGAACCGAAACCATGTAATCAAACTGGATATAAACTACCCAGTAGCTGTCAATCTGAATTTGTTTTCAGAAATAATGGTGCAATCAAAACCTCTCATGTTAGTTTGATTTCTTGCCACAAACAGGTGGAGTTTATTTGTTTTTTCTGCATGCCATGAGAGTGTAATTGCAAAATAAAAGAAG